>NW_022631037.1:10037875-10361395 GCF_010015895.1 Lontra canadensis | reverse complement strand
AGAGATGCAACAATATTTTAATATGTGGACATTATTTTTTAAATAACCCATCATCTCAACAGGTCCCCTTAGAAAAATCCATATGATGATTTCAATAGATGTTGTAACTTACTCCCTGACAAGCAGAAGCCCCGGGATCCAGAGCTGGGTTGGGCCCCGGCTGGCAGAGGGTATACCTTTGGGATGAGGCCAGCACCAGGCCCAGCAGACAGCCCAGTGAAGTGTCAATCCCAGGAACCAGAGAGAGAAGAGGAAACCAGATTAAGGTAAGAAGACAGAGCCCGGGGACATTCTTGGAGGCACAGCCTTGAGGCTTTATTGCCCGGCCGGCATGCCCTCTGGTTCCGAGCCAAGTCTGGACTCTTGCTGCTGAAAATACATTTGAAAACTTTCAGCATCCATGGCTTATAAATAGCTCCTAAAACTAAGACTCTAAGGAGCAAGCCTTCACACAAGAAAGAATATAGTGTAAGAGCTGCCCACTTAAAACTTAAAAAATGCTTTCCTGTTCTGATGTTCTAAGGAGCCATTTTGTACGTTCAAGAATCCTCTACCAGAAAAGGAAAAAACAAGCACAATGGAAGTTATAGGAGGAAGCTGAAGAAAAGAGGAGACAGTGGGGTGCGAGGAACCTTGCACTGTCTACAGTCCAACCGAAATCAATCGATGCATGTTACGCCTCAGTAACAAGTGTGTTACAAAAAATAGTAAAATCTCAATGGGCACAGAGAGGGTGATCTGTGCAAGGGCTAAATGAAGACTTGCAAACCTCGGTCTCAGACCATCCACAAAACAAATTCCAGGTGGATTAAGACTTAAACTTAGGGGCACCTGGGTAGCGCAGTTAAGCACCGACTGATGATTTCGGCTGAGGTCATGATTTCATGGGTCATGAGATCGAGGCCCACGTGGGGCTCCTCGCTCAGCATGGAGTCTGCTTGAGATTTTCTCTCTCCCTCTGGCTCGCCCCCTGCTCGTGCTCTCTCAAAATAAATAAATAAAATCTTAAAAAAAAAAAACCACCAACAACAAGGAGGTCATTTCTCACCTATCAGAGTAGCAAAAATTAAAAACAGTGGTAATATCTGCTGCTGGAAGGGATGAAGGAAAGAAATACTCTTATTCATTGCTGTTGAAGATGTGACTTATGCAGCATTTTGGGAAAACAATTTGGCGGTGCTATTAAAATATAAAATTCCCTTTTTCCTGGTAGGCCCATGCCTGGAAAACCTATCATAGAAAAAAAAGCATCAGTGCATAGGGATTTGCATAGAACCAGGTTTACTACAACCTGTGGTAGTGGCAAAAGCTGGAAACCAAGTGAATATGACCAAGTGGAATATTATGCAGCCATTACAAAGAGAATGGGGTAGACCTGTCTCATCTGACTTGGAGGACTTTCTACTATGCATTTATGGTTTGGGGGGAAAAAGCAAGATGCAGAAAGTGAATGTAACATGGTTCAACTTTTTAAAATATAGTGACCCTAAATAAAAAATGTGTGTGTGTGTGTGTGTGTGTGTGTGTGCACGTGTTAACACATGTGTGAATTATTAGGAGAAAGATGGAAAGAAGTTAGGAGGGGAAGAAAGAACCAAGCAAGTAAATGAAGCTGGGAACATGAGTGGAAAGAGGGAAAAATACTTAAAAATAATTAAAAAGCCAACTGTGTAATATGACTCCATCTGTACAAAATTACATACACATAAAGAGATGGGAGAAAGGATGCACCAAAATATTAATGATGATTATCTCAAGGGATGGGATTAGAGGTGACTTTTAGTTTATTCCTTATATTTTTCTATGTTTTAAATGTTAGACAATGAGGTGTGTCTGGGTAGCTCAGTAGGTTAAAGCCTCTGCCTTCGGCTCAGGTCATGATGCCAGGGTTCTGGGATCGAGCCCCGCATAGTGCTCTCTGCTCAGCGGGGAGCCTGCTTCCTCCTCTCCCTCTGCCTGCCTCTCTGCCTACTTATAATCTCTGTCAAATAAATAAATAAAATCTTTAAAAAAAATTGTTATACAATGAGTATATACTAGTTAAATAATCAGCGGGAAATAAAGCTATTTCCATTGGGTGTGTGGGGGGAGGAGTATTGACAGGTAGAAGTCCCTAGGGGACCTGATTTAATGAGCACACAAGATCAATATTTAATTAACATATCAATTGCTAGCATGTCCACTGATGTTTTCCAAAATCCTTGAGCTATAGGCTCTCTTAAGTAGCCAAACTGTCATCTAAAACATTGTTTACAACTCTCCCATTTAACTAATGCTTAAGAATGGAATGATTACAAATACCAAAGAGGCCAGAGATGATTAACAGAGGTTTTATTTAAGTGCCATGAAAGAACTGGATCCTCTGTACTCATCACAGCTTAGAATTCCCTCACCCGGTTTATGACCTGGCAACTTCCAAAACCCTTTACCATTGCTTTCAGAAAAGAAAAGTAAATAAATAAACAAATAATCACTTCTTTTTCCAGACTGCTCTGTCAGGGATCCTAAAGTCTTTATTTTAAATCTTCAATCTTGGTTTTGCTCTTTTTATTGCTTCCTTCTCATAATGCCTGGCTTCATCAGGAAGGCATTCACCTTGCTTTGGTGGGCACTGCTTTCCCCCTTCTCTTCCCTCTCTCCGTGGACTGCCAGGTTCAGGGAAGGGCTGCCGGCATTCACACCTCGTCTACACGGTGCTGGAACATACCAGACCCTCAGAAACCTTTAGCGTCAGCTGCTAAAACAGCAAGTTGGGCTTCACCTCCTCTTTCGTTTGCAACATTTACTGAGCACTGCTGGGTGTCCAATGGCAGGTCAAGGATTCAAAAGTGAATAAGGCGTGATCCCAGAAAAATCACAACCAGCTTGTAGTTAGCGGGTCAGGGGCCTGGTGCTGGGGAAACACTTGGTGGGAGGGATGCCACTGATGGGGAGGAGGACAGAGGCGGGGAACAGCTGCTAGTACTTGACAAAGAAAACAGATATGCAAAGGTCTAACAAGTTTCTGCAAGCGTAGTCCCAGAATAGCCGCATAAGCATCACCTGGGAACTTGTTGAAAATTCTAATTCTCAGGGCGCCACTCCCGACCTACCAACCTACCAAAGCAGAAACTCTGGTGGGGAGCAGCAATCTGTTTTATCAAGATTTCCTGTTGCTTCCAATGCACCCTAGAATTTGGGAATCACGGTTCTGGGAGCGGCCTTAAGATCCTTAGGATGAAAAGAGTCAAGAGGAAAGGAGACTCTGTGCGCAGCCTCGGATGCAAAGGCAAGACTTTGCCCTGGTGGTGCGGCCTCCACGGTTTTTAAGCAGGGGCCTGTCGCATTTACACAATTTCTCCCATCTCGGCGTTTCTGGGAGCTCTAGCATTCTCTGCGCGCCCTGGGCGGAGAGCTAATCAGCACCGAGCCTAGTTGCCCCACCCCCCCGAGACACCAGGCGGCGAGCGACAGTTTGGGCAGCCGACCTCTCCACCAGTGGGTACAAACGGGCTAACGGTCCAGGACCAGGTGAGCGCACGCGGGAGCCCGCGGCAGACGAAGACAGAGAACAGACCGGAGGCGGACCCCGCGCCGCCCGGGTGGGCGGTGCTCGGGCGGGCCTAGGCTCCGCCCCCGGCTTGCGGGGCGCGGCATTTCGAACCAGTGGGCCCCGCCCCCCGGCCCGCCCCGCCCCAGCGCGCGCCCGGCCCGCCTCCTTGGGAGGGGGGAGTCGGCTCGGTCCGCGCCCAGCCGCGTTCCCGCGGCCGGGTTGCAGGGCTGGGCGCGCGCCCCGCGTCCCGGGCAGGAAGATGGTGGCGAGCGCGCGGGTGCAGAAGCTGGTGCGGCGCTACAAGCTGGCGATCGCCACGGCGCTGGCCATCCTGCTGCTGCAGGGCCTGGTGGTGTGGAGCTTCAGCGGCCTGGAGGAGGACGAGCCGGGCGAGGTGCTCCGACCGCCGGGCGGGCAGGCGGGCAGGCCGGTCGCGGGGGCGCGCGGGGTCCTGGCGGGGCTGCAGGCGGCCCCGGCCGGGGAAGTGGGGCACTGGCCGCGGGCGTACCGGCGCGGGCAGCCACCGGGAGCAGGGCGTCGGGCCCCTGGTGCCCCTTTCCCAGAAGGGCCCCACGGACTGTGCGCGGGGGCGGTGCGTGACCCGGAGGCCCGGGCCGCGGGCAGGCAGGGGGCCCGGGCGGGAGGAACTGGTCTCGGTGGGGTGGTCCCCGGCCCGGGGAGCTATGAAGGTCAGGCGCGGGGCGTAGGACCGGGAGGCGGGGCCGGGCCCGAGCCTGCTCGGAGGTGGGGAGCCCCAGGCCAAACTTTCTGAAGTTGGGAGGGGGCGGGGGTGTGCGCGTCGTGGGCGGAGGAGCGGGGCCGAGGGACCCCGGGCATCAGCGCCCAGAAGCGCCTGACGGGCAGCCGTCAGTGGAGAAGTGGAGCCCGGGGCCGGAACTCAGTATGGCAACCGAGGGAACAGGGAGTGACCCCGAGGGAGAGGACTGGAGTGTTCCCCAGGCGTGGCTTTCTTAACCTGGGGTCTGAAGAAAGCCGCGGGTCTTTAGGAGGAGATGGCTGGGGGAAGTGAGTGGCTTCAGGACATTAGGGAATGGGGGGGGGGCTATAGCTCATAGGGAATGGGGACAGCATCAGCTGGTTTAGCAGAGCGTCAGGCCCTGGAGCTGGGACAAACCTGTCCAGCTCAGTACCCAGATCCCTGCCCTGAGAGTGTCACTCACTTCTGGCTGGTTTTAACTGGGGCCCTGACACGTCGCTTCCCACATTGGTCAGGAAGGGTCCAGTGGGGTCTGTGGCCATCTTGGAAGGTCCAGGAGATAAGCCAAACCCTGGCCCTGAGCTGTGGGCCAGTGAGCAGGGCTTCTCTGCCCATACCCCGACCCCCTCCATTCTGGTGCTTCTAGGGCTCAGAGTGGGTCGCTCTGCTTGCCGTGTCCTCTTGGGTCTCTCCACCTGGCAGTGTGAAGGCCAAGGGAGCTCCATGTCCACTTACCCCTTCTACACCTGGGCAGTCTGGAAGGCCTGTTGTGGAGACTGGGAGAAGGGCTGCCCTTGTCTCTTTTGGGGGAACCAAGAGGCTGGGACGTTGAGGGAGTCGTAACAGAGTCATGTGAGGCCATAACTCCAAAAGGAGCTGAGTGGGGTCAGGAAGAGGCTGGCTCTGTGACATGCAAAGGGAGTTGACTTGTTCTGTGTGGACCAGTGAGGAGGAGAAGGAGGAAGAGTGTTTCAGGGTCCATGTGAGAAGATGGGGCAGCTGCGACATTCTCCGAGGTAGTTGGGGAGCCCTCTGACCCTGGAGTGTGTGAGCAGAGGCCAGTGACCATTCTGGGGAGGGCTATAGCATAGCCGCTGAGGCCTCACAGAAACCAGTGGCCCCCAGCTTCGTGTCTCAGTGAGCCTCTGAAGGGGCTGAGAGACTGTCTAGGCCTCAAATCCCTGCTGGTCTGCCCACAGCCTGGGGTGGGGAACTCTGGCAGTAGAATAGGGGTCCCACCTCCCCACCTCCCCACCTCCCTGTCCAGGTTCCTGGCAGAGGCTGATAGGGCTGGACTGGACTGGGATAGTAGAGATCCTCGATGACCTAAAGGTTGTGCAGTGCAGGCAGGCATTGGCACGTGGACCCCTTCAGCAGCCCCCTCGCCGGAGCCGGGGGTTGCCAGGCAGCACAGTGGGCTTCCAAGTCCGACCAGCCCACCTCCCCGTTCGGGGTCCACTTCCGGCCTTGCTGCCAAGTGAGACCACAGGCATGTTACCTAGCCTCCTTCCAAGTCCTCAGCAGTGACCGCCCCCCCCAAGAGGGGATACTCACAGCACTTTTCTCACTGGGCCATCGTGACAGTTAAGTAAAAATGATGTCCGTGAAGCATTAGCAGGAGTTCCTGGCGTGTGCTACACCACTGGGAAATAATATGATCTCGGCTCTGCACACTGGGCATAGGGATCCGTTCATCAGGTCAGTTGGTCAGTCAACAAAGGATGGTTAACTCGTGCTCCCTAGCAGGCTCTGCTAAGACTGGGGATACGGAAATGAACAAAGTAGACGAGGCCGAGGCGCCGGAGGGCAGGTGGTGAGCAGGGGGGAGGCTGACAGTGGGAAGGCAACTCAGTTGTGTTGAGGGGGCTGGTGGAGCTGGTGGTCGGGGAAGGCTTTGGCAGGAAGCATGGTGGGCGCAGGGGAAGAGGTGGACAGAGTTGGCGCACAGAGTGGGCGTGGCTGGGTGTCTTCAAGGAATGGGAAGGAGGGTGGGGCATACTCCTCCTCAGAAGAAGGTTTGAGAGTTAGTCCGGGGTGCATCCTAGAGACCCTAGGGAGGAACCCAGGTGCCGTTGTAAGTGATGTGGGGTGAGGCAGTGGGGTCACGTGCATTTCAGATGCGCACTCTGCCCATCTATGGAGGGGCTGCAGTGGAGACCAGGTCTGACTGTTAATGTCCAAAGAACCACTTTATGGTTTTAAAAGCTTTCACAAACGTGGTCTCACCACTTACTTTAAACACAGCCTGAGATGTCTGAAGGTGGTAGGGTGTGGGGGAAGCCATTCTGTGTTCTCTGGAAGTGGCAGAGGACTTGAACACCTTCTCCGTGGGGAAGGGGGACCTCAAAGGCCAGAATGCATCTAGGCCAGAGGTCAGAGAGTGGGTCCCCACCCTCAGGAAGCAAAGGGGACCCTGACCTCAGGAAAGTTCCTTTGGGGGGACAAGTATGGGGCCTTGCCAATGCCCCTATGAACATGGGTGGGCAGTGGTGGAGGCTGGCTTTCCACTAGGGACCACCCCCCATTCCTCACTGCTGCCTCCGGGCCCCCAGCTTTCTCTGGGATTGACCTTCTCAGGGTCAGCCAGCTCCCTGCTGCACTGCAGGGCCCCAGCCTGCCCACCTCCTCCCGCATCCTATCCCCACCACAGCCAGCCTGGCCGTGTGCCCCACGCCCTGCCCTCTTGACCGACTTCCTGACTTGCCAGTACCGGCTTCCACTGCGAGCGCCCACAGCGGCTCTGCCATCTCTATCCAGCGGAGCTTAAGAATGAATGTCTTTCTCTGCCCATGGTATCGCCAGGTCGGACATCACCAGCTTGACCTACGCTCTGCTCAAGGGACTACGCAGTCACTTTTCCTGGGGGCTATGTGGACCAGGGCGCCCTCCCCAGTGTGGGTCCAGAGTGAGGTCTATTCCCGCCTCCCACCCTGCCCTCCCTGTTGTGTTGTCTCCTCAGATGGAGATAGACACCCCCAACTCTCATCAGATCTCTCAAGAGATCAGAGGCTGGCTGGGTGCCGTGAGCAGAGAGTGTGGGTGCTTGGGTGGAGGAGCGGGGCTCTAGCCCTAAGGTAGCTGTCGGCCTGGCAGGCAGGGCACCTGCTGTGTGCTCTGATGGGAGGTGGTGAGGGGGCAGGGAAAACTCAACCCGATAGAGTCCACAGTGTCTAAGGGCCTTGTCGCCTCTTCTGACTTCACATTTGACTATTTCCTAATCCTTTTCCAGCGATAGTTAATAGTAATAATAATAATGAGGATATTAGCATCTCTCAAATGCTGAGCCTATACCAAGAACCTTACACTCTCTCACTCACTCATTCATTCATTCATTCAGCAACTATTTATTGCCATTTCTCCTATTGCCAGACATTCTGCTGGGCTCTTGGAATGCATTCATGAACAACACAACAAAAGCCAGGTCCTCATGGACATGGCATTCTTGTGAGCGGTGAGACACCTGTAATAACACAGAAGAAATAAGGACATTCTAGCATGAGAAAAGGAAGGAAGTGCTGTGGGAAAAGTGAAGCGAAGGTCAGGGTGGGCCTTGCTAAGAAGGTGGCATCTGAGCAGAGGATTGAAGGGGACAAGGCATAGTAGTGGGGACATCTGGGGGGGGGACATTCCAGGCACAGGGGTCAGTGCGTGGCAGGTGGTGTGGAGGGACACCTAGAAGGCCACTGCGGCTGGAGGAGAGTGAGCATGAGGTTAGCAGGAGATGAGGTCAGAAAGGGAGGGGTGGCCGGAGGGGCGGCTAGACACGGTTCACACAACCTCTGTGCACTCTTGGAGGGACTTGGGGTTTTTCTCTCGGAGGGGAGCCCATGGGTGGTTTGGAGTAGAGGGGTGGTGAGGTGGGGCTTGTTTTAACGGGAACACACTGGCTGCTTTGATGGGAATGGACCATCAGGGAATCAGAGGAGGAGCAGGAGGACCAGGGATGCTGGGCAGGAGTGGCCGTGATGGAGGCCGGGAGAAGTGTATTATGAAGGTGGCCCCAGCAGGGCTTACTGGTGGGGGACTGATGGGGTGTGAGGGAAACTAGAGTCAAAAATGACTCCTCAAGGGTTTCGGCCTGAATGACTGGAAGGAAAGGGTTGCCGTTAACAAGACAGGGAGACTGTCATAGGGGCAGGTCATGAGGAACAGGAGGAGCTCACTTTGGGACTTGTGGGTTCCAGAGATCTGTCAGGCTCCCAGGGGAGATACCGAGGGCTCAGGCGGGCAGTTAAACACATGAAGGTTCAAGGGAGCAGTCCGGGCCAGAAAGCGACACCTGAGAGCGGCTGGAGTTCAGAGGCTGCTCAAGGTCGCCAGGAATCGAGGGTGAGGTTGGGCCCCAGGGTGGTCTCAGGAGATGAGGGAGGATGGGCCAAGAAGACTGAGCAGAAGCCCCAAGAGCACAGCCGACAGTCTAGTAAGGAGGGCACTGTGGATCACAGGTCATGCTGTCTGTCGAGAGGCCAGGCCAGGAAAGGCCCATGACCCGTGGTGGGTGGCCGGGGAGGCCCGTGGAGGGGCCTCGGGACGGCGAGGGTGCACCCGACGGCTGGCGGAGACAGTGCCCTCCAGGACACTAGTGTGGGCTCGCTCTCAAGGACGCCCACACCTCTCTCCCGTGTCATAGCTGAAGGACCTGCTCGGACAAGGTAGGCATTCAGGAAGCAGTCGCACTGCTCTTTCCATGCCTCGGCCACCAGACACGAGCTGCACGTCCTCTGTGTGTCAGCTATACCGCCGGACTCTGGGACATGGGGCTGGTGTGACAGTCCCTCCCTTGGGAGCCCAGCCTGCTGGGGGAATGTCCCCCTCTGGGGGCAAATGGAACGGTTCTCAGGAGGGGACTCGGAGAGGGCTCTTGAGGGATGGGTGGGATTTGGTTCAGCAGGGAGGGGCACCAAGGAGGGAGACAGGGAGAGCTGGAGAAGATGGTGGTACACGTGCCTTTCGGGAGTGACTAGGCCATCTAGGGGAGCACCTAGTTTGAGAAGAGGCCAGGGAGCCAGGAAGCAGAGTGTTCTAGAGAAATCCCGCTGTGAGGAGCAGTCAGGTGCCAGCCTCCAGCTGCAGGTGCCCTGAGGCCCCGCCTCAGCCTCCCAGCTGGTGACAGCGTGTGGCAGTGGCTTGTGCCATCTGCGCCATCCCCAGCAGCTGGCCCTGGTTCTCTCTGAGCTGCGCTGTTGTCCAAAGCTCTTCCTTCTGTCACCTCTAACACCAGGGACAGGCCTGCTTGGGTGTTAACTCAGCGAAATTCACGCGCTCTGCCTCCGTCTTGGTCTCTGCCTCCCAGAGAATCGCCCCAATCTTGGGATCCCAGGCTTCCCCTTGGGGCTCCCCACCAGGCCAGGCCCCTTTACTCTTGCGCTCCACACTCCCACGTGGACATTCTGTAGCTGGCAGAACGCTTTCCTTTGGTCTCTTCCTGGCCAGGCCCAGGTGGGACTTACGTGTCCTCTCCAGGGTCTCCACGCCCTTCTGCGACATTCACGTTTGTATTTGCTGAAAAAGAGTGGTGTCTGATTCCAGAGTCCAGGGGGACACGGGGCCCTGGGGTGTGAGCACGTGGGGGTGTGGCTGCAGCGGTGTCCTGGAGGCCTGGTGGCACTTCCTTGGCCACTGCTCAGGGAGGCCTCCCCACGAAGTGCTCCTTGTGCAGAGCCCTCCTGCGAACGGCACTTCTCCTCGGAGGGCAGAGGGTGAGGCAGCGCCTTCTAGGCCTGAGGCCAGCAGGGAGCTAAAGAGCAGGAGGACAGCGACTGTCCCTGTGACCGTGTCTGCCCATCTTTTACAGAAAGGAAGGCAGAGGAAGCCACGGCCACTGGACCCCGGCGAGGGCTCCAAGGACACAGACAGTTCAGCCGGGCGCCGGGGCAGTGCGGGCAGAAGGCATGGGCGCTGGCGGGGTCGTGCCGAGAGCCCCGGTGTGCCCGTGGCCAAGGTGGTACGGGCGGTCACCAGCCGGCACAGAGCCAGCCGCCGTGTCCCACCGGCCCCACCCCCAGAGGCCCCAGGCCGCCAGAACCTGAGCGGGGCGGCAGCTGGGGAGGCGCTGGTTGGGGCTGCCGGCTTCCCACCGCATGGAGACACAGGGAGCGTGGAGGGTGCCCCCCAGCCGACGGACAACGGCTTCACCCCCAAGTGCGAGATTGTGGGCAAGGACGCTCTGTCTGCTCTGGCCCGGGCCAGCTCCAAGCAGTGCCAGCAGGAGATTGCCAACGTGGTGTGCCTGCACCAGGCCGGGAACCTCATGCCCAAGGCTGTGCCCCGCCACTGCCAGCTGGCTGGTGAGAGGAAGAAACGGGGCTGGGCGGAGGGGTAGCCGCCCCAGGGCTGGGGTGCCGTGGCAGGACCCTTCCTTGCCCAGGGGAAGAAAGCTCAGAGGCCCCCCCCCCCCCCCCCCGGCCAGGCTGGTGATAAAGTGCACTGAGCGGCCAAGGCAGAGCTAGGACCCGGGAGCATCAGGCTCCAAGTCCAAGGTCCTTCTTTTGGAAAGCAGCAGTCCTCTTCCCGCCTCACCCCCACCCTGTGGCCTGGGGAGAGGCCTCACTGCTGCTCCTGCTCTCCGCTCAGGGAAGATGAGCCCCGGCATCCAGTGGGATGAGGTCCGGGCCCAGCAGCCCGCGGATGGCCCCCCAGTCCGAATCGCCTACATGCTGGTGGTTCACGGCCGTGCCATCCGCCAGCTGAAGCGCCTTCTCAAGGCTGTCTACCACGCGCAGCACTTCTTCTATATCCACGTAGACAAGGTACCGTTGGAGGGACAGCGCAGGGACCTGAGCAAGTCGCGCCAAGACCCAGCAGGTCACCAGTAGCCAGGCTCACCGGTCTGCCCAAGTGGCCTCCAGACAGGGGAGCAGGCCGAGAACGTGGGGCGCGGCCGGTTGGGAGCTGGAGCTCTGCCCTGTGGTCTCTCTGTTCCGTGTCACTTGTCCGAGGTGGGGGTGGGAGGTTGTAATGCTGGGGGGCCCCCCCGTGGCTGCTGAGTACCCCCGCATCCACCGCAGCGCTCCAACTACCTGCACCGTGAGGTCGTGGAGCTGGCCCGGCAGTATGACAACGTGCGGGTGACGCCCTGGCGCATGGTCACCATCTGGGGCGGGGCCAGCCTGCTGCGGATGTACCTTCGGAGCATGCGGGACCTGCTGGAGGTGCCCGGCTGGGCCTGGGACTTCTTCATCAACCTCAGTGCCACCGATTACCCGACCAGGTGCGGGCACTGCTCCAAGTCCTCCAGAGAAGAGGGGGAGGGGGGTCCTTGGGGTGGGAGGGGCCTGAGCGGCTCCCTCCCCGCCTCCAGGCCTCATTCTGGTCCCCGGACTGCAGCCCCGGTTGAGGGGAGGGCCTGGTAGAAGATCATGTCAGGATTGAGAGTGACAAGGGACTAGGAAGTGGACAGAGGCCTGGACCTGGGGTGCACGGTCAGAGGGCAGGGCTGGACGGGAGCTGCGGGTGGCCATGACCCCAGAGCATTAGCCCAGGGCAGGGCATGTGGCCTGGACAGCTTTGTTTGGCAGGGAGCTGCAGAGGGTGCCAGGGTAGGAAGTGGGGCCTGAGCCTGAGCCAGTCACCTTGCACACACTCCCCGTGCCCCATCCCCTCTCCAGGACCAACGAGGAGCTGGTGACTTTCCTGTCCAAGAACCGGGACAAGAACTTCCTCAAGTCACATGGCCGGGACAACTCCAGGTGAGGGGTCTCATTACAGCCCCTCCCACACCCAGCGGGGTTGTAGGGCCTCCCAGCCAAGCCCAGATTGAAGCATGCTGGTCCCTGGGTGCATGAGAAAGCCTGACCCCCACCCCCCAAGACTGTCATTGTGGCCTGTCTGTGCCCCTACCCCCCACGACCTTCATCATGGACCATCTGCCCCCTCGCCCCCCATGACCCTCGTGTGGCCTGTCTGCCCCCTCGCCCCCCATGACTCTCATCGTAGCCTGGCTGCCCCCCGCCTCCCATGACCCTCATTGTGGCCTGTGTGCCCCCTGGCCCCCATGACCCTCATCGTGGCCTGTCTGACCCCCGCCGCCCTGGCAGATTCATCAAGAAACAGGGCCTGGACCGGCTCTTCCACGAGTGCGACTCACACATGTGGCGGCTGGGCGAGCGGCAGATCCCGGCGGGCATCGTGGTGGACGGCGGCTCCGACTGGTTCGTGCTGACACGCAGCTTCGTGGAGTACGTAGTGTACACAGACGACCCGCTGGTGGCCCAGCTGCGCCAGTTCTACACGTACACGCTGCTCCCCGCCGAGGTGGGTGACCCGGGTCCCCCCTCACCCCCACTGCGAGGGCGGGGAGGCTGTGGGCTGTGGCCTGTGGCTCACCCCCCGCCCCCCCACCACAGTCCTTCTTCCACACGGTGCTGGAGAACAGCCCGGCCTGCGAGAGCCTGGTGGACAACAACCTGCGGGTCACCAACTGGAACCGCAGGCTGGGCTGCAAGTGCCAGTACAAGCACATCGTGGACTGGTGCGGCTGCTCGCCCAACGACTTCAAGCCGCAGGACTTCCTCCGGCTGCAGGTGCTTCCCCGGGGACCTCCCTGCCCGGCTGCCCCCTGCCCGGCCTTTCTGTCCTTTCTGCCGGCAGAAGGGATTCAAGCTGAGCCCCCATCAGAGAATCTTGGGGTGGGGGGCTTCCCCTGCAGCAGCTCTCGGGGCTCTGCTGGCAATGAGAAGGGCCCCGGGAGGCTGATGTCTAGGCAGTGCTGGGAGGGCCCCCCCAGCCTAGCCACCTGGGACCTCCAGACCCCTTCACCCTCATTGCCTCTCCCGCTCCAGCAAGTCTCCAGACCCACCTTCTTCGCCCGGAAGTTTGAGTCAACCGTGAACCAGGAGGTCCTGGAGATCCTGGATTTCCACCTCTACGGCAGCTACCCACCGGGTACACCAGCTCTCAAGGCGTACTGGGAGAACACCTACGATGTGGCCGATGGCCCCAGTGGGCTCAGTGACGTCATGCTCACCGCCTACACCGCCTTCGCCCGTCTCAGCCTGCGCCACGCTGCCACCGCGACACCCCCGATGGCCTCCCAACTCTGCAGGTGAGACCTCCTTCTGACCTGTTGCAGGCCCTGCGCACGTGGCACCCTGTGGAGAGGCCAGTCAGAAAGAGACCTCCCCAACCCCAGGGAGTCCCCCGTCCAAAGCAGGGGAGAATGCAAATAAAGCAAAGAGGCAAGAGCCAGGCACGTAGGTGCTGTGGGTGTGAGATTTGGGGCAAAGGACACGCTTGGGGACGGGACTACCCAGAGCCCCCTCCCTGGGACTCCAGGCCACGTCGGGTGTGCTGATGGCATCTCCCTTTCTCCCTGCTGGAACCTTCTTAGGTTTGAGCCCCGGGGCTTGCCGTCCAGCGTGCACCTGTATTTCTATGACGACCATTTCCAGGGCTACCTGGTGACGCAGGCGGTGCAGCCCTCAGCCCAGGGGCCGGCAGAGACGCTTGAGATGTGGCTGATGCCCCAGGGGTCGCTGAAGCTGTTGGGGCGCAGTGACCAGGCCAGCCGGCTCCAGAGTCTGGAGGTGGGACAGGTCCTCCCCTTGCTTTTTCCTGACCCCCAGTTAAGACTCTGGGTAGTAGGAAGAGGGGGACAGACACCATGGGAGGGATAAGGACTGGGTTAGGCCTTTCAGGACCGGGTTCACAGGCTCTCCCTTCCTAGCGACGGAGCTAGGGTCTCCCTGACAGGCGCACGCCAAGGGGCACCTCCCTCGTGGGGTGCACAGAGGACATGCAGGGAGCAGGGAGACGACTGTATTGCTCTAGAGGGCAAGCCCAGTCTTCTATGACACTGCAGTGATTTCCTTCTAGAGGGACTTGGATACTCCATTAGGCTATGGAGTGTCCTCTGGCTCTTGGAGGCTGTGGCTTCATGTGGGGATGGTCTCTGGGCAGGGCCTTAAACCTCAACTCAGCCTTGTGGCCCCCACCACAACAGAGTAAGCCAGAGCAGGAGCCTAGGACAAATCTGAGAGCTGAGAAAGATCTTAGAGCAAATCCCAGTCCCAGCCTTTCCTTCTGCAAATGGGGAGGCTGGAGCCTGAAGAGACGCAGTGACTGGGCCAAGGTCACACAGACAGTTAGAGGCAGTATCAGAGTAGAGAGGACTTGTCCCCCCAGCGCCCGCCCAGCTGCCTCCCTCCCTACAGGTTGGCACCGAGTGGGACCCCAAAGAGCGTCTTTTCCGGAACTTTGGGGGGTTGCTGGGGCCGCTGGACGAGCCTGTGGCCGTGCAGCGCTGGGCCCGGGGCCCCAACCTCACAGCCACCGTGGTGTGGATCGACCCCACCTACGTGGTGGCCACGTCGTATGACGTCACGGTAGATGCGGACACCGAGGTCACGCAGTACAAGCCCCCGCTGAGCCGGCCCCTGCGGCCAGGGGCCTGGACTGTTCGGCTCCTTCAGTTCTGGGAACCCCTGGGTGAGACCCGCTTCCTCGTGCTGCCCTTGACCTTCAACCGCAAACTACCTCTCAGGAAAGGTAAGGATCTAGGCCCAGAAGCCAGACAAGATACAGGATTCACCAGGCAGGCGACCAGCCCCAGGAAGCTGACCGTCAGGGCTGACTCTCGAATAGGGGAAAGGGGCAGGGCTGGGGCCTGGATGATCTGTCCCTTAGTATCCCGGTACCATGGTAGGGCAGTGAGGCAAGCTTTGTGGTCAGGTGGACTTGGCTTTGGAATGTAGCTCTGACATTTTAGTTGGACCTTTATCCTTGGCAGGTTACTTGGCCTTCAGAGCCAAGCCCTGGTCTTACTTGTATAAAGTAGGAGGGATAGAACCATTGGAGGCCTCCAGGATGTGTGGAACACAAGTCCACTCAAACCAGCTCCAGTAAAATGGGGAGATTATGGGAAGAATGCAGGGCTGTCCCCCAGAACCCAGGAAATGTCTCTGTGGGGCCACCTGTCCCGTCTGTGTGTCAGCCCCAGGCACTGGCTTCTCAGTACGTGATATTGGCCTCTCCGGGTGGTGGAGACTGACCAGGGCCTCCTGGTCCCCAGATTCCTGATTCTTGGGGCAGCAGAGCTGATTGAGCACCCAAACCACCATGTGGCTGGGTGGGCGGGATCCTGTGGCCCAGCCCACACTTAGGTGAGGCTAAGGAACACAGGCATAGGCTTCAGGTTCCCTCAAGAGGGGCCTAGGACAACTAACTAACCCCTGGGAGATATCAGGGATGAGTATGTGGGTAAACATAGCTTATATACAGTAGGTGCTCAATAGGTAGGTGTTGTTTCCTTCCTCTGCTCCATCTTATCATAGAGAAGATCAGGAGTAACCCCAAGATGGATGGGGTATAGGCGGGGGGGGGGGGGGGGGGCTGTAGCAGATCCAGAGCAGACAGGCCACACCCCTGCTCTCCCGGGACTCCGAGTCTGATGCAGGAGGTGGGGCAGGTGGAGGGCAGCTGTCCAGCGGCCGGTATTGGTGCTGAGCCCCAGTGAGCTGGAATTTTACAGAGAAGGGTGTTCTAAGCTGAGGAGACCAAGTCCATGGGCATCTGGTGCATGAGGGGAACAGAGGGTCAAGAAGGTAGGAGGTAAGGGGTGGTGGGAAGGGAGGCTGGCAAAGAAAGCAGGCCCCACAGCTGAGGGCCCGAGGCTCTGGGAACCCCCGGGGATGGCTGAGAAGGGGTTCAGGGGACAGAGACCAGACCATCATGGGAAAGTTACCTCCTCTCCCAAAGTGCCTTGATCTCACTGTTAGTAGTCGTCAAGTTGGGAATTCAGAGATTATGGCCTTGATTTCATGAAAGCAGATGGCGTCACAGGCCCAGAAAGTTCTGTGGGTCAGCACAAGGTCACAGGTCACTCAGCGCCCTGTGACTCCCTGGTAGAGCTGGGAGAGCCCTGGGGGCGCCCAGACCTGCATGGGGAGGGGGCAGGGGCGGGGGCTGGCCTTCACCAAACTGGCTGGGCGGGGCCGCTCACCGTCTGTCCTGCACCCTGCAGATGACGCCAGCTGGCTACATGCTGGGCCGCCCCACAACGAGTACATGGAGCAGAGTTTCCAGGGCCTCAGTGGTATCCTGAACCTGCCCCAGCCGGAACCCGCAGAGGAGGCCGCCCGGCGGCACGCAGAGCTCACAGGCCCGGCCCTGGAGGCCTGGACGGATGGGGAGCTGAGTGGCTTCTGGTCTGTGGCCGGACTGTGCGCCACGGGCCCCTCCGCCTGCCCTGGCCTGGAGCTTTGCAGACTGACCAGCTGGAGCTCTGTGTCCCCCGACCCCAAATCAGAGCTGGGACCCGTCAAAGCAGATGGGCGACTCAGGTAGCAGGGCCCTGGCCTCCGGATGACCCGGGGATTGCACCTTACAGCGGAGGGGTGTCCCCTCCCCACAGGCAAGAACCAGAGGCCCAGGCAGGCTACCCCTTTGAGCCATCAAGGATGGGCGCAGACGGCAGGGAAGGGGGGCATGCTCCTTACTGCTCACGGTTCTGCCGGGGACCCCAGCGGAGGGCAGGAGTGTGGGGAGAAGGGCTCCAGCTTCCACGCCCCACTCTTCCTCACTTTCCCTTCTAGGTTTCTTATTGTTTGGGTTTTTTTGTTTGTTTGTTTCCAATGGGTGGTAGGGGGAGGAACTGGAAATGAAAGCTGTGCAATAGGGCTCAGAGCAGCCCCAGGAAGTAGGCCATGGCTCTGGGGAGCAGGGGCCTGACGAGCCCATCTGCTGTTGCTCTGGAGGAGGCCGGGCCTGCCTCACTCTCCGGGACCTCATTCCCCCAGCCTGGGCCTGTGGTGCTCATGGCTGAGGCTCTACGGGGGTACAAGTGCCACGCCAGGCTCTGAGGCCCGGAGACCAGGTGATTTGGGGGAGCGCTGCAGAGCCGGACTCTAGTGGGACAGCCTCTCTTCTTGTAGCCAGGGGACCATAGAAGAAGGGGTGGGGCTGGCTCTCAGGCTTTCCAGCATGTCTGGCCCCTCAATGGGCAAGGCAGGGCATCAGGGCCTGCTGAGACCAATCCAGAGTTTCCCAGGTACCCAGAACTGCAAGCCAGACCTGGGCTCCCATGCTGCAGGGGTGAGCCCTCAGGAGCAGTGTGGGAAGAAAACTCTGTCGGGGCTCTCAGAAGAATCTAGAGAAGCATTGTGCCTGAAAGTTCCGTGTGCAGTCTGAAATATGCAACAGAAGAAATATATCTCTATCTAAGTCAAGCCTCCGTGTCCTTCCTCCCGGCTGTCAGGAAGCTGGCACTGTCTGGCCTTCCCTCGAACGTCTTCGCTGGTATGCTCTGAAAGCCATGAGCATGTGGAAGTTTTATTTCCCTTGAGGGGGAACGGTTTAGAATCCAAGAACCAGAAGGGAGGCAGGAACCCATCTAGAGCAGCTCCCTCTTTTTCTGAGGGCCAGATAGGCCCTTGCTCATTGCCGGCCAGGAGGCCAGCACGAAAGCCAGTTCAGTTCTCAAGGGTCCTGACCCAGCACTTCCTCGGGATGCTGGCTTCTTTGCCTTTGGCCTCATCAGGGCCCATCCCACAAGCTCTCCTCACTCTCCTGCCCGGCTCTGATGTATGGAGCACCCCCCAGAATGGAGGCAGCCCCAGCCCCAGCCTGGTAGTTCGCGTTGGAATTGTAGGGGCAAGAGTCACAGTGGCGTGGGTCCCTGGCCACCACCCTAGGCCCTGGAAGGGCCATGCTGGAAGGGTTTGTCCCACCTTTCTCCTCTGCCAACCCCTTTCTCCCTCCAGCTCTCCTGCTGTTGTCAGCAGGGGCTCCGTATCAGACCTTCGCGCCTGACTTAATGTGGGAGCGAGGGTTTCTCAGACCTTTAAAAGCCCTCCATCGGAGGTCCTGCATAGGCCTGCTCAGCTCTGCACCGGGAACAAAGGGCTCATTCCTGCCTCGACTGCCACATGTCAAGTTTTCTTAGTGGCCAGGAGAGGGCGCCCTTGACTGCCAGGAAGGGCGGTTTGTGGGGGGGGTCTGTTCAGGCAGCCGGCGGGCACTCTGCATAGCATCTCATTGAATCCTTACACTGCGAGGCAGGCGCTTTTAGGATGGACATGCGGCACACCAGGAAACTGGAATGATGAGCCCGAAGTCACAGCCCTCCAGTGGCGGCAGTAAGCTCCTGGCGGAGGCAGGAGGCCTGCCTTGCACTCTGACCACCCCCTGCCCTCCAGAGAGCAGGTCACCAGCAAGGAGCTGACAGCAGGAACTCCCGCTAACTTGGGTTAGGGGGTAGGATGACATTGTTCTGGCTGCTATTTTTGTCAACCTCTGAAACTCACCCTGAGTCTCTAGAATTTCTTTCTTTTTTTTTTTTTTTTTAACACAAAAACTCTTAGGTCGATAAAAAAAATTGCTAAGCGGGTCCCGGTAACGGTCAGAGCATTTACACTCTGTGGGCTGAGGACTCTCCATCCAGCTGGCAGGGTTCACCTGGGCTGCTGTTAGGTTAGCACAACAGTTTCCAGAGTCTTCATTTCCGAAATCAGCAGGGCCTGTGCTGTTTCAGGCCCTGCCACGCTCACCCCATCACACCAGGCCCTGGTTACTTATTACTAGCCACCATCCGCTGCCATAAACGCTCAGAGTTTGCACGTTGAGCCCAGTGGCTGGGCGCCCTGCCCAGGGTTCTGAGTTCGTTGGTGAGGCGGGAACCCAGTGGAGGCATGGATTCAGAGCTCCCTCAGGAGATCCTGATTTGTGGACCAGCTCCACCCACACTGCTCCAGCAGGCCTGGGCTGACCTCCTGAGTTGGAAGCATTGCGGGACCCAGACCAGGCTCCAGGCTCTAGGCTCCAGAATCCCTGGCCGGTTCAGAAAGCAGGTTTGGCTGCGGAGGCCAGCCCTCCCCGTCCTCTCCCCTGTGTGAGCCACGGAGGCCAGAGCACAGCTTCTCTGCGTTTTCCCCACCCCTGTCTTTCTGGAGGGTTAGCTCAGCCTGGAGGTTTGGGCTCTGAGGCTTTGAAATCCTCCCCCCAGGCTGGGTCCCTGGGGTCAAGATCAGGATTCGGGACTGGCAGGATGAGGGGTGGAGGTGGGTTGGCTAGGGCAGGCTAGACCCCATAGGCTAAGCACTAATTCCTTTGGAGGGAGGGGGAGCGCCTGGGGAGGGAGGCTTTTGTATTTTGTGGCCCTTGTGCCCAGTTTCCAGGGCAACCTTGGACTGCTCTGTTCCCTTGGAGGGGGAGCCAAGAGCAGAAGACAGCCAACTGGCATCCTGAGTCCCATTACCTGGGCCAATGGGAAGTGGCAGGGCAGAGTCCCCAGGAGGTGATCTGGAAGTGAGAAGTGCACAGGTCTGGGTGAGTTGGAGCCCCCCGCTGGCTGGCCAGCGGGTATGCCAGAAGCTGAGCCCACTCCCACCAACTTTTTCTGAAAGTCCTGGAGGGAGTTTTGTGGAGGCCAGGCCCACAGGGGAATGCCCTCTGTGGGACACAGGGTCATGGCATGGCATTGACAGGTCGAGCAGGGCAACAGGGCAGAAGCCGACAAGCTGGCTCTGAGCCAGGGCCACGGTTCCTGAGTTGGGGTGGGGGGTGGGGGGGGCCCTCTGGCTGTCTTCAAGGTGGCTCAAGGCTGATGCCTTGTCTTGCCACCCCTCTGCCACTGCCATTCTGTGTGCAGAATCCCCACCGACAGCAGCCTCCTAGCTACTGTTGTGAGTGCCTCCTGTTGTCCTGAGTCCCGGGGTTGGGTCAGATGGACCCCTGACCCCTTGCCATGGGCCGTAAGCCCAGCCTCTTCATCTATAGGGTCACCTAGAGCAAGCCACTGGGGAAGAATGCTGTGTTTGACTAGGCCCTTGCCAGCCGAGTTCTGGGATGCCACAGTCTGGAATAAAGGAGAAGGGGCTGAGTTCAGGCGCTGGGGTCCTCTGGGGCCCTTGCCAGCCCCCACAGACCCACCGCTTGTTAGGGTGCCCAGCCCTTCCACAAGTTCCTTCCCCTCCCTAAGCTTGTCCCTCTCTGATCTCCTTATACATGTCATTTCCCTGGGCTGAAGAGACAGAATAAAGCTCCATTGCTCTCAGGGCGCCTGGTGGCTCAGTGGGTTAAGCCTCTGCCTTCGGCTCAGGTCATGATCTCAGTGTCATGGGATCGAGCCCCGCATCGGGCTCTCTGCTCATCGGGGAGCCTGCTTCCCCCCTCTCTCTCTGCCTGCCTCTCTGCCTCCTGTGACAGCTCTCTCTCTCTCTCTCTCTCTTAAATAAATAAAATCTTAAAAAAAAAAAAAAAGTTACATTGCTCTCCTAAGTCTGCTGCGGTGGTGGGGGGGCTTGGTGCCCCCACAGAAATGGAACTGGCTATGCCTCAGTTTCCCTTACATGTCAAGCTGATGCTAGACGGTCATGTCAATCCTACCTAATTTCTGGAGCGGGATTCCAACGTGGGGAGGTGAAGTGGGCCCATGCATGCCAGGTGCAGGCTGGGCCCATGACTGTGCCTCTGGGGGCAGGGTAGTTTCATCATGGCCATCCTTTGGCTGCTGCTGGACCAGTGTGAGTTGGAGTGTGGTCAGAGTCTCTGCTCCTGCCACTTGTTCCAGATCCCCAGTCAATATACAGGCACTCCTGCCCCACAACCCTTCCCTTGCTGTTGCCCCCACCCCAATCCCAACAAAAGGGCGCCTGCTCTCTGGCCAGGCAAGAGCAAGTGTTCAGTATGGAAGGGGCCTTTGGGATCTACTCTATGGACCCTGCACCTTCCAGCCTAGGTTCCCCTGGGGCCGGGGCAGCAGTGTGGAAAGGGTTAATAAGGTCCTTGCCTTCTCCTGCCTGGTGATTATTGTTAATGGGGACCCTGTGCTGGGAGCTGCTGGTGAGGGCAAAGGTCTTATCCCAGCTCTCCCTCCCTGGCTCCCCAGAGAAAGCCCAGAGCACTGACATCCGAGGGGGAAAGGCCAGCCTTTCCCCAGGGATGGGGCACCGTGTGGGAGCCTGGGTACAGAAAGCAAAACGAATTGTCTGATCTGCAACCTCCGCATGCTCTCATCCTGCACCCCACACACGCACTTCTGGGTCCCAGACAGACAGGACAGAAAGGTGGACACAGGTTTCCTCTCTTCCCCAAAGAGCCTCAAAGTGGCTGCCAGACAGCGAGAGGGACCTGGTGGCTGGAGAGGAGTGGTGGCTCTCCACCGAGCACATCTCAGAATTGCTGAGGAGTGAGCTCTGTGCCTTCATCTCGCTGGAGAGAACTAAAGGGGATGGGGAGAGTAAAACGGGAACAGAAGGGGCTGGGCTCTGTTCTCT
Source organism: Lontra canadensis (assembly GCF_010015895.1). Taxonomy (NCBI): domain Eukaryota; kingdom Metazoa; phylum Chordata; class Mammalia; order Carnivora; family Mustelidae; genus Lontra; species Lontra canadensis. The sequence continues at coordinate 10,339,935 of NW_022631037.1, read as the reverse complement.
CACCTTCTGACCCTGACCCTGCATCGGGGGCTGCACTGAGTCATCCTTCATGGTCCCCAGGACTGCCCCCTTCCCTGCTTTTACACAGTGGGACGCCCCAGTGAGGTCTTGGCAGTGGAAAGATGCCGAGATTCCCAACGGATCCAAGTGAGGGAGGACTCTCAGGGCCGGCACCGGGGAGTCAGCGGAATGGTGTGGACTGGGGGCCTGAAGCCAGCCCAGGGACCCAGGGCAGCTAGGGGGAGGATGGAGTGATGCCTAGAGACTTCTGGGAGAGGACAGTGTGTGATACCCTAATCTTGGGCTCACCCTGGGGAAGAAGGTCCAGATGGAAGCTGAAGGGTGGTGTGTGCCTGCCTGGTTCCCTTGGCTTTTCTTGGTTCCAGGGCTATCCCCAGAGGGAAAAGGGATTCTGTGTGGGGCTGCCCCTGTGGCAGCTGGCTCACCTAACTGGCTATGAGTACTGGGAAGAAGGACCAGCAGAAGCAGGTTCACCAGCGGACTGCACAGTGCTTGGGGATCTGGGCCTGCAGAGAGGTGAACGTTTAGAATTCCTTGCCTCAGGTGCTTTGGAGAAGTGAGCTTTTTTCATATTATATTTACACGTAATGCCCAGTTAGAGCCCCTTAGACCAGGAGAAGGGCCACTGATGGAGAGCCCCAGGATTGAAAGGAAGCCCCACTTCATCTCTTTGGGTGGAAGGAAGGACAGAGGACCCCAACCCAGGGGGCACCTGCTCTGGGATCCAGAACATCACTGGGGTGGGGGGAGAGGAGACACGGGAGTCCGAGGCCCCAAGAAAGTATATGTATGGGCAGGTGGAGAGAGGCTGGGCTGTCAGGGGATGGCTGAAGCCCTTCTTTCCTACCCCTCGGTTGCCATCAAGCTAGGAGGAGGCCCTAAGGTCATTGCCGGCACCACCACCCAACTGTGGCTCTGCTCGCCCAACCCCTGAAGCAGCCCCCTGCTCTGCTGGGGGACACCACCGCTGTGTTGGAGGGAAGCCTGCATCCCGCCCCTTCCTGCTTCTCCGGGGGCCTGGAGGGACAGTGCTAAGCCCACAGATATGCCCCCAGCCATCTTCCCAGCTGGGCCTTGGTACCTGAGATCTCACAAGAAGGGAGCCAAAGTGAAACTCAAGAAACCCTGGGTCACCTCTGCCCAGGATCTGCACGTGGAGAAGCTGGGGTCATGCCCTGAGAGAACAAAGTGACAAGTTCAAGGCGGATCTCCCAAATTGTGGGGGTTCTGCGTTCCCAATCCCTGAAGCTCCTGCCTACCGGGCAGAGTCCTTAGAGGAAGCCACTGGACTCCAAAAACCGCCTCCCTCCAAAGGCCAGGACAACCCTCTGCCCAGCTGAGACTTTCTTCCTGGCCCATTCACCAGAAGCCAAGCCTCAAGGGTCTTGGACTGGAGAGACAATGAAGGCCTGCCCCAGCCTACCCTAGGCCCCAACTGAGTATTCCTAAAGCCAGATCCTTTGCTGCCATTTATGGTTTGAGATAAACCAAGAACCAGAAAAGGATGTGAGGTGAGTGTGTCTCTCTCCTGGTGCACGGAAAGAAGCCCGTTTGTCACCCATTCTGCCCCCTCATTGAAAGGACCTCGGTCTACCTGGCCTCTCTAGGCTGGACCCACGGAGTCAGGGAGGGATCTGCCATTCCGGAGGCTACAGCCCCATCTCCCTCCAAATACAGCTCTAGGAGAGGACATGACCTTGTTTCTTCCTCTGTAGCCCCTCCCACCCACTCCTCCCAGGGCCCTGCCTGGCATGGGATCCCGTGGAGTGGGGAGGGGGGGGCGGGGGAGGTTGCTGTGACATCCTCAAATTCTTGTCTTCCTTCCCCTCGGAGAGCTGGTGTTAAAGCAATCCCCTCCTCAAACACATGCCCCTCTTCTCATTTCCTCACTCTGAGAGGCCCCTTTTCTCAGTGTGCGCCACAGAACGTGGGTAAGGACCAGCAAGCATGTCCGCATCTCCAGCCAGGTCTGTCCTCACATAGCACAGACTCACGACTCAGCTAACTTTACTTCAGGCCCCAGGTCAGGTCTCCCAAAAGGCTTCCCCACCAGTCACTTCAGAGTCTTCTGCAATCACCACCAAGTAGACTTCTTCAGGAGGCCCTGTCGTTCCAACCCTCGACTGCCCCCACGGCCACCCTCTCTGGTCTGGGCTCCATGCTCTGTCCAATGGCCTCAACCAGGAGTTCAAAGCATAGCTACCAGTTTGAAGGTGCCCTCAGGCTTGGCAGGAACCACGTGGACAAAAGTCTTATAGAGCACAGCACCCTTGGGCAGCCTGGTGACCAGATCCACGGCCTCGGCGTTGCTGGGACTGGGCACATAGACCTCCTTCGTATAGCGGACTACCCCCTCCTCCAGGGCATACAGGTACTTCTTCTTCCCCAGCCCCACCTGCAACACAAAGACCAGGTCAGCTGGGCCGACGGCCGGGTGGTCCATCCCAGGACTTTGGGACAAACTTCTCATAAGGCTTCAGGCTCTGGGACCAACAGGCAGACCAGAGAGCTCTATCTCAGGTTCCCTTTCCTGCTGCCTGGTGCTTCCTGGACATCTACTTCATTGGTGACTCTGTGACAGAAGAGGGAAAAGAAAACTCCCAAAAGCCAATCCTCTTGGGTTCTTGGTCCCTGAAGGCTGGTCTCTGGACCCACGTTTGTGCATCTGGCCAGATGCCACACCAGACAGATCCCCAAACCAGGCCCAGGAAAATGCCCCTGATCGCTGCCCGCCCCCCAACCGGGAGCTCGCCTCATTTAAAAATTAAAAAACACTGTAGTTGTCATAGTAAACAAAACAGCGATCACAGTGATGGCTGCCAAAACGCAGTGCCTGGCTCTGGAGCCAGGATGCGGGGTTCAAATCCCAGCACCACTACCTACTAACTACTGTGTGGCCTGGGCAAGCTACATTACTTCATTGTGTCTCGATTTTCTCATCTGCAAAATGGGTATTGAGTACTTTTATGGGGTCCCCTTGAGGATTAAGTGAGTTAATCATAAAGCGCTTAGAATGCTGCTTAGCTCAAAACACGTTAGCTTTTATTACTGCTGTCATTATTTTATCCAGTCCCAAGAGTTAACACAGTGTCTCCAGTTCTAAAAGACAAAGCTACATAAATACAATCAATTCATGTGTAAATGAGCATTTCTGACATAATTATTGGCCACTTTCAGTCTTTCTATGCCTACCAAAACTGCCAAAAAAGGGGCAGTGGGGGGGAATTAATCCATTACAAAGGAAACTAAACTAACATTTCAGATAATGGGAAGAGTATAGAACAGGGGCTCCTGGGTGGCTCAGTCAGTTAAGCATCCCACTCTTATTTTTGGCTCAAGTCATGGTCTCAGGGTTGTGAGATCGGGCCTCCAAGACTGGCTCCAAGCTAAGGTGGGAGCTCAGTGGGGAGTCTGCTGCTTTTCCTCTCCCTCTGCCCCCAACCCCGCCTGCTTGCACACGCACTGGTACACTCTAATAAATAAATCTTAAAAAAAAAAAAAAGAAAGAAAGAAAGTACAGTACAGATCTGTGTTAACAAAGAAGCTTCCTACCTCAGAAAGTAATCCCAACTTGCCGAAAACTAAAATCCCTGCCTGATATGGACCTAATTTCTGGTACATACGCTGAATTGTTTTATTAAATTCAAGCTATCTTTCAGCCATCTCATAAGGAATACACAGAAATTGGTTTCCCAAGATTCAACAAGTATCTCAAATCACTAGGCATCTCCTCCTCTAACAGCTGGGGTCAGAAAGGAGACCCAAGAGAACCACGCTGATGCCCCACAAGGCAAAGCACAGTGACTGGGAGTCAGGCAGCCCCAGCACCAACCCCGGTTCTGTCCTATGGGCTCCCTACTCCCTAAGTTGCTCGCATCTTACCTCGAAAATGGATACCTAGTGATACCTAGTGAATCACTAGGATGGGGTAAGGATGAAATGAGACAATACAGGCCCAGAAAGCAAAACGATGCCTGGCATTTGCTAAGTACCCAATAAATACAACTGTATAGTTATCACTACCACGCTACAGAGAGATGTGGTCCTGGGAAAGAAGAAAGGGGAAAGGGCCACAGAGCAACTCACATGGGCGCCTGGGTGCCAACGGTAGTGGCGCTGAGTCGCAATGATGTTGCCGGTATGAACGTAGTGACCTAGAAGAGAAGTCCGCAGCACACTGACTGTGGGCCCCGGTGATGGGCAGCACAGCAAACTGCTAAGAAAACATACTGGCCCTTGCTTTTCTGGCCCAGATGCTACATACCAACCTCTAAGCATGGCCCTGGACAAAGCCAATTGCTACATTCTCGGACACAAGCAGCCCCTTATCTCCCTCTGCCAGTCTCCCCCTCTCCCCACGACCCTGCCATTTTCCTCTCTTCTCTCGTTACACGGCCCAGGTTCACACCTATCTGATCTTCTGCAGGACCCTCTCCCCGCCTCAGGTCTTCTCTGCATCTGTAATCTGGAGCCAAGGGCTCTGGCGAGCTACTCGGAGTATAAGACTGGGAGGGTACACGGTTTCCCTGTTCTGCAAAGGAATGCCAGGGACAAGGGACAGTGCAGCTGGGAAATGGAAACCAAGGCACACCCTCACCCTCCATTTTCTTGAGGCCAAAGCGTTTGCCTGGTGACTTTCCACCCAGGTTTTTGGAGCTGCCACCTGTCTTCTTGGATGCGTATCTGACGGCAAGAGATGCGGCCGGAGCAGGGCTCAGCAGGGCTGTAACTGCAGACAGAACAGAAATGCTGTTCAGAGAGGCTCCCAATCACTCATTCTCTGCCTCGATGGGCCATCTGCTAAGCTGAGAGGTGGCAGGAGGTAGCAGCAGGGGAGGTGAGGAAGATATGTAAGCAGAAATGCCACTCGACTGTGTTGGTTTTCAGGGAGTGTCTGGAAATCCTTGGCCTTGTCCCACAGCAGGAGACAAATCATTCCTTGTATTGTCCAGGGTGTATGCGCTGCATGAGAAGTGTGTGTGTGGCCGGGGGAGGCAGTGGGTAGTGAAATATTCATGGAAAAAAAAATAAACACCATGTGCCCTGGGTCCTGACACATTCAGTCCTGTTGAGGAGAAACAAACACCACAGAAATACAAGCCAGCAAGAAGACGCCACAGGGCTGCCCGCTTCAGCCTCACTCACCACATGTCCTCAAGGGTCCAGACACTGTGGAGGGGCTGGACCACAGAGCCCAGCAACAGGACACCCAGAGAGAGAGGGTCCTGCTTTGGCATCACCCACCACTTTCGCAACCATCCACCCATCCCCTGCACACCAAATACTTGTAAACAAAAAGGGCAGCTTCTCTGAGGGTGGCTCCCACAGGCTCTTAGCTAGTTCAGAAGGCTGGACTCTTTCATCAGCAAGCCCACCCAGTGCGGGTCCTGACCAAGAAGACTGACACCCTGTCCTTGACAACTGGCCTCTCCATACTCATTCCAAAATGCTCAATGGCATTTCTTTTTAAAAGGAAAGTGAATTAGGGGCGCGTGGGTGGCTCAGTGGGTTAAGCCTCTGTCTTCAGCTCGGGTCATGATCTCAGGGTTCTGGGATGGAGCCCCGCATCAGGCTCTCTGCTCGGCGGGGAGCTTGCTTCCCCCTCTTTCTCTGCCTGCCTCTCTGCCTGCTTGTGACCTCTCTGTCAAATAAATAAATAATAAAAAAATCTTAAAAAAAAAAAAAAAGTGAACTAAAATTCATACTAACCAAGATGGAAGCCCCTTGCTATATGACAAGCATAGGGCTGGCAGTCCTTGCTCTCAGCTCTCCAGACTCAGCCATGGTTAATCAGGACTATACCAAAATCTTTGGAGAAGCCTTGTGAGTCTCTGGAGCCTACAAATTCAGAGTTCCTGAAACCAGGTTCCTGCAGTTTTAATGACAGAGAGTAGCTGGCACAAAGGACCAGAAATAAATACTTAGAAAGACATGCTAAATGCCCAGCACCAGGATCTACCTACCTTTAAATCTATTCTTTCGTTCATCCTCTAATTTATTAAGCTGAGGAATGGAGCTTTTATCTACATTATCTCTTTCACAAATCTTTGCTCTTCAGCCTACTCCCCACCCTCCATCTCAGAGGAAATGATGCTACCACCTGTGCAGATGCTCAGGCAGAAATCAAAGAATGATTGCAGATTGCTTCCCTTTGCTCATCTCACATATCCAGCTCAGGAGCCAACTCTGGGTTCTATCTCCAAAACAGATCCTAAAACCACCCATTTCCCCCAAGTTCACTGACACTAGCATCTTGGCTAAATCGTGTCTCATGAGGGCTACTACAGCTTCCCATTCGTTTCCCTCATTTCCACCCCTACCCCCTTTTAAATTCACATAAGAGCAATAGTTTGCTTCTCAACATGTAAAACTGGCTTATGTCACTCTCTTGCCCCTCATTCTGTTACAGGATTAGGCCTCCTGTCATCCTTTAGGTCTTGTCTTAGATGTTACCTCGTCAAAAGGCTCCCCTGACCACCAACACCCCAAAAGACACAACACACACACGCTTTTGCTTTCTTTAAAAGCACTCGTCACGATTTACATCCAGTTTATGTGCGTGGTTACTGGCTTATCCACTAGATAGAACTGGTCCGGAAAACAAAGACTCTCTTCATCTCTGCTGAGATCCCCAACACCTAACCTCACTGTTCTGGCAAAGAGACTTCAATCTGTTGAACCAGAGGGTTAACTTTCTGAGCTCTAGTGTGCCAGTATTTATGGATGAAGGTAATCCACGGAGTGGAAGCGGCGTGCCCACGTCACCAAACGCTAGGGAAGCAGCACTTGCGCACGGGGCAAAGAAAGGACACATGCTCCTCGCGCAACCACCCAGGGCCGGGCCCCCGAGATGTGTCACGTGGCCAGCGACAGCTGTCCCTCAAAGCTCGTGGGCAACCCCCCACCGGCGCTTTCCCGGCTCCGCGCCCAGGGGCCTCCACAAGGAACGGCCTCCCTGCAGGGTCTCCGTTCCGCCTGCACCCCTCGCCCCGCAACAACCACGGCGTTCCGTTACCAGCCGCCCGCGTCCTTAGCGCCAGCGCCGCCGACGCCATGTTTGCCGGACACTCGCTTCCGGCCTCAGAAATCTGCTTCCGGTACCGGGCGATCTGCTTCCGGGGCTTGCGCTGCAGTTGAAAGAGTGGCGCGAAGAGTCGCAGGTGAGAGTTGGCGCGGCGGGCGGCGGGCGGCGGGCGGCGGGCGGCGGGCGGCGGGTTGGGCCGGACTTCTGAGCACCGCCCCGCAGGGCGTCGGTGATCAGGGCGTCCGGGGCTCCGCCGCGCGGTGTGGACGCGCCGGGCTCGTCCGGCAGGCAACCTCGTTTTGCCGGACTCCCGGCGAGGTGCAAGGAGGTCCCTCCAGACTGGCAGCGTCCCTTACCGAGTGCTTACTGTGGGCACCGTGCTGTGCTAAGCGCTGTAGGTGCACGATTTCAGTTATTTCAAACAATCTTATGAAATAGGTGTTGTTATCATCCCTGTTTTACTAAATTGGAAAGCGAGGTTCAGGGAGGTTACATGGCCCATCCGGGGTCACACCTAGTGTTTGTGAGCGTTTTTTCAAAGAGCAATTCTTGTACACGACCCAGCAGTTGGACTTCCAGGTATACATGCGAGAGAATTGAAAACCTATCCCCGCAAAAACCTGGACATGAATGTTCATGGCAGTGCTGAACGGAGAAACAAATGGCAGCCTATTTGCGGTGGAAAGTTATTCAGCTGTAAAAAACCATGGAGTACTGACACACGCCACAACATAAACGAGCGCTGAGAAACATGCTAAGTGAAAGGAGACAGTCACAAAGGACCACACGCTGTATGATTCTGTTTGTACTAAATATCCAGAACAGGTAAATCCACAAAAAACAGAAGTAGATCTGTGGTTATCAGGAACTGGAGGAGGGAGAAGTGAACAACGACTGCTTAATGGCTATGGGATTTCTTTTTGGGGTGCTGAGAATATCCCGGAATTAGACAGTGATGCACAGGTTTGTGAATAAACTAAAAACTACTGAACTGTACACTTGAAAGAAGTTTATGGCATGTGAGTTACATCTCAATTTTTAAAGAAAGGAGGATTTAACATGTGCATTTCAAATGCAGAGATCAATAAGGGGGTGGTGTTGAGTCTTGTTACTGCTGCATTAACATTTTCCAGTAGTAATCTCCACTTTGTTTCTAGGTCACCTTGACCTGGAAGGGATTTGAGGAGTCCTGTTAGACTTCAGACAACTGAGTTCTAGAGTGCATGTGTTGGGACCAAAGCCTGTTTTTCTGTTTCTATATTGTATGTATTTCCATAAAGTTTGGCCACAGAATAGGTCTAACGGACTGAGTTCAGTGCCACGGTCTGTATCTCCTCTCTTTTCCTTTTAGGGAATTAATTTGACAGCACGCATTGATGGCTCTAAAGAAGTCATCGCTCTCACTGGATTCCAGTGAGAGCGACTCTGAAGAGTTGCCAACATTTGCCTTCCTGAAGAAGGAACCGTCTTCATCAAAGAGGAGGCAGTCTCAGAGGGAGGAGAAGATTGTTGTGGTTCACACCTCGGATTCTGAGGCCTCCTGTCCTCCGTCACCAAGGTTGAAAGATGTATCACCTACGCCGGACACAGCTGAATCCATCACACAAACAGAGCCAGTGAGGGTGCTAAGCAGTGGAAGTGAGGATGAGGTAGAATTAATTCCCCTGGCCGAGAGGCTTGCATGTAAGTTTTTGACCCACAAGCCACTGAGCCCTGAGGACTCTAGCTCCCCAGTTAAAAGTGTATGGGATCATCAAAATAGTGAAGGAGCATCCTGTGACTGGAAAAAAGAACCCTTTCCAAAGGTCCCTGATATTCCCCTCCGTGACACCTCAGAGAGATATGCATCAAATAACAAGGACCCTGCGGGAGACAGTCCATGCCACCAGCTTCCAGGCTTCAAAGCTACCTGCCCTATCCAGAACAGCAGCTGGACAAATGCTGAGGTCCCCCCACTTCAGAAGAGAACCAAGCCTAGCCAGGAGGTCCAGAGGAGCAGCTCGCAGGGACGCCAGCCGCGGAGACGAGCAAGCCCGAAGGAACGCGCCCTGGGACAACAGGAGAAGACCAAGAAGGCAGCCGTGGCTAACAGGCTGAAAGCTCAGAGGCCCGAGGAATGCCTAAAGCATGTGGTCGTGATGCTGGATCCAGGTCCTCTTAGCATCCATCTTCATCCCGTGCTGGGGTCCCCACTTTCTGGGCCAACCCCTGACCGCCCCTCTCCCGTCATTTGTTGCAGTGCTTTTGCAGATGGAAGGGGGAGGCCAGCTCCTCGGGGCACTGCAGTCCATGGAGTGCCGGTGTGTGATCGAGGCCCAGGCCGTGCCCTGCAGCATCACCTGGAGGAGAAGGGCTGCGCCAGCCGAGGTAGTAGGTTTCGGGCTGATGTCTCTCCTCCCCCTTTGAGCTCCCTGATAAATGCCCTTTCGTTCTAAAGAATGTTAGGGTCCCAGCAGGAAAACAACTGGCACACTCAACTTAGTATAATTTGAGGAAGATGTTAGAAAGGAACAGTGTCCTAAAGCGTGGGCAGGTTATAGGGCAACTACAAGGGACGACATGGCTTCTCACAGTAATAACAACACCAGATCAGGGTTTCTCCACCTCAGATACAGTCGGCATTTCAGATCGGATAATTCTCTGTTGTGAGGGCTGTTCTGTGTGGTGGAGAATGTCGAGCAGCCTCCCTGGCCTCAGCCCACTCGATGCCGGTGGCACCCTCCTAGTCCTGACACTCCGGAATGTCTAGAAGTTGCCAAACGCCCTTGTGGGGAAAAATCGGCCCTGGTGGAGGACCACTAGCATGTTTGTTACCATGCTTAGGCCTGGCGGGATGAGGGGAGGAAATGGTTACCAGAATCCAGAAGGAGAAGGAAATGTAGAGAGGACCCCATTGAGAGAAGCTTGACCTTCTATAGAGGAACATAGCAAACCCTAAGTGACCCATTTTGAGGGAGCTAGGGAAACGACCTCACTCCCCCCTCCCTCTTTCCCTCCCTCCCTCCAGTCTCCTGTTGGGTTTCCCACCCACCATTCCCACTTGGCCATTTGCACCGGAGGACCTGGTGATGTGGTCTCCTGCAGAGAGCAGAGTGGGAAGAGGGAGAGTGGATCTGCGGGGCAGAAGGAAGATACTCTATGTAGGATTCCTGGTTCTAAACGGGCATGGTGGGCTTGTCCTTGAATCTCAGGCCCCACAGCTTTATGGCTATGACCCTGGGCAGATTATTTCATCTCTTTGTGCCTCACATGTACGAGGACACTGTTGCATCCCTCTGGGTGCGCCATGTCAGGGAACTGAGGTAGCCAATTCCGGAGCTCATAGTAGGCACACAGCAAATGTTCTTTCCTTGGCCCTGAGGTTTCTGCAGCTCCTTTGGCTTCCATTCCTCTTATCTGCGAATCCAAAATACTCCACCCCTCATTTATAAGGTTCTCTAGATGAAACATTCAGATTTTTTTCCTCGCTCGGGATACCTGGCTGGCTCAGTCAGTAGAGCGTGAGACTCGTGATCTCGTGGTCATGAATTCAGGCCCCCTGTTGGGCATAGAGACTGCTTAAAACAAAATTTTTCCCCCTTATTTGGATCTCATAATTTTTTTAGTAACTTAGGGCAACTGGATGCTTTTTAATTTGGGGTATTAGCAAATCTTTGTATTCGTATTGCAGTTACCTTTCAAGGCGCTCCCGCTTTCTCCCTCCCGTGTCCGTGGCGGTTCTCCCACGTGGAGGGACTTCTCACCCTGCATCACGGGCGGGGAGGCGGGTGGGAGAAGTTGAAAGCTGTGTGAAGGGTCCCAGCCGATCAGTGGCTGAGCGGGAACTAGAGGCCCCGCTCCTCCCGCTGCACTTGGTTGTATTATGGGTCTCAGCGTTTGCTTATAGGGACCTAGTGAGAAGACCCTCCCCAGGAGCCCTGCTCCCAGCCGCTCATACCGCTGCGGGCATGTGTCGCAGGAGGCTGCCCTGTGGCGGTGGTGAAGAGGACGGGCCCTCCCAGGCGGCAGCTCCCCTTGTGGCTCTTGTCTTTGTCACACGCAACCTGTGTATCTCTAAGGGCCACTCCGCTCCTAGTCAGCCTCTGCCCTCAAAGGCCAAGTACTCTTTGCACAAAAGCCTCTGGAAGTTTCCTTCCCCCCCCGTTCCTCTATCCGGCGTGCACAGGAACATTGGCAGTTCTCAGCCCATCTCAACTTCCTTTCTTCACTGCCTCTGAGACGTGGCACACCCAGGTTGGACAGTTGAGGACTGGGGAGGGATGGGATCACGGGTTATTTTTGGCCACCAGGCTTCATTCCAGAAGAAAAAGAATAACACGAAAACGGGCTTGGCTGATGCGGGTGCGTTCATTCTCCCCGAAGGCCTGGGTCTCTCTCACAGGTGCTGAGCACCTGCTGACCCGCCTCCCTGTGCTGGGTTCCGGGTCCTTTGGCAGGACGGACAGCAAGGCTGGGTGGAGGAACCGATGGTCCTGGTGCCGCTCCCGGCAGAAGCGTTTGTGTCCATGGTCCGGAACTTCGAGCAGGTGGGCAGAGCAGGGTGGGCCCGCAGGCATGGGACAGACAACCACCTCTAGGGACCGGATGTTAACGCAGCATCTGCCCTTCATGCAGGGACGTGTGGGCGGCCCTGAGAAGGGGAAGGAAACACTGCGGAGCTTTGCGACCAACACCACGGCGAGGGCAGCTGGGAAAGCTCTGTCCCTGGTTATTGTGGATCAGGAGAAATGCTTCAGGTTTGAAGCGGTCCCCGAGACTTAACATGTAAAGGGGCAGCTCCACTAGGGGGACGTTACTCATCCCAGATCTGGGTCCTCCCCAACAAGCCCTTCTGCCGAGCTCAGCCTGGAACTGCTGCTCTCTTAATTTCCTCCCCTGCTCTAGTGCTCCAAACCCCTCGAGAAGAAGGAAGCAGGGAGTGGCAGATAGGGAACAGGCGAAGGAGAAGCAGCGGAGACGACCAGAGGCCAGCGCAGGGCGTGTGGTGTCCAGAGTAGACGTGGAAGAGGTAAGAACTTCGGGACTCCTACTCTCATTGAACCCGATTTGCTCTAGATCAGGAGCAAAGTGCCCACTGGACACGCCTTTCTGCCTTGGCACTGAGTAGGAGAGAAGGGGTAGAACAGGGAGCCAAGGGGCTGGGGTGCAGGTTCGGCAGGCGTGAGGGAGGAGCCTCAGACAAGCTTCCCTCCGCCCCTCCAACCTGTCCTGCTCTTGCGGGGGTAGGCGCTGGTGGATCTGCAGCTGCACACACGAGCCCAGGCCCGACTGGTGCAGACCTGGAAAGAGCTGGCCGACTTCGCATGCGCGTTTACCAAGGCTGTGGCTGAGGCACCCTTCAAGTGAGTGTCACGAAAGGCTCGGGCCCCCTGCTGGGCCCCACTGTGTCCTCTTCCCCTGAGCTCTGCCACCAGCCGTTGTCTGTGAGGCTGGCGCTGGGCAGAGCCAGCCTTGTGCTGGGGATGCTGGTGAGGAACCTTCAAGCCCAGTCCCTTTAAAACACGCTGCACCAGCTGCTCTGTAAGTTCATGTCCCGCAGGCTGGTGCTGGGTCACCTGTGAACTGGGTTACCGGGATCCGTCTCCAGTCAGGTCACGATGTTGTAAGTTCTCATAAAACAAACTTTCAACCTACTGAGCTCTGGGAGTGTTCATGGTCAGAATTAGTAGGGGAATTGGTAGGGGATCTCAGTCTAGTCCAAGTCTCTCATTTTCTACCCAAGGGACCAGATGTCTGAAGACTGCCTTGTCTGAGCTCTTAGCAAATTAAAAGTGGAGCCAGACTCCCAGGTGGCCTGACACCCAGTCCCTAGTGGCTATCCCTGTGCACACTGCCTCTTGTCCATTAACCCAATGTCAACATGGGAAACAAGCTGGTACCTTTCTGGCACCTTCTCTCTCAATGAGAAGGATGAGATGTCATTTTTAAGGGAACCAGCAACTAGCATGGCTTGGGAACAAAGTTGAGTGCCCAAAGAGGCGCTTATGAGGATCGGTGGAAGGAGGGTGTCTAAGTTCCCAGCGAAGGGAACAGGTGGAGTGACGAGTGACTCAGCTCTTCAACTGCTGTTCACAGGAAGCTTCGAGACCAAACTAGTTTCTCCTTCTGCCTGGAGAGTGACTGGTCTGGAGGGGCAAAGGTGGACCGCACAGGCAGGGGACTCATGCTGGTGTGGAGGAGACAGATTCAGCAGCTGAACCGAGTCAGCTTGGAAATGGCCAGTGCCATCGTGGATGCCTTTCCCTCCCCCCAGCTCCTGGTCCAGGTAGGCTGCTCCAGTGGTCACCCCCAGCGCCCTGTGGCTTTAGTGGACTCCCCAGGCAGTTTCCGTGGAGGGCACCGGTAGTCAGCAGTGCAGGCCTGCAGAAATCGGAACAGTGACTCAAGGACAGAGGACAGGCTGTCATCCCACCCCACCCCCAAGCTCACTGCCCCCTTACTGATGGTCAGGGGTGACTCTGGGTGGTACAGTATTGAGAGGTCATTTGCCACTTTCAGGCTTATAGGCGGTGTCTCTCAGAGCAAGAACGTCAGAATTTGCTCGCAGACATACAGGTACGCCGTGGGGAAGGCGTGACTGCCACCTCCCGCCGGGTTGGACCAGAGCTATCCAGGCGCATCTACCTTCAGATGACCGCTCTGCAGCCAGATCTCTCTTTAGACGGTGCGGACTGAGGCCAGCCCTGGGGAAGCTGGAGATTTCCACCTCACCGAGCTCGGAAGAGGACCATGGGAAGAGGCTGGAAGCACAAGCCTGGGTCGGGCTCACAAGAGACTCCTTCCCGAGTGTCAGAATCTGCAGAGTCTCCCTGACACCTTGGCACAGGCAGCTGAGCTCTTGTGTTCACCTTCACAAGCACGGACTGTCCCTCTCCCAGGGAAGCTCCGCTGCCGTGCACAAGTCACCCTACCCCAGCAGCCCTCAAAACAAAGGAACAAAGACAGACCACTCAGACACGTATTTAATAACTGTAGAAATCCACAAGAACCTCAGCTTCAAATCTCGAGATCATGAGGGAACTTCCCTCAGCGGGCTGGCTGGAGGGAGCCAGGTGTGCCCTGCAGCCCTCTCACCCAGCCCCCCTGCTTGGGGGTCTGATCCCTGGGCTGACTCCCCATCCTCTTCATCTCATCTCACATACTATGTATTTTGTTTCAATAAAGCATTTGTACCAATGGCTCTGGAGCTTGGAGGAAGACTAAGGAATGTGTAGTGATTTCTGAGTAAGGTATGGGTCCCTGCAGCAGAAATGTCTGGGGATGGGGAGAGAAAGGAACAAGTCACTCTTCCAGTCTGAGGACAGTTAGGAGTGGCTGTCCCATCTAGATGAGCCACAAAGGCTGAAAGCTGGGCCCGACCTTCTGTCTCTGCATCATGACCGGATCTTGCCCTCCTGAGGGGGAGACAAGCAGCCTACAGTTGGGAGTTTCAGTGAATGAGCACCATGACGACCACACCTTATCCCTTCCTCTGGCTTCTGTGCTAGGAGGCCACAGAGCAAGAAGAGGCTGCATCTGGCAGGCGGGAGAACAGACAGCCCTCCCCTTCTCTGCACTAGCTGTTTGTAAACGCGCCACTTTCCAACTCCATGGTGCTACTTGTTTCCCTTCGTTGTGGAGGTGGTTATAGGTCGAGACCCAAACAATGCTAAACCTCCAGCCCTATGAAACTTGAGTCTGCGGGCTGCCTCTGACTTTGTCACGCCGATTACCGACAGCTGTCACAGACAGAATGGCTTTGTGACGGTCCACCTCCTTGTTTACTGGCAACCAGGGAGTTAATGCTCTAACAGAGCCAAGGAGCCTGGACCGTTTTGTGAAAGCCACAGGAGCGGGGGCAGGACGCTGTAGGGGCTGCCCCAGACCCTCCTGGCTGGGAGAATCCTATTTGTGGGACACAAAGCTGCCTACCGTCCCGAGAGTCTGCACTCCAGCAGAGAGATGCTTGGTTCCGGGGTGAGTTCTCTCTCCAGACGTTGTTAAGGAAGCAAAGTGATGGAAAGAGAGGATACTGGAGTGGGAGTCTAGTTCTGCCTCCAACTAGCTGGGAGACCGAAGGCAAGTCATGGAAGGCCTCAGTTTCCCTGTCTGCACGTGTTACTATTGGAATGGATGGTCCTGAAGTCCCTTTCACAGCCTGAGATTTTGTATGGTCATTAAAATGTCTGAGGTGCTTAAGAAAATAGGTATACCCTCCCCCACCCCCCAATTTAGGCTAGATTTGCTGAGTACGGTGTTCCCTTCGTCCCCAATATCGCACTGCCTCCTGATCTGCCCTGGCTACGCAGGGAGGAATGAAAGAAAGGGTTTGTGACATACAAAAGTATAAATGTAGTGACAGCTGACCTGATCGTTTAGTAGAAACGAGCCTTGCCTTTACACAGCTTTGTACAACAACTAGAAAAGGCCGTTTTTTTCCTCTGCCCACCCCAAGCCTATTCCTTTAGGCATGCAGGTAAACTGTGCCCACCTCCCACTTCTCATTCCACCAGGGAACCCTGACTAAGGAACAAAGAAGTCCTACAGAGAGGAGATCTCAAGTACCAATCAGCAGCCATTGGATGATGGCAGGTAGGTCTGACGCTAAAAAGAGGTTTGTGTCCAGCAGAACCCAATTCCATAGGAATCCAAGCTCCAAGGCTGGGAGGCAGCAGGTGTCGAGGACAAGCTCACTGCTGAGACTCGGTCTGCAGCACCCACTGCAGGATGTCGTGGCCGCGCAGCCCGCGGAGCGCGTTGTCGTAGATGGTGTTCACGCTGGCGCAGAGGGGCTGCCGCCGCAGCTCGGTCACACGACAGGCCACCAGCCCGCCGGCCGCACACAGCAGCAGCAGCAGCAGCAGCTTCAGCACGGCCCAGGCCCTGCCATGTCTCCGGGGAGGTGGCTTGCGGGGCCGAGAGCCAGACTTGGACTCTGCAGGGACAGAGGCACCGCAGATAGAAAGTTCCATCAGTCTGAGGAGACGCGCATTCTACCCAGCGACGCTCGTCTCCCCGCGTGGACCCGCTCCCCACTCTTCTGCAATGAAGACTCCCAGGCCCCGAAGAGAAACTTTCGGGAACATCTGAGTTCTCCTACACTCTGCGGACATGGAGACTGAGGAGAAGTCCTCCCCCAGTGGCTCTCCAGGGAGCTTGCTTGGAACGAGAACTCATCCCGGGTGCCTCACGCAGCTCGCGGTCCCTGGGGCGACCTTTGGGGTCAGGGGACAGGCTTTTCAGGGGGTACTGAGCACGGGTAGCGTGCTGCCCATCTGGGGAAACGGGCCAGAGATCTGTTATTGTTGCTCGTGTCCTTATTCTAGAAGAGGAGGCACATAAAAAGAAAGCCCAGGGGCACCAGGGTGGCACACATCAGTTAAGCAGCCGACTCTTGGTTTCTGCTCCGGTCACGATCTCAGGGTCATGGGATCGAGCCTCGCATCGGGCTGCGCCCTCAGGGCAGAGTCTGCTTGAGTCTCTCTCTCTCCCTCTGCCCCTGCCGCTTGTGGGCACGCTTGCTCACTTGCTCTCTCAAATAATCTTAAAAACAACCCAGGACGGTGAGCTAGCACCCTGTCAACAGTGACTGCAGCTGGGTGTGGGGGATTACAGGTGATTGCCATTTTCTGAGACATATATGGAACTTTTTTAGTTCTCTGGGATGAACATATATATATATCTTACATCTCTAATTTTTTTTAAATTGGTTTTGAGATTGTTTTAAACCAAACTTTAAAAATCTTGACGGAGTACCCACATGCCAAGAACTGCATGATCCTGTCACATAGATTTTCTCACTTAAGGCTGCCCTTTAAGGAGGTCCGATCCTCGTTTTACACAGGGAAACAAAAAAGTGGCTAGGCAACGTGCTCAAGGCCCTCAAGGCCGGCGAGGGCAAGCAGCAGTGCCCTGGGCCTCGGCCCACCCAACGGGGCTCCTTCCGCCCTCAGCTGCCTCTCCGTTGGGGGCCCCCGCTGACCCAGAGGATATGCGACCCCCTGCTGCACACAGCTGTATCACCTCACCAACTCAACTGGACACATTCAGGCAAAACGCTAGCGTGCTTTTTATACCACACGGCTCCCTGAACACAGCCAAAGGATTCCGCTGGTGTTCAAGCAGAAAGAGAGCGAGCGCTCTGCTCCAACCTAGAGAGAGAAGCAGAGGCAGTGCCAGCCTCCCCGGGACGGTACTGGCACTCAAGATGCCACGCGCATGTCAGAGAGTTACAGACGACGTGGGGGGCTTTGAAGGGCACTGTCCTCGCCTTGTCGTGATTCTAGCATCTAACCCTGACAGGAAGGGCAGCTCCCTGTTCGGGGAAAGGCTCTCAGCCACTTCTGACCAAACACCCTGGGGCAACACAGCAGCAGAGCACCTGCTCCCCAGGATGGCCCCCCACACCCAGCCACCAAACCCTCCAAGCTTCCCCCGAGCCTCAGAGTCTGCTCGATCTGACCACGGGGGCTGCCTCGCACGCTCACTCCTCTGCCCCCACTGCACCCCAGCAGGAGCCCTGTGCCTGTGAACACGTACTCGGGGCCTGATTTGTCTCCTTCTTGGGCTTCTTCTCCTGCTCCCGCTTGGCTGCCTTGAGGGCGTCGTACTCCTTCCTCCGGCGCTCCTTCTCTTCCGCCTTCTCCCGCTTCCGCAGCTCCCGCTCCTGAGCCTCCTTAGCCCGCTGCTTGGCCTCCCGCTTCTTCTCGGCCTCTACCGAAAGTGCACCCTGAAATGACTACTCGCCCACAAACCTGCAAGAGTGCCTTCCCGAGGAACTAAGAGCTGGGGTTCAGCCTCCCTTCCCTTAGGCCGCAGGTCCCATAAGCTATATTAAAGGGAAAAGGCAGTCTCTCTGCTCTTGGGGAAGCCACTCTCAGGGTTTACTGAATGGATTAAAGGGGTCCGAGCCCTGTGCAGCAGAGAGATTGGAGACCTAACAAGGGGCATGGGTGACGAGCTGGGGGGTTCAGAAAGCACCCGAGTGACAGCCTTCTACAACTCAGCTGTCAGGAGAAGAGACACCGGGGGCATGGGTTCTATGGGATTCCTATCCTCCCAGCCTCAGAAAGGAACGTGGCATGGGAAGGGCAAGGAAGAAGAGAAAGTGAGTGCTCAAGTTCCCCGTGAGAGAAGATGGGAGTGTTTTGCCGAGAAAGCAAGACTAACAATTTGTCAGAGGGTAAACTCCAGACCTCACCTCAGGAGTCTGTGGCGCCTTCTGATCTACTTCACGGTTCAAGTGCATTCACATCCAGTACCCAACTCAGAAATCACCGGCTTCTAAAAATGCACTGCCCAGTGAGTTATTTGGAAGCATGAAGCACATTTTTCCAAAGCCAGAAGGCCACAAATTAGGGAGTTAAAAGTCCCTTAACAGCTTAAAAGCCGATCTGACCCATAACGTGGCTGAAGAGCAGTACGCTAAGTACTGGAGTTTTCCGCTGGTTTTCCACGTACAAACAACCTCCAAGTGCCAGCTGGGCACTTACACCCAGCCTGGAGAGAGCACATGGCGGCCGGAAGTCAAGCAGCTGCGGCCCAAGGAAACATGGCATCATGGGACCATACATGTAAAAGGGCCCCGTGCCACTCGGGCTCCATCTCAGGCTTCGCCTAGAACCAGGACTACACCCACCCCTCCCCAACCCAGGGAGTCCTCCAGCAACAAGCGCCCGCTGCGCTCCAAGCCTTATTTGAGGTGCCTGGGATACAGTGGGGAGGACAAGTCAGGTTCCAGCGCCTAAAGCTTCCTAGAGACGGAGAGAAGTGAACAAACCATACATGATGTGTGCCAGAGAGAGAGTAACAGAGATTATGAGGGGAGAGAGGCGGGATGGAGGCCCAAGTCTGGGTGCTTCTGAGGGGGTTACAGCAAAGCTAAGGGAACCTGTGAGCAGACCTGAGGAAGCACACAAACCCAGCTGTGTAAGGAGCTGAGGGAAGAGCGACCCGGCCCAGCCCCTGAAGCGAGCGCAGCCTCGGTGTGCTCCAGCAACAGCAGGGGCTCGTGCGGCTGGGGCTACCAGCACTCTGTCCCCGGGGTGTGGGGCGGAGCGGGAGAAGCAAGCAGGCTGGGGCCACGGCGAGCCTTGTCAGCCCCGGCATGATGTCTGAATGTCATCCTAAGTTCCAGCAGAAGCCATTAGAATGCTGTAAGCAAAGAGCAGCATGACTGACTTCTGTTTTAGAAAGATCGCTGTGGCTGCCGGGCAGAGGGGGCATGAGTGTGCCAAAAGGCCACGGAGCTGGGAGGCGCCAGGACTGGCTACAGCAGGGGGACTGAGTCCTGGGGCGGCCTGGCGGGGAGGGAGCATTACACCAGGACTTGCTAACAGACCGGATATTGGAGTAACTGAACAAAGGAATCCTGGCCATCTTTCCAGTTTCAGGCTTGAGCAGGTCCAGGAACAGGGACTGCCTACTAGAGGGGAGCTCTGGGGAGGGCTTGAAGGAGACTGTCTTGACATTATTTAACCTCTGATGCCTCTTAACCCTCCTAGGAGGCTGGAGGGCTCTGGAGCTCAGTGAGCGAGCGAGGCCTGGAGACAGACCCGCCGGACAGAGAGGACGTCGTCCACTGCCACACGGTCCCCTGCTGCTCTGCCGCTACTTCCAGGGACCCCAGTCCCCGCCAGAGGGGAGTGAGCAGCTGCAGAAGGATGGGAAGACAGCTGAAGGGGGGATGGCACGTACCTCGTTCTACTTCCAGCCGCCGCTGCCTCTCTCGCTCCTGATCAGCCTGGACAGCCTTCATGTGCTGTAACACCTGCAGGAGGGAGAGAGGTGAAGTGCTGGGAGCCAGGGAAGCCACGGAGCACATGTCCGCTCCAGAGGCTCCAAGGGGCCCCCTGCTCTTTTCAGGCTGGCACAGCCCCGGGCAACTCAGAGCGAAAGAAGGCAATCCCGTCCCTGTCTCCCGACTTACACCGCCAGCCTTAGTTGCAGACGGGTCATTCGAGCCCAGGCCACTAAAGCTATGAGTGGATGCCAGCTGGAGTGTATCCAGGGTCCTGCTCTGTAGTTACTGTCACACATGTGGTCTCCCGTCAGCCTCCAGCAGCTCTGCTGCTGAGCCTTCCCACCCTGGTCCCTTATGCAAGCTCTGGGCCTCCCTCCCTATCTAGAGAAGCGTCTTCCCTCTCCCGGTCTCAACACTAGGGTCTTGAGGGTGGAGACTGCTGTCCCCTCTGCTGGCTAGACACTCAATACTATGTTTGATGAATGACTGCCTGGCTCCCCATTTCAAGAGGCAAAAAACCAAGGCGGGCAGGGGGGTGGCGGGTAGGGATGATCTGTCTACATTACATGGCTTCAAAGTAGCACAGCTTAGAGTACAGGTCTTCTGAGCTCCTGGGCCAGAGCCTGTCCCACTCATCTCAGCACACAGAGCAAGGAAGCCTCTATGAGGAAAGGAAGCACCATGCAGCCCACCTAGCAGACAAAGCCCTAGTGCCCAGTCCTCGTCCACTCAATCACAGGTGGCCTCTGACTCCGACGGCCCCAGAAATTCTCATTACAGCCACGGGTAGGAGAACAGGTAAAAGACTTTATTTTTTAGGTTTGTTTGTATCTTTAGAAGCTAGTATCCCTTGGATGTAGAGGACAGTGCAAGCTTAGAGCCCAACGCAATCCTGAATCTACCACTTCCTAACCGTGTGACCTTAGCAAATGACTTCCCCTCTCGGGCTTCCTGCAAGAGCCTGCTTTGAAGCCACGAGGAACCCTGTCCCAGGCCTTGAACCTGCTGCAACCTCTCCGAAGGGAATCAAGCTCACTAAACAATGGCCACTCAACAAGGAGTGCAGATCTGTCGAAGGGCAAGCCTGATGGCGGGAGGCAACCCAAGTTCAAAGTCACCGTCTCACTCTGAACTCCAAATACTAAATAAACACCAACCATTCTGGTGGTTTTAAGGGGTATGCGGGTAGCTAAATAAAGAGCAGAGAGGTTTAAGAGACGTCCCTTTTCACCCGGGCTCCCATACATCAGGAGTTCTATGACAGCTCAGAAATGGGAGCGACACCTCTAGTGTGGACCATGAGCCCCGAAGGGCAGACACCATCTGTCTGTGCCAGTCCACAGCATACAGTAAGCACTTGATAAATACCATCCAGCTAACAAATTATTTTTAAAAGGTGCTGTACTCTGCTCCAAGCTTATCACTTACTGCGGCTGCCCCGTGTACCCACACAAGGTCAGAGCTGGGGAAATCTAAACTAACTCCTGGGGACAAGTGACCTCATTCTGGCTGGCCCAAGCCACTCTGCTAGGACGCCTAACGGTGTGCCATACACCAGAATCTGTGCCGGGCCGTGGTGCCAGGGAGCACGGCTTCAGAGACCATACCCACAAGGCAGTAGCGGGCTCGCTCTGGAAGCTGTATGCTAACACCAAACATCTTGGTGCTCAATAAAAATGATCTTTGAGGGGCGCCTGGGTGGCTCACAGGCATCTGCCTTCAGCTCGGGTCATGATCCCAGGGTCCTGGGATCGAGCCCCACATCGGGCTCCCTGCTCAGCAGGAAGCCTGCTTCTCCCTCTCCCATTCCCCCTGCTTGCGTTCCCTCTCTCGCTATGTCTCTGTCAAATAAATAAATAAATAAATAAATGATCTCTGAGGAATATCGGCACTTTCATACAGTTTAACGTACTATTAGTTGAATGAACATGCAGATAAATGAAATGGGTGTGCATAGGGAGCGTTTCGTGTGCCAGGGGAGTGGAAGGGAGCTGTGCCTCCCAGGGCGATGAGGATCAGGAGGGGGAAGCATAAAGCACGCGGGACACAGGAGGAGTGGTCGGTCACAGCGCCTGCCGTCCTTCAGAACAGACAGCACTCCTGAGCACCGGGGCCACACTGATCACTTGTACTGTTCTCCGCCAAGGGCTACCGGGCCACACTGACCTTGTACCTGGTCTCCTGTGACAACGGGTGGGACACGAGATGAGACTTTCTAAGAAGCCCTGAACTAATGGTAAGAAAAGGCCGTTATTCCTGGGATTCACCTAGAGACCCACCGTGCCCCCATTCCACTTCCCTTGATTCTAGCATTTAAAGTTGAAGCGGTTCGAGTCCTTTCTGTTCCTCATGCCTCCTAGACAAGGCCAAGTAAGCCATCTGGTGCTCAGCTGTTCTAAAGCTGGAGGGAAAAAGTGACCGTGGCTGGCATTGAGAGAGATGCAGTGCAAGGCGTGGGGCGCCTGGGGGACTCAACTGGTTAAGCGTCTGACTCTTGATTTCGGCTCAGGTAGCAATCTCAGGGTTATGAGACTGAGCTCCGCGTCAGACTCCGCACTAAGAGCGGAGCCTGCTTGGGATTCTCTCCCTCGGCCTCTGCACCTTCCGTCTCACACATAGTCTCTTCCTAAAAATAAAAATTCCTTAAAAAACAAAAAAGTGCGAGGCATCTTCAGGCCTGTTGGCAATGCCTGCCTTCCATGCTGCCTTTAGTTCCTCCTACATCAGACAACTTGACTGAAATCAAATGTCAGATCTGCCCAGGATGTGTCTGCTTACAAGTATAAGCTTACGAATATTAACAACACTTTTATTATCAAAATTCCTACAATACCTGTGACTCAGATAATCTTGTCCAGTTAAAGAACTGTCAATGGTGTGATGTTGGATTAGGCAAGGTCCTGGTTTCTTTCTTTAAGATTTTATTTATCAGACAGAGCGCACGCGAAGCGCACAAGCAGGGGTGCGGCAGAAGCAGAGGGAGAAGCAGGCTCCCCACTGAGCAGGGAGCCCGATGTGGGACTTGATCCCAGGACCGTCTGACCATGACCTGAGCCAAAGGCAGATGCTTAACTGACTGAGCCACCCAGGCGCCCTGAGGTGCCTGTTTCTTAAGAATGGAAGTTCTGCAAGAAAGAAGCCAGTATTTTTCTACTTGTAAAGGCAACACAAACAAAGGCCTCTCCACCTGACGGGCCGCTAGCAGCCCTATTTCACTGAGACCTCAGTGCTGGAAACCTCAAAGAGCTACAGGTACCCCAGGAGGGGAAGAAACAAGAGGGGGCAGCAGCAAGTCCCAGGGGACCGGGCGGGGACGGCCCCGCGGAGCTCCGGGCTTACCTTGCTGGCACACTGCTTGCACTGCTTCTCGTCCAGGCAATCCCCTGCCGCTCTGGCCAGGGCGGGATCCAGGGGGTTATCCTTCAGGTCCAGCCACTTCAGGCTCTGAAGAGACAGGACAGAGAGGCTGCTCAAGCCCGGGTTCACACAGAGCCCCTCAAGCGGAAGGAGCCGGAAGCAAGCCTCTGACTTCCAACGCGGCAGCACCAAGGTGGGGCCCCTGCGGGCCACGCGCACAGCTGTGCCCCGCCCGTCGCCGGGCCCTCTGTCTCACCTGGCACCAAACACTGCTTGGTGAACGGTTACCTTGAGCTGAGCGAAGCTGACAGGCAGGGTCACCAGCCTGTTGTTGAGGAGATCCAGGTGCTGGAGGTTGACCAGGCGGCCGAAGTCGGCCGGCAGCTGCTGCAGTTTGTTCTTGCTCAGGTCCAGCTTCACCAGGTGCGTGAGGCCGCAGAAATCCGCCTAGGACCCAGACACGGAACACCTCAGCCCCGGGCCCACTCCTCTGACAGATGCCAGAGCCCTGGAGGCGGAGGCAGCTGCGTGGAAAGCCTGGCCCCACCTGCCCCCAGCTCTTCTGCCTGCAAGGAGATGCGGTCAACGCCCCGCACTTCTGCAGGGGAAGCAGTGAGCTGCTTCCGTCCAAGGACTTGGCATGAAGTCGGCACAAAATAAGTGTGTGCTCCCTCATGCTCCGTGCACCCTCCAACCCAACCTCCACATTGTTCCTGGAGGGACTAGGGGCCTCTCTGGCCCCCCCACGGCACCCTGTGCTCTCCTTCCATGGGGGCAGTCAAAGCGCATCGGGACCATCCAGTTCCCTAAAACAATGGAGCGCCCTCAAGCACTCAGGGTTATTCTCTGTTCTTTGCAGCACCCAGCACAGCACCTATCTGCGGTACTGCTCCCACCTTGGCACAGAGGCACTGCTCACGCTCTCTGGGGATCTGTAACTGCCAGCGGATCGGCACTGCCAAGGAAGGCACAAACAGCTGAACTCGCTCGGACTGAAAAGCGCACGGTGGGGGAGGGGCGCGGGGGGACTGCGGCAAGGACTGGCCACCATACTTTCACTAGACACGAAATGCTGCCTAGGAGCAGGGGGATTCTGGATGCTTTCTCGGTGAGAAATGGTTCTTGCTGAGCTGCAGGAAAATGCTAGAGATGATGAGCGAGGCCCAAGGGGAATACTGACAGGGGAACAGACTAATGACCCAAGGAAGAAACTGCCAACTTCTGAGACCCGATCCCGGAGCAGAGCCCAGTGGAGCCGAGCAGGGAGTGACACGGCCGGAGTGATTGCTGGCAAAGACAACAACGGCAACAAACTCGGTCCTGACACTGACGGCACGCGGCTCCGAAGCACAGACCGGCCGTCACCCAGGAGCGGCTAAAGGGCTGAACCACACTGGGGCCACGCAGATAAAGGACCGTGTACTGAAGACATCACAAAGCATATGATGGAGAAGGAGAACTGGGAGTTGTGCAAGAAAAATCGAAAGGATCTGACCACAGGCTGGATGTGTCAAACAAAAAAGTATCTCAAGTAATTCAAGAGCTGGGAGAATAATAATACAGTAGTCCCCAAAGCCACATCTTTTTTCCTGTTCCTCATCAGAAGATACTCACGGAAGCTGTTCATAAGCAGCTTTCTCCCTGGAAATCAGAGGAACTTACAGAATGGCCTCTCCTCTCCTCTCCACAATAGGGAGGGTAAACTATTTTTCAAAGGAATAATATAAGGGAGGAAAGAAGATGACCCCACTAAGCGATTCAGTCAGCATTCTGTTGACTTTAGTTTTTCACGGCCTGACCTTCCAACTGTTCTAAAGAATGAAGCCTCTACCGTGCTTCCCTTCCTGCTGAGACAAACCACCCCACCCCACCCCCAGCAAGCTCCCCTTCAGTCACAGCTTGGCTGCAGGCCTGTCCTGAAATTACGACTCTTAAGACATAACACCCTCAAACAAGAAGCATCACGGCTCTACAAGGAAGCGTGCCCGCCTGCCAGTCTTACCGGGAGACTAGTCAGTTTATTGCAGGACAGGTCCAGCACGGTGGCCTTCGGGAGGGCAGCCTAGGAAAAGGAACGAGAACACAATGTCAGACCAACATATGGAATGGTTCAGTGACATGAAGCCTTCTCCAGGGAAAATTCCCACAATTAGGAAGGCCTTTAAAAATTAGCACTCGGGGGGCGCCTGGGTGGCTCAGTGGGTTAAAGCCTCTGCCTTCGGCTCAGGTCCTGATCCCAGGGTCCTGGGATCGAGCCCCACATCAGGCTCTCTGCTCAGCAGGGAGCCTGCTTCCCCCTCTCTCTCTGCCTGCCTCTCTGCCTACTTGTGATCTCTGTCAAATAAATAAATAAAATCTTAAAAAAAAAAAAAAAAAAAAAAAATTAGCACTCGGGCGCCTGGGTGGCTCAGTGGGTTAAGCCGCTGCCTTCGGCTCAGGTCATGATCTCGGGGTCCTGGGATCGAGTCCCGCATCGGGCTCTCTGCTCAGCAGGGAGCCTGCTTCTCTCTCTCTGCCTGCCTGCCTCTCTGTCTACTTGTGATCTCTCTCTGTCAAATAAATAAATAAAATCTTTAAAAAAAAAAAATTAGCACTCAAATATAATGGAATAGTAATAAATAATATAACAGCTGCAAGTCTCAACATTTACTACCTACCAAGGATCTTACACTCCAATCTTAATCCTCACAAGCCTGTAAAATGGGAACTATTACCACCATTTTATTAATGAGGAAATCTACGGGCTTAAAGGTTAACCAGCTTGCCAAGGGCAGGGACTTGGCCCTTAAGCAATGGAACTGGAATATGGACTGGAAATCTGTTCTAACCTCCACACTACAGAGCCAAGTGCCAAAGGTAAACGTAATTCATTAAAGGCAGGAAAGCGTAGGTCACCCAAAGTGACCCCAGTGTGCTGGTGCCGGAAGGAAACCTGATGGGAAAAGCAGGGATTGTGATCTAACTCCACGGCAACAAACCAGTTTGATTTTCCTGGGACCTCAGGTCTGTTTCCTGGCTGGGAGTGTGAGAGTAGGGGGGTGGTGGGGTGGGCAGCAGCAATTGGATTCCAGCCAGTTGAAGCTGTGTTGGGAAGAGCACTTGCCAACCAAGCAGTGACACTACACATTCTTCAAGGAAGGATGCCTCAGGGCCGGGACAGCCAGCTCCGACTGCCCTCATCCTACATGCAAAGTTCCGGGCCACACCCAGGTCTACCCAGAGGCCTACTTCTCTAGAGGAGTCATTCATTCATTTATTCATTCATTCTCCCAACAGCCAGCAAACACTCCATGGG
The DNA here is from genome assembly GCF_010015895.1 of Lontra canadensis. Classification (NCBI taxonomy): domain Eukaryota; kingdom Metazoa; phylum Chordata; class Mammalia; order Carnivora; family Mustelidae; genus Lontra; species Lontra canadensis. Next base: position 10,313,517 of record NW_022631037.1, on the reverse strand, counting down.
CGCCTACTCTGAGTCAAACTCGGAGCTGAGCGCTGTGAAAGCTCCCGAGATGGGAGGGGAGATTCACCCCTGACCCGTAAACAGCCCAGAACCGAACCGGCAGCGCCTTCTCATCTTCTGGAACTGCGCCAAAGTGACACGTGTACATCCCAGGAAGAAAACTGGGGGCAGAGGTGGACTCCCCGGGAACTAAGTCCCACTCCTTCCACCTAGTTTTAAGATCTGGAAAGTGAGGCGTTGCAAAGGAGGCGGCCCGCACAGAGGCCAGAGCCGTCTCGGGCGACACCTGGGCCTGGCGGGGCTGTACTGACCAGTTCCTTGACGGGGACCTCGTTCAGGTCGCTGAGGCTCAGGTCCAGTTCGTTGCCGTCCAGCTTGTCGCGGAGGTTCCCGCCCTTGCTACCGGCCTTGGTCATGGTGACGCCGGCCGAGCGGTCCCGGCTCCGGGGGCTCCAACGGGCTGAGAAGCTGCTCGTCGGTTCAGTGGACTCGCACCCAACCGGCAAGGCCCGCGTCCTCCGCCACCGCAGGTGCGAGACGCCGTCGTCCGCCCGACCGCCCGCTGCACTCTGAGCCCCGCGCCCCACTCCCACCCGTGCCGCCGCGACGACGACCACTTCCGTGTCCACGTCACCTTCCGCGGCCACTGAGACGGGCGGGGCCAGAGCAGCCCGGGCGTGTGCGGGAACGCCATCTGGCGCCTAGGAGGGCGCATTGCAGCGGCCGCCGACTTTGGAAGGGTGGCGTTCAAAGCTAGGAGTTCGTTGCCCAGCCGAGGCGCGGTTTTTTCCCCAATAGCCCAGGGTGCGCTACCGACGCTGGCAGCACCAAGAGGCAAAAGGGCAACGGGACTGGGCGCCAGAAGACCTGGGTTGCATCCAAAATTGATTTCATCAGATCACCCCCATTCCCCTGGATTAGAAACCAAAACTGCAAGTCTTTCAAAATTACTCCTTGTCCTCTTAATTCCCACATGATCATCATCCGGAAATTTCAGCCTCTTTATCTCTCTGAACTCCTCTTCCCTGCCCCAGCCTCTTGTCCAGGCCGCCATCACCTCGTGCCTGGATTACTGTGTCTCTCTCCCTGCCACCCACCTCTACCCAACTGCCCAGATGATCGTTCTAAAAATATAACCAAGTCTTTCCTCTGCTTAAAACCCTTCAAACCTCTGGCTACCTCTAGAATATGGACTACTCTCCTTTCTAGACTGGTCCCTGCCTGCTTCTTCAGTCTCCTCACAATCCCTAGCCCCTCCCTGCCCGGGATGCTGTGTAGACTTCCATTAGGTGGCCTCTGATGTAGGAAGCAAAGGCAAAAGAAAAATTATTAAATTTCCTTACCACTTACAGCCCACTGCTAAGTCCTTAAAACAGACAGAGTGACATTCCTCTCTGAATTCAGCTGCCTCCATGTTAATACCTTGTTAAGGGCAAAGCAAGCCTGACCACCCCCCAAGCCCTCCACCCTGGCCTCAGGATCCTGTAAGACTGCTTCAACATAAAAAATTCCTTTGGAAACTTCCTTTATCTCTACCCCTCTACCCCATACACATTGGCAATCATCCCCCAAGCATACGGCCCACTGATATACATCTGAAGGGTCTCATGACTAAGGTTTTATAGACAGTAATAAATGACCTCTTTCCAACAGTAGCTAGCCCCCTCAAGGTCCTGGAAACCTGCTTCCAAAATTCCTTTGAGACTTAGGCTATCCTTAACCCCCTCCCAACTTGAAAGTAAATGATGAGCCACTCCTCATGACCCCAGGGCAGCTCTTTCTGCCCACGGGTCCTGTCCTCACGCTTTAATAAAATCATCTTTTTGCACCAAAGATGTCTCAAGAATTTTTTCTTGGCCTCTGGCTTCAAACCCTAAGGTCTTTCTTGCATTCGCCTCCAAACCTTTCTCTTCTCCTGGAATGGCCTTGCTTCCCAATGCACCTCTTCTTAGCTAATTTTTAGTCCTTCAGGAAACCTCCCCTGACCACCATGAACTCCAGAGCTAGGGGTCCCTTCTTGGGACTCTGATAATGTCCTATGTGCTACCTTACTGTCAGAGGTGATAGGGCGTGGTGCCTAAGGCAGGACCTCTCGTTTACCAGAAAGCTTGTTAGGCGATTACCATGCTTATTTATGGATAGGTGAGAAATGTGCATAATAATGGTGCCTAGCTGGTAGAGTCTGGGTAGGACTGAATGAGCAAAACACCATGAGCTTACTGTAGTGACTGGCATTTACTAAGTACCTGATAAATATTAGCCATAATTCATAACTTGCCTTGTGTTATACTTATCTTTATGTGTCTGTCCTCCACTCTGGACTGTGAGGGAGAGACTTTGTCTTTGTATCCCCAGTGTCTGAGTGTCTGAGACATGGTGGTTCTCGTTCAAAGGCCTGCTGAATGAAAGAATGAATGAATGAACAAGTGAAGCACTTTACCCACTTCGCATTCAGTTTGCTCATCTTTGAAATGGGCACATCAAAGCTTCTCTTAGAGGGCAACTGTGAAGACCAAGTGAAGTCGGTGGTGGGAGCTATTCATTTCACAAATCCTTGTGCACACCCCTCCCACCCACAACAAGGCACAAGGCACAGTGCTGGGTTTCTGGGAACCAGACAAGGCAATTGAATAATTATACATTAGCACTTGGCAATCTCTAAAGCCCTTGAGCACCCATTATCTCATTGTGATAAACTACAAAAAGAGACTATACAGTGACTTTTATGGTTCTCTCTCTCTCTCTTTTTTTAAGAGAGAGCATGCACTCATGTGAGTGGGTTGTGGGCGAGAATCTGGTGGGGGGCAGGGGGCAGGAGGGAGGGGGGCTCTATCTCACGACCCTGAGATCATGACTGACCTGAGCCAAAATCAAGAGTCCAACGCTTAACCCCTTAACCAACTGAACCTGCCAGGCACCCCTGTTGCCTTTTTTTTAATTAAGGAAGAAACTCAGGGAGAAGTAACTTGTCCTTAGTCACATAGAGGCAGACCCAAACCTTTTGATTCCAAGTCCGGTTTCTTTTCACTACACCCTGTCATCTCTGTCCCCAAGGAGCCTACAGTCAAAACAAGTAATTATTATATAAAGTAGAAAGGATAATGGCCCTAACACATACAGACAAAATCCATGCAACGTACAAGGCTGTGTGGGTAAGTGTTTGAGAGCGCTAACATCGGACTTACACATTTAAGAGCATTCTGTCCAGGGCTATGATTTACATATGTTATTTATTTTTTATTTTTTAAAGATTTCCTTTATTTATTTGACAGAGAGAGACACACAGCGGGAGAGGGAATACAAGCTGGGGGAGTGGGAGAGGGAGAAGCAGGCTTCCCGCTGAGCAGGGAGCTCCGCTCAGGGCTCGATCCCAGGATCCCAGGATCCCGGGATCACCATCACAGCCAAAGGCAGACGCTTAATGACTGAGCCACCCAGGCGTCCCTATATGTGTTTTTTTCTTTTTTTTTTAACTCACAACAACCTTATAAGGCAGACATTATTTCAGTTTTTCAAAGAAAGTAATCAAGGCTCAGAGAGATCAACTATTTAACTATTCAAAGACAGTCACAATAAATAGATGAATGTATTCCATGGAATGTGGGTCATACCCTGCTGTGGTGGAGAAAAAGAGCCTGAAGGAAGGAAGATAGCAGGAAGGCATCTCAGAGGAGATGGCATTCAAGTTGAGCTTGGAAGAATGGGTCAGGTGCAGACAGGCAGAGTCACAGCCCAAGGAAGTCGGGCAGAAGAGTGAGCAATTGACAGCGGCTGTACCTCTGAGAAAGGCTTTTTGTTGCTGTTGTTTTAAATCCCTAAGGCAGTTTGATGAGAAGTAGAGCCTGTCATCTGTGGACAGCTTTTTCCTTGGAAACAATATACTGGCCCTGGGCTGCAGTCCCCAAACCAAGTGCCACCTTGTGCCTGGATGTCCAGGTTGTTTGGGGAGATGCCAAAGGGAACACAAGCACCATGGCCCTTGAGAAGGTAATGATCAGGAAGAGGGCAGGATATAGTAGCTTCCTGAAAGAAGCTTGGGCATCAGGCCAGCACTGTGACTGTTAGCTCTAGTGTCATCCTGGCAAGTCACTCTACCTCTCCAAGCCCCTGTTTCTCCTTCTGTAGAATGGGGATAAGAAAATGGGTAAGAGCGGGGCGCCTGGGTGGCTCAGTGGGTTAAAGCCTCTGCCTTCGGCTCAGGTCATGATCCCAGGGTCCTGGGATCGAGCCCCACATAGGGCTCTCTGCTCAGCAGGGAGCCTTCTTCCCTTCCTCTCTCTCTGCCTAATTGTAATCTCTGTCTGTCAAATAAATAAATAAAATCTTAAAAAAAAAAAAAAAGAAAATGGGTAAGAGTGCCAAGGATGCACACAGAGACACATGTAAGAACCAAATAGCATTATGCAAAAAGTCAGCTTTCCTTAGAGCAGTTGAGTCTGGTCCAGCAGTTGTGGGTTGAAAAAAAGAGTCTCTGCCCTTGAGGCTTGGAGCCCCCAAAGTAACTTTTAAGGCAAATGATCTCTCTCTCTATGGTTTATTTATCTACATGGACTTGCTTTAAATACTTCCACAAATAGAGAATCATGCCATATTCGCCACAAATCTGTCCGTCCCGAAGTAAACTCTTAAATTGATAGCAATCACAATCAGAAATCCCAACAAGATTTTTGTTTTTAGAACTGGGTAAAAATGATCTGAAAATGTGTATAACAGGGGAAAAAATCAAAATCATATGGAAGGATAAATGTACAAGAATTGCCAAGAACACTTACTTCGTGAGATAAAAAAATAGCCATGAGGGTCAGGCCCAACCAGATATTAGACTCGTCCTAAAGCTCCAAACAGTAGAGAATTGTCACAGGCAGGTATCAGTGGTATAGCATAAAGAACCTAGAAACAAATAAAAATGTATATGAGTCTTTAAAATATAGATAAGATGGCAGTTAAAGTGAAATCCATCCGGGGCAGCTGGGTGGCTCAGTCGGTTAAGCATCTGGCTCTCGGTTTCAACTTGGGTCATGATCTTGGGGTCATGAGATTGAGCCCCTAGTCGGGCTCCCTGCTTAGCTGGGGTCAGGGAGTTGGGTCTGCTGGAGATTATCTCTCCCTCTTGCTCCCCGACCCCTGGTGCTCTTTCTCACCTTCTCTCCCTCCCTCACTTAAATAAATAAATAAATCTTTTTAAAAAATAAAAATACAGTCAAATCCATCAAAAGGGGATTGGTTGAATAAACCACAGTGTATTATGCAGTGGAACATTATGCTGAAGAACTTCCCGCAGCATTAAAGAGAATGAGTAGAACTGTATGTATTGACCTGGAAAAAAATGTTGTGTATGACCAAGTAAAAAATGCAAGTCATTGAGTAAGGTAGATGACCTACAGCACAATCTCATTAATTTTATTTTTTTTACTTTCACATTATTTCAGGCTTACAGAAAAGTTGCAAGGATAGCAGAAAGAATTCTTAGATGCCATTTACCCAGATTTCCCAACTGTTAACATTTAACTACAGACATACATACATATTTCTAAACTATTTAGGAGTATGCTGTAGACACAGTTACCTCTTTATTTGTAAATACCTCAGCATGTAGCTCCCTACTATGAGGAAACCTCTTACCTAATTACAGGACAATTATAAAAGTTGACAAATTAACACAGACCAACACTATTATACAATCCATGACTTCATTCAGATTTCATCAATTCTCCAACATGATCTCATTTTTTGAAAAAAAAAATAGAGAGAAGGAGGGGATGGAGAAACACATACATATGCCTACATATTTGTATGAGCCTAGGAACATTTGGAAGAATACTCACCCTTTTAACACTGTGTACTTTGAATATTTGTCACAAGGTGCACATATTACTTTTATAATATGTTACAATGCAGAAAAATTAATATAAATAAACAAGGAATGAATGAACACAGTTACCATATGTTGAAGAGAAACTTGAGATCATATTCTCATTCGGCCAACTTTGGACCCATGACCAGGTCTCTCCATCTCCCAGACTGGATGTTCTCAATCATAAATCTCCATTTACTGAGGAAGATATATATATATATGACTGAGAGCCTAGATATATATAGATATAGATATAGATGTAGATATAGATATAGATATAGATATAGATATATCTTCCTAGATATAAAACTACTGGCTACTCCCAGAATATACCTGTTCTCTGCCTTCACATACACTTTCACCATATTCCCTTGATATATGTTTCCCTGTAACATCCCATTGGCCGTCCACAGTTTCTCCTCCCAGTCCTGTCTACGGCGGGCTGCCTAATGGTTTCCCAAGATGTTCACGTCTGCATCCCCAGAACCCATGAATACATTACTTTACATGGCCAGGGACACTTTTCAAATGTGATTGAATTAAGGATCTTGAGATGGAGAGATTATCCAGAATCATCCAAGTGGGCCCTCAGTGTAATGACAAGTGTCCTTACAAGAGAGGCAGAGGAGGTTGGATGTAGAGGAGGTGGCGGCTGAGGGAGATTAGACATGATGTGGCTGCAGGCAAGGCAGACCTGAAGCCACGAGAAGCTGGAAGAGACAAGAAACGATTTTCCCCTGGAACCTCTAGAAAGAACCAGCCCTGCCAACACTTTGATTTTAATCCCATAAGACTGACTTCAGACTTCTGGCCTTCAGAATCGTAAGAGAACAAAGTTCTGTTGTTTGTACGCCACCAAATGTGTGTAGTTTATTCCAGCAGGCATAGGAAATTAACACACCGTTCATTTTTCCAAGGAACCAGCTCAGATCTCTAGGGGACCTTCTGGGACGTGCCCAGGGTAGGTGCCGGTCCCCTCTTCCTCATTCCCACAGCACTGGCCACATGGCACATCGTTGTCAGTCTCAGGATAAGCGTTCTCTGCTAGACACTGAGTTCCCTGAGGACAGAGGTCCTGCCTCATTCCTATCTCAGGCCAGAGGGCCCGGCATTGAGCCTGGTTCCAAAAAGGTACTCAGTGAATGTCTGCAGAACCAATGAGTGAGTAAAGGAAGATAAATTTTCTTGGGTCTGATATACTCGGTCTTTACCCAAGACTTCATGGTTGACCTTAGTTCCTGACTTTGACCCAAGGAAACTTAAAAATCACATCATCCAAAAAAGATTTTGCTCTCCTTACAAAAGCAAGGCTTTCACAACCTATGGCAGACGCTAGGACCGCAGCTTGTTTAGCTTTTTAGTTTTGAGTTGCCGGAAAATTGTGATCGTTTTAAGATCCTATCTGCCCATGTCTGCCATCAGTTACCGGTTGTGATCAAAACAATGTTATTCTGCCTGGCAGTTCAGAACCAGTTCCCAATTTTCACTTTTAGTTTGAATATCAGAAACAGCCATTTTTAAGACAACTTTTTTTTTTTTAATCAGGCTTTTTTGTTTGTTTGTTTTTGTTTTGTTTTTGTTTTTTTGCTTCAGGTACTGGCTGCCACATCAAACAGGCAGAGTATGAGTGTTGTGTTATCTCCGGGCACTGTCATCCTTTCTTTCAAAATGAGAATCCAGGAGACCTGGCTGTCCCGGTCGGTAGAGCATCAGATCCTTGATCTCAGGGTCATGAGTTCAAGTCCCACGTTGGGTGTGGAGCTTTCTTAAACACACACACACCCCAAAACAAAATCAGAACTCTTCCTCATCCTCCTCTCCCTTTTCCTTCATCTGGTCTGCTAGCTCTATCTACTTTCCTCCTCTCCTCTGGGAGCTCTGCATTTCTACCTCAGCTCAGATCATGATCTCAGGTGAGATCCAGACCCACATGAAACTCCATTTGCTCTCGCCTTTTCCCTCTACCCCTCCCCACCTATGCTCACGCTCTCTCCCTTTCTCTCTCTAAAAACAACAACAACAACAACAACAACAACAAAAACAAAACTTTTTTTTATTGAGATAAAACATGTATTGGGCAACTGTCTGGCTCAGTTGGTAGAGCACATGACTCTTTTTTTTTTTTTCTTTAAAAATTTTATTTATGTATTTGACAGACAGAGATCACAAGCAGGCAGAGAGAGAGGAGGAAGCAGGCTCCCTGCTGAGCTGAGAGCCAGAAGTGGGACTCCATCCAAGGACTCTGAGATCATGACCTGAGCCAAAGGCAGAGGCTTAACCCACTGAGCCACCCAGGTGCCCCAAAAGTTTATTTATTTTTAAAATTTTATTTATATTTATATGTATCTATGTTTATATATAAATATAAAATATCTAAAATATTATTTATATTTAAAATTTTATTTATTTATTTGAGAGAGAGGGAACATGTACACAAAGGAGAGAGGGAGGAGCAGAGGGGGAGGGAGAGAGACAAGCAGACTATGTGCTGAGCATGGAGCCCTAGGAGAGGCTCCATTCCAGGATCCCGAGGTCATGGCCTGAGCCACAGCCAAGATCAGACACTTAACCCACTAAATAACCCAGGTGCTCCCCATTTTAACCATTTTTAAGTGCATGGGCATTAAGGGGCATTAAGTTCAGGGGCATTAAGTTCCCTCGAACTGTTGTGTAACATCACCACCATCCATCTCCAGAACCTTTTCATCTTCCCAGATGAAAACTCTATACCCATTAAACACTAAGTGCCCACTCCTCCTCCCTCGCCCCTGGCAACCACCATTCTCCTTCCCATGGAATGTGACCATCTTAGGTACCTCCTGGAAGTGTTTGCACTTTTGTGTCTAGCTCATCTGACTTAACATCATGTCCTCAAGGTTCGCTTCTCTTATAACACATGTGAGAGTTTCCCTCCTTTATCAGGCTGAATAAATTCCACTGTAAGGACATACCACCTTTGGGTCATCCACTCAGTAATCTGCCAGGGGAAATCGGGTTGTTTCCATCTCTTAGCTATCATGAATAATGCTGCTACGAACATACGTGTATGGATGTCTGCTCAAGTTCCTACTTGCAATGCTTCCTGCTAGAGGTGGACTTGCTAGATCATGGAGGGATTATTTTTCACTTTTTTTTTTTAAATTTTATTTATTTATTTGACAGACAGAGATCACAAGTAGGCAGAGAGGCAGGCAGAGAGAGAGGAGGAAGCAGGTTCCATGCTGAGCACAGAGCCCGATGCGGGGCTCGATCCCAGGACCCTGAGATCATGACCTGAGCCGAAGGCAGAGGCTTAACCCACTGAGCCACCCAGGTACCCCTATTTTTCACTTCTGAGACACGGCCATGCTGTTCTTCACAGGGGCGGCGCCATTTTACATCCTTGCCACAAGGCACAAGGCTTTCAGTTTCTCCACCTGCTCGCCAACACTTACTGTTTTCTGTTTTATTTTATGGTTACTTTTTCTTATTTTTTAAAAAAGATTTTATTTATTTATTTTGACAGAGAGAGAGAGAGAGTGCCCACAAGCAGGAGGAGAGGCAAAGGGAGAGGGAGAAGCGGACTCCCTGCTGAGCAAGGAGTGCCATGTGGGACTCAATCCCAGGACCCCAAGATCATGCCCTGAGTCGAAGGCAGATGCTTAACCGACAGAGCCACTCAGGCACCCCTATTTTATTGTTATTTTTTGAATAGCCATTCTCAAGGGTGTGAGGTGGTACCTCATTGTGGTTTTCATTTGGATTTCCCTAATGACCACTGATACTGAGCACCTTTTCATTTTTATTTTTGTGCTGGGTGTTGTTCCATGTGCTTATTGGCCATCGTATGTCTTCTTTGGAGACACATCTATTCAGGTCCAAGCCATTTTGAACGATTTTAACCATTCATGCTATTTGCCTCTAAATATTATATGTATTCAGCCATTTCTTGATTTTGTTTTATAGGGGAGAAATCGCACTGTCAGGTCTCCTCCCCAAGTCCTCGTAATACAGTTTTTCTGTTATTTTCGTACACAGACTGGTTGCCTACACAACTTTAAATAACATACTCCTTGGGGCGCCTGGGTGGCTCAGTGGGTTAAAGCCTCTGACTTCGGCTCAGGTCATAATCCCAGGGTCCTGGGATCAAGCCCCGCATCAAGCCCCGCATCGGGCTCTCTGCTCCACAGGGAGCCTGCTTTCTCCTCTCTCTCTCTCTCTCTCTCTCTCTGGCTGTCTCTCTGCCTACTTGTGATCTCTGTCTGTGAAATAAACAAATAAAATCTTAAAAAAAAAAACAAAAAACCCATACTCCTTTATTTCATGTTCCATCACCGGTAGGCAGGATCCCTTGAGGACTCAAGTTAAAGCAGGGATATCTGCCCGGCCCCTCCATCTCCTACCCCTCCCTTCTCAACTTCTGTCACGTGTGACTTCTGGGGTGTGTAGCATTAACCTCTGTTCCCTAACCGTGATGAACTCTTCTGAACTTTACTCATAGGTTGATACCAAGACTTTTTTAAAAGATCAATAAATTCGGGAAAACTGGGTGGTACAATTGGTTAAGTGACCAACTTTGGTTTCGGCCCAGGTCATGAACTTGGGGTCATGAGATCGAGCCCCGGGCTCCACAACATAAGTCTGCTTAAGATTCTTTCTCCCTCTCCCTGCCTCTCCTGCTTGGGCATGCTCTCTCTTTCTCAAATAAATAAATAAATCTTTTTAAAAAAGGGCAATAAATGGCATTTACATTTTGAGCTCATTTTTGAAGCACAGAAGGGAAGAATATTGGCAAAGGGGAAAGGCTAAGGGCTTTCTCGGGGTAACCAGTGGCCTGAGCAGAATCACAGGCACCATAAACCCGGCAAGTCAGGCGCTGGGCTGGGGCAGAAAGCCCCATGAGCAGCTGTGCAGAACTGAGTTGGTTGAAGGTAGGGAGAAGAAAGTTACAGGATCTGGTTGGTGACGTGCCTGGCTCACCACCCCTGCAAAGTGACCTAAGAGTTCTGGTCAACAGACTCAGGGACCCTCACATTAGGCACTGTCACTTCGTTTCCTCCCAGTCCTCCTCCCCGTTCATAGAACCAGTGCCTACCAGGTTTCTCAAGGCTTTGCAGAGATGGAAAATAATCCTCCTCCTAAAAAAGGTTTGCAACACTGAACACCGGGGAAAGTCTCAGAGTGTAGACATAGGAGGAAGGAGAGGATGGAGGGAGAAGCTAACAATCACTGAAAAAGGGTCGAGTACTGGTTCTGTGCCCCAATCCTTACCCCACCCCTCTGCATGAGGCTGGTATTATTGCCCCAATTTTATTTTATTTATTTATTTATTTATTTATTTTTAAAGATTTCATTTATTTATTGGAGAGAGAGAGAGCGAGAGAGCGCGAGCACATCGGTGCAGGAGCAGGGGCAGAAGGAGAGGGAGAAGCAGGCTCCCTGATGTGCTGGGAGCCTGTCTCACGGCTCCATCCCAAGACCCCGGGATCATGACCTGAGCTGAAGGCAGACGCCCAACTGACTGAGCCACCCAGGTGCCCCATTCCCATTTTAAAGATGATGACTGAAGCTGGAGAGGCCCTGGGACTTCCCCAAAGCTACTAAATAAGTGTGGCCTGAGCCTTGGCCTGTGCTCACTGTGCTTACCTTGACCTTGGGCAAGTAGCTGAACCTACCTGGGTCTCAGGTTTTTAATTTATTTTTTCTTTTTTAAGATTTTAAGTTATCTCTACACCCAACATGGGGCTTGAACTCATAGTCCTGAGATCAAGAGTGGCGTGCTCTACCACAGGACGGAGCCAGCCGGGCGCCCCTCAGTCTCCTCATCCATAAAACAGCAACACATTCAAAGGCAGGCCTGTTCCTGGCAGGGTGGTGGTGAAGGCCAGAGAGGACACCTTTGAAGAGTCTGGCTTGTGGAAGATATCCTGACACTGGCAGCTGATATTCCCTGGCTCTCGTGTCTGGGAAGCGTATGCATGGAGAGCTGAGGCTAGAGCAAGTTCAAGGAGGAATTCATCCTTCTCCTCCCCTCCCCTTCTTCCCCCTACCTCCTCCCACCTCCCCCGCCCCATTAGCAAGGAAACAAGAAGTGTTTCACTTCACAAGTCCTGGGCCACCCAGCAAGGTACTGCAGCACTGATCCCCTCCAGACCTGGGATGTGTCCCAGGGCATTCCATTCGTGGGGCAGCTGTCACAGTCAGCAAACTCCTCTCGTTAGGAAGGTGGTCCCTTGCAACCCCCCCCCCCCCCCCCCGTCTTCCTCCCTCCCCCATCTCCACACAACTTGAAGTGTGCAGACCTCCCGCAGGAGTCAAGGTTTCAGGGAGATCCGAGGTCACTCTCAGGGTGATGAGGAGGACCAGCACAGTCCTCCTCTCAGGACCTCAGTGGAGCCCAAGTCCCAAGATAAGGGCAAAGGTCTCCTATAGCCAGGCCCCGCCCCTAACCACGCTTTCTGCTTGGCCCAGGTTTCATCGCAGCCTCTAGGGCAGGAGAGGGGAGGTCACCCCACCGAAATCTTCCCGCCTCCATTGCTGTCCTCCTCCTCCTCTGGATGAAGGGTCAAGACAGCATGAACCTGAAGGGTATGCCCCTCTCTGGTGCCCAGTGCCACCTTGCCCCGCCAGGACCAGAGCTGGAACAGGCACGGCGGGCTGAGCTTGCCGCACAGCCGCTCTCCATTCACGCCTCGGGCCGGGCGTGGAGTTGTGCCCTAGGCCTGAAAGAGCCAGGCGGATGGGGGATGAGAAGCACGGGTTCCAGTCCCTGATGCCACCCTACATGGTGCACTGCGGGGGGTCAAGGCTGCCCCAGGAGAGACGCGGGTACCAACTGGCGTCGCGTTAGCTTACTTCGGGCCCGGAAGGGGCTGGCCCAACGCACTCTTGTCCTGGCTGCCTCCCCAGCCACTGCAAACACTCCGCTCCAGCTGGCACGCCTCGGGGCGGGTGTGTGTGTGGGGTGGGGGGGCGGGTTCGAGGCTCCCTTGGCCTCTGGCTCCCAACCCCGGGAGGGGGGAGGCAGCCCAGGACCCGCGCGCTAAACGGGGCTCCGGGGACGGACGCGCCCCGGCCTCGTCTCCCCGCCCGCACTCACAGCCCGCGGGCTCCCCTTCTGCAAAATCAACAAGCTCTTGCGCCCCCAAACCTAGGCCTCTAGTGGTCAGGAGGGGAGCCTGCCGCAGCCGGAGGCCTTGGGATCCGGAGGGAAACGTCTTCGAGGTGGGAGGGGGGGCCTCGGGTCCCAGGGGAAGGTGGCCCCGAGCCTAGCCGCTTCCTCCACGCCTCGCCCCGCCTCGTCCCGCCCCGCCCCGCGGGACCCAGTCCTCCGCACCCCATAGGCAGAGGCGACCCTCCCCGCCTCCCCGCCCCTCCGCGCTCGCCCCGCCTCGGCTTTACTTTAAAAGTAAGCCGCCTCGGCTTTTACTTTAAAAGTTTCCTGGGGCCGGGACGCGCGTAGAGAACCTTGGCCATCTACGTCGGGATGCTGCGCCTCGCGACGCTGTGCGCCAGGAGCCCGGGGGTGCTGGGGACCCGCGCCATCCTCGCCGGAGGTTTGCAGGAAGCGAGACTGCAGGCCGTCCGCCCCCTCAGGTACGCGGCCCGCCCCCCCCCTCCCCCGCGGGAGGGAGTTTAGGGGGTCCTGCAGAGCTTCCCAGGGGGCCAATCCCACTCTGGTTGGGAAGCCCGAGGCTGCAGCACCTCTGGATGGCACGCGCTGGGGAGCAGGTACCCCGCACCCAGCGCCTAGGCAACAGGAAATGCTGGACTGGCTGCAGCTGGTGGCTGGCAATGACCCTGCACAGACTCCGGGTTCTGGTCCAGGACTCTTGGTTCTTTCCACGCATGATGAGGACACCGAGGGCCAGGAGCCTGGGCCTTCGGAGGTCTAGCCTGAGGAAAAGGGGCAGGGGCAAGCCTCTGTCTTCAGAACACTGCCTCTGAGCTGGACTGCCCTTCAGGGATAAAGGGGGATCTTTGGCCTGTCTTGTCAGTCCGCTAAGCTCGGCGGTCTCCCCTCTCCTCTGTAGGTGCTGAGAACATTGCTTTTGCACCTTGCTACCTGCTAGACCTGTGTTCTTCTGTTCTCAGAGCAAAAGGTGGGATGGGGGCTGGCAGGTGCCCATTGCCCCTGGATTCACTGGCCCCCAGCAGTGTAATAAGTAGTGCTCTCTTCTTGTAAGACTGCAAGTGTGAACGTGTGTTGGTTGCTTAAGCAGATCTGGGGTCCTACTGATGGTATCACTGGTGGTTATCTTCAGCAACCCGATGGGGGAGGACTGAACACCACTGAGTGGGCCCTGGCACCCAGATGGGCCAGGAACTAAGTTGTGGGGGAGGAGGACAAAGGGGCTTCTTCTCTGAGAGAACTGTTTGGTTAACAAAAATAGGATGGGGGGTGCGGATTGGAGGGAGGTGCAAATTCCTCTTTTGGCTAAAACTCTAAGATCACAGTGTTTTGAACTTGCTGGTTCCTGGTAACTAGAAAGCACACAGTGCTTTAAGATGGCTACGCCTAGTTTTCTGAGAAAACCCTGTGGCTCAAGGCTGGTCAGTAGATGCATTTGTGATGAAGACAGCTGGGTTTTGGGATGCCTGAGTGGCTCAGTCAGTTAAGCATCTCCCTTTGGCTCAGGTCAGGATCCCAGGGCTCTGGGATTGAGTCCCACATCAGGCTCCTTGCTCAGCGGGACGCCTGCTTCTCCCTCCTGCTGTGTATGCTCTCTCTCTCTGACAAAAAAATAAAATCTTAAAAAAAAAAAAAAAAAAGACAGCTGGGTCTTCTCACCATGCCTCCCTAGGCAAATTCCACCATCAGTCCCCTAACCCTCCAAGCCCCACCTCTGGACCACTCAGTGAGAGCCTTCTTACAACATGAGGACCCCAAGGAAAGTTCCTCCTAAAAGCATACATGTTTCATGATGCTAAATCAGGCCCCTTCTGGTCACATAGCAAAACTCTTGACTTTTGACATTTTTGTGCATAAACACCAGAACCCTTACCCGGTACAGGCCTACAATCTCAGGGTACAGGCACCAAGCCTTAAAAAAATTCCGCCTCTGCAACAGGAGGAGATCCATTTGTCTAGAGAGAGAAGGTTTCCTGAGCATTTGGCCTAATTTCTTCCCATCCCTTCCATGTGCTTGAACCCTTTTCTACTGACTATGGTGATTTGGCCTGATATCACTCCCCTTCAGAAACCCTCCAGAGTCTCAAGCAGTCAACCCTGAGCACATAGGTCATGTCAAACACCTGGTGGGTGCTATGGAGATAGGAGCCAAGGAACCCAGTCTTCCAGAGACGTGCAGCCTAGTGGGGGGAAAGTAAGTCTGGTGACCACTACTCAGTGTTCCAAGTGTAATGGTATGGACAGCTCCTGGACTTCTTCTCTCTGCTTTTTCTGATCTAGTCACACATGAAGCCTGCTTTTCTGCTACCCCACCCTCCCCCCATCCCAGACCTATTGTTTATCTGCTTCTCACATTCCCCAGTTTTGCTTGTTAGGAAAGAGCAAGAACTTTGCAGCCAGACTGCCTGGGGTTAACAGCCCTGGCTTCTCCACCTACCCACTGTGTGACCTTGAGTGCGTTGCCTAACTAACCTCTGAGCCTGGTGACTTTGTCATCAATGCTACTTACTTGCTGGATTGATGAAGTTTTGCTTTGCTCAGCCTTTCCTTTGGGGCAGGTCTGGTCCCTGAGACCTTCAAATGGCATCTGGCTAGGAATTCCAACGGATTTAAAAGTAGGAGAGGGGCACCTGGGTGGTTCAATCCGTTAAACGTTGAACTGATTTTGGCCCAGGTCATGATGCCAGACCAGGATCCAGGGATCAAGTTCCACATTGGGCTCCTTGCTCGGTGGAGAGCCTGCTTCTCCCTCTGCCTGCCGCCCCCCCTGCTTGTGTTCTCTTTCTCTCTCTCTCTGGGAAATAAGTAAATAAATAAATCTTAAAAAAAAAAAAAAAGTAGGAGAGAATCCCCCTTTCAGTGGCTTCTTTCTTCCTTGTACTTGGTTCTTCCTTTTATCTAGCTGCCCAGAAGGTAGCCTGTGCCCAGCCACAAGTCCAAACCTTGGACCTGCCAGACAATCCCCTCTCCATCAAAACTGGGGTTGTTCCAAGTCTTTCCCCTGGAAGGAAAGAAGAAGCTGTTTTATTGTTCTCCAGATCTCCTGAACCACCAGCTCCTTCCTCTTGTCCACACATCCCCTTCCCCAAGGAAATGCGTGGGCTAGTCTGGGGCTTCAGGGAGCCTTGGAGATAAGATTCCTTGATGAACTTGAGATGAACAGGCTTCCTCCAGACCTCTGAAGCTGGCCTGGGGCTGCCTCACATTTGCATCTGGGGTGATGGATGCATTTGGAGCCGAGAAAGACAGAAAGAACATTGGCTTAAGCCTTTCAGAATTAGGAATGATGATCAGAGCTGGGGCTCCGGTGACTCCATGCTAATGGTAGGTCAGAAGGGTAAGTGAACTTCACGGACTATCCCCTAGGGGAATGGCTGTACAGGTGGGACCAGTATTAGAAATTGTTAAATGCTGTCCCTATGTGAGGGGATTGTATTAAGCCAGGAAGCATTTTGGTTGGAAACCGTAATTGTTACCAAAAAAGAGACTCTTCCCATAACTCCCCAAAGATGAGCAACAAGTGAGCTGGTAATGATTTACACATGACACCAGGGATCCTCCAGTTTAAATGTAACAATAAAAAATAAACTATAGGGGGCGCCTGGATGGCTCAGTTGGTTAAGCGACTGCCTTCAGCTCAGGTGATCCTGGAGTCCTGGGATTGAGTCCCACATCGGACTCCCTGATCGGCGGGGAGTCTGCTTCTCCTGCTGACCTCTCTCCTCTCATGCTCTCTCTCTCTCTCTCTCTCAAATAAATAAATAAAATCATTAAAAAATTATTAAAAAAAAAAACTATAAACTTAGACTTTGTAACCAGTGAATGGTACATATAAGTTTGGTTACCCTTTCCTACCTCTCATGCAATAGATGGCAATGTACTCTGGAGGTTGCAGACGGGTATAAAGATCAATGAGCTTGTTTTCACTGAGTTCTTTGCCTAAAATGGATCTACAGGGGAAGACCATAGACCCCCAAACAAGGCAGAAAGGGTGCTGTTCCTTGGAGGATGGCAATTAAAGCAAGGAAGAATCTGATTGGTGGGAATGGGACTGGGAGAGACTTGCTGCTGAGGCTGGAGTTTGAAGCTAACCCTCCAATGATAGGGCTGTAGTCTGAAGTATGAAGCCCATATCCTTGCATGAAATTTTGTCTATGCTTGAACTCTTCTGAATCCTGGGTATCAAGCCCTCCCAACCTCCCCCACATTCTTTAATTTAAAAAAAATATATTTTATTTAGGGGCACCTGGGCAGCTCAGTCATTAAGCATCTGCCTTCAGCTCAGGTCATGATCTAAGGCTCCTAGGATTGAGCCCCGCATTGGGCTCCCCATTCGCTGGGAAGCCTGCTTCTTCCTCTCCCACTCCCCCTGCTTGTGTTCTGTCTCTTGCACTATGTCTCTCTCTCTCTCTCTGCCAAATAAATAAATAAAATCTTTAAAAAATAATTTACTTATTTGAGAAGAGAGAGAGTGAGCACGTGCAAGGGGAGGGTCAGAGGGAGAGGACGGAGAGGACTCTCTGCTGAATAGGGAACCTTACAGGATCCTGGGACCAGGACCTGAGCCAAAGGCAGCCACTTAACCAACTGAGCTACCCAAGTGCCCCCACATTCTTTAATTTATTCAATCTATAGGCAGAAACGTTGAAGCCAGGCAGATCTGGTTCAAATGAACCATTTTAACTGGTTGCTTTGGGACTAAGTTGAACTTGACCTTTCCCATATGTGAATAATGTTGTTTGAGAGTTAAATAATGTCACATTAAGAAACTTTTTAACTCACAGCCTACTGCTAAAGAGATTGTCAACCCACTGCAGTGGTGAGCTGTTATACAGGAAATGCTTGCTAACAATGGGTTTGTGCATTCCTGTAACAACCTCAAGGCCCACAGTTTAGGAACTTGGGAGAGTAGGAGGGAGACAGTTCTGGCAAGGTAATTACCTAAACCAAGCTGGACTGCTTGGGGTATGTAACATGCCTGTGCTAGCATTTTTTTTTTTTTGGCTTATCATAATGTTGAACAAACTAAAGTACAGGATGTAATTTCATTCTTTGAATAGGACTTGCTGGGAACATGTCCTAATAAATGACCGGTACCAATAATTCTGCCACTTGTCTCTCCCTTCAAAAATAAACAAGCTCTGTCTCCAGCTTACCGATCCTGTTTTATGAACCCTGTCGGTGCTGTTGGTCCATGTTTCTCCCCGTAGGAATCAGATGATGGGGGAGCAAGGTCCACACCTATACTTTCTAATTCCAAATGGCTTTAGGCAATTCACTCAATCTCTCTGTCCCTTGGCTAGTTGGTAAAATAGCCACTTAGACAAGAAACACTCTACATTTCTATAGACATTCTGTGATTCCTAAGGAGTCTGGGCTTTGAGCTCGATCCCCTAATTCAGGCGCACTGCTGTTGAAGTATGAAGCCTTCCCACTCACGTGAAGTCTTGCTTGTGTAGAACCCTAATGAACTCCTTGCAACCTCCTGACACTCTTTAATTCTCTCTAGTCCTCCAGGGGAAAAAAAAACATTGAGGGTTTTGTCTCTAGAAAGCGAAGGTCAGAAGCTAACCTCCTCTGTACTTTCGTGATCCCATCAAGGAGCAAGTGTTCTGAGTCAGCCCAAATCCCTTCCCCGGGGGCTCCGTAAAAGTGACCCAAAGGAAGACCCACAGCGTCGATGCCTTGCAACCCCCAAGAACTTCAGGCTTTCAGAAATAGCTTCCTGAGTTTGCTAGACTGGAATAATAATTCCCAATGCTTCGTTGTAGGATGACTTGCTCACCTCTTTACCGTAGCTCGTATCACTCTACAGTTCTTTGTAGTGCCTTGTAGGCTATCAGCTCCTTCAGGAAGGTTATGTTGGGTGGTAAAAAGATCATGGGACTGGGACACCTGGGTGGCTCAATGGGTTAAAGCCTCTGCCTTTGGCTCAGGTCATGATCCCAGCATCCTGGGATGGAGCCCCGCATCAGGCTCTCTGCTCAGCGGGGAGCCTTCTTCCCTTCCTATCTCTCTGCCTGCCTCTCTGCCTACTTGTGATCTCTCTCTGTCAAGTAAATAAATAAAATATTTTTAAAAAAAGATCATGGGACTTTATGACATATCACAATGCATGAATCTTAAGAGTACAGTTTGGTGCATTTTAACACAACTGTGTACTCAACACCCCAAGAGCTAGAACCCAGCCTTCACTCTAAAGCAGTGTTCTTCATTGGGGAGGGTATGTGCTATGATGAGTGCTGTGAAGTGTGTAAACCTGGCAATTCACAGACCTGTACCCCTGGGGCTTATAATACATTATATGTTAATTAAAATAAAAAAAAATAAAACAGTGTTATTCAATAGAGACATACCATGAGCCACACATGCAATTGTAAGTTTTCTAGTAGCCATATTAAGAAGGTAATAAGAAATAGGTGACATTAGTTTTAATGACACATTTTCTTTGACTTAGTATAGTCAAAATATCATTTTAGCGTATGACCAATCTTTTAAAAATTACCAACTGAAGTGTTTTACATTCTTTTTTTTTTTTTAATAAAGTCTTCCAAACCGGGTGTGTATTTAACACTCACTGAAAACCTTCATGCAGACTAGCAACATTTCAAGTGCTCCATAACCACATGTGACTAGCGGTTGTCCTATAGACAGCACAGGTCTAGAAATTTCTCTCATACCCATTTCCAGTCAATGCCCTTCCCTAACCAGAGGCTACCACTGTGGTTTTGACTTCTAATCTCCATAGGTTAATTTTGCCGATCCTTGAATCTTAGAGTATATGCTTTTGTGTCTGGCTTCTTTTGCTCAAAAACCAAGGGGTGTCTTGGGGAGGACAGACCCATTAATCTTGACAAAAATTCATGAGAGTGTGTGTATTATGCATTGAACCATTTAGCTTTCCTTGATAACTCTGGGGGAAAGGACATGATCTCACCTGCCCAACATTTTACTTCTTGGGTGTGATGACAGAAAGGCATATTGAGAAGTGGGGCCCCAGATGCGTCAAGGGTTAACAGTCCAATATTATATAATCTAAGGACCTTTTTTATTTTTATTTTTATTTTTAAAGATTTTATTTATTTATTTGACAGAGAGAGAGATCACAAGTAGGCAGAGTGTCAGGCAGAGAGAGAGAGAGAGAGAGAGAAGCAGGCTCCCCGCTGAGCAAAGAGCCCGATGCGGGGCTCGATTCCAGGACACTGAGATCATGACCTGAGCCGAAGGCAGCGGCTTAATCCACTGAGCCACCCAGGTGCCCCTAAGGACCTTTTTTTAAGTTAACCTTTTTATTTTGAGATAAGTCAAAATTCACATGCAGTTGTAAGAAATAATGCAAACAGGAGCACCTGGGTGGCTCAGTGGGTTAAGCCTCTGCCTTTGGTTCAGGTCATGATCTCAGGGTTCTGGGATGGAGTCCCACATCGGGCTCTCTGCTCAGCAGGGAGCCTGCTTCCCCCTCTCTCTCTGCCTGTCTCTCTGCCTACTTGTGATCTCTCCCTCTCTGTCAAATAAATAAATAAAATCTTTAAAAAAAAAAGAAAGAAAGAAAGAAAGAAAGAAAACACAAACAGATCCCATATACCCTTTATCTGGTTTCCCTGAATGGTAACCTCTTGTAAAATTAGTACAGTATCACAAGGGTGCTTCAATTTTCTCTTTCATGACTACACTTAATTCTTTCTCACCTCCAGGCCTTGCTTAACCTCTAGCAATCTTCCATGATTTTGAAACTTCAAGATATGGTGTAGACAGAATCATATTGTATGCTATGTTTTGCAATTGTTTTTTTTGTTCTGAGGAATTCTCTGGAAATTCATCCAGGTTTCTTTGCATGTCAATAGTTCCTTTTTTATTATTGCTAACCAGTATTCTTTGTTACAGATGCGCAGTTGGCTTACCCATTCGTTCATTGGAAGATACTTGGATTGTTTCCAATGTCTTCATATAAGGCTGCTATAAGCATTCGTGTACAGATTTTTGTGTGAACATAAGCCTTCATTTCCCTGGGAACAGAATTCTTTATTTGGGATCATGGCCCCCAATGTGTAATTGCCGGCTCATATGGTAGTTGCCTATTTCGCTTTTAAAAGAAACTGCCTGTTTTCCAGGATGACTGAACCATTTTATGATCCCACCAACAATGCGTGAGTCATCAGCATTCTCACCATTGTCTATTTTTTATTTTCGCCATTCTGATAGGTATGTAGTTATACTGTGGTTTTCATATGAATTACCCTAATGTTGAATGATGTTGACTATCTTTCCATAGGCTTATTTGCCATCTTTGATGAAATGTATCTTCATGTCTTTTACCCATTTTGTAGTTGGATTCTTTGGGGTTTTTAACTGTTGAGTTTACAGAGTTCTTTATGTATTCTAAGGACTAGTCCTCTGTCAGATATGTGGTTTGCAAATATTTTCTCCCATTCTGTGCCTTGTCTTTTTACCCTCTTAAGAGGGTTGTACAGAGCAAAAAGTTTTCATTTTTACAAGGCCTGGTTACCAATTTTACAGACCACGTTTGTGGTGTCAAGTCTAAAAAATTTTGCCTAACCCTAGATCCTAAAGATTTTTCTACCATGTTTTTTTTTTCTCAATATTTTGTAGCTTTGTGTTTTATAATGCAAGACTGATCTATTTTGAGGGTTGTTTCTTTTTCCTAAAAGAGACTTGAATCAAAATTTCTTTTTAAAACATCAGTTATTCTGGGCCATCAATTAAGAAAATGACCATTCAGTAGTGTTCTAGTTTGGATTTCACTTGTCACTCAACACCTTCATTTTCTTGGACAATAGCTGTATGTTGTCGCTGGTATAAATGTGTCACCCGTTTCTGCAGGTACCTGAAAATTATAACTTTATTTCAGAACAGACAATTGTTACCTGTTCAAAGTTGTCCTCTCCTGCCCAAGCATGAGCCAACTCTACTCCCATGTCAAGTGCCACTCCCAGGTCAACCAGCAGTCTAGTGGCTTTGTGTAACTTAGGGAGAGGAGAGGACACAGCCCCATGGGGTATGCATCAGTGAGTGGTCCAGGAGCTGGAAGAATGGTGTGTTGGATAGTGAGGATATGAATCTTGGTGTGCAAGGAGGATAAAAGAGGAGAACCAGCCTCTCTTTCACCATGAACTTGGCGTTGCACTGGCCCGTGTACCTACAACTGTGTCTCATAGACAGAATGTGTTGACTGAGGACAGAGGCTTGCTGTGAGTACAGCACATGAACTTCAGAGACAGACTGGGTTTTCTCATCATGTATATGTTGGTCTTGCCCTGGCCTTTCACATGATGGGACCAGCGCATCTCCCTCTGTCCATGCCCGGAAGATGTTCCATCTTTTGAATGTTTTAGGTGCCCTTCTTGGGAGTTCACCAATCCTCTTGTATTTTCCTTCATGAATATTTCATATGGAAGAGAAAATTAACCATAATCACATGACAAAAAAACGAACACCAAAGGACCTATCACACCAAATGAACATAGAGCCATACTTGTTACAGAAAATTGTGCATAAAGAACTAAAACATGGATCAAGTTCAAGTCCCTTTTATAGCCATCCTGTAACCCACCTCTTCACCGAGAGCCAGTGGCATAGATTGAATGCATGTTGTGTCTGAGTGCATTTTTTTGTTTTTCATATGTCTCCGTTCCATAAACAGTATATTCTATCATTCGGAAGGCACCTCAAATCACACCAAGCAAGTAATAAGTGCTTCTGGTTTTCCAGTTTTTGTTTTCATAAACAATACTTGGGCTTTCAAAATCTCAGCACAAGTTGTACCAGAATGCCCTTCCCTTTTTCTCTCAACAGTGTGTTTTAAAGATCTATTTACACGGACACTGTAGGTCTGGATTATTCCTGTTCCATTATATAACTGTGTCTCCAGCAGCACAATTTAACCAAACACAACTGGTGGGTTAAAGGGTTGAAGTTCCAGCTTTTCTGGAAATTGCCCTGAAGAGGATGTGCTGCTGTGACTTCCAGTAGCAACCCAGAGTCCCATGTCCGAAAGTCCTCACAAATGCTTAGTGTCACTGAATGAACACAGGAACTTTTTGTTCCTCTGGTAGGGGCCAAAGTGCATCTCACTATGGGCTGAATGGACATTTCCCTGATTAGCCGTGAGACTGGGCTCTTCTGAAATGTCTTCTGTGAATTTTCTGTTCATATTCTTTGCCTGTTTATTATGTTAGATTACTTGTCCTTATTGATTCATGAGTTTGTTTGCTTTAAATACAAGCTGAATACTAATCCCTGGTCTCTTACGTATAAGATGAAATTTTAAACCCGGACAGCTGCTTGTCTTTTAGCTTTGTGGATGGTTTATGTTTTTGTTAGGGCCCCGGGGACCAGCCTGGCATCAAATGCTTGTAGAGGGGGGAAGGGCAGAGGCCAGTCCATGACTTGGAACAAAAATAGGCTATTGCTTTCAATTTCGTTTCTAAAGCCTTCTTGCTGGTAGCTGACATGGCACCTTGCCCAGGGGAGCAGTGGTCTGCCTCAGCATGGGGTGTGTTCCCACAGTCCCCAGGAGCCCTCAAATCTAGTTACCCTCTCTGCTTCGTGGCTTCTGAAAGGATTAAGAGCTTTGCCCAGGGTAATCTGGGTCATTCCAGCACCCAGCAAGGACAGGATTCACCTTTGAGCCTCTTGTTCTGGTGCCAAGCACCTCCTTCCAGCAGGTAATATGTAACAGGAGGTGGAAGAGTTTCTTCCCCCAAGGAGACCCTGCAGATGTGTTTGCCTAGGTGGCCTGATTGAGCCTGCCTCCCTTGACTCCTCTGGGGCCCAGTTCTACCCCCATCGGTACTGTGTGATCCTTGGTACCCATGGTGGCCTCTGGCCTGGACTTTAGTTGCCAACCCTAGAATGTCCAGAATGCCATGGGAGCTCCCCAAACCAGCCAGCTCCTCTATTCTGTCTAGATCCCCCTGCAAAGCCAGGCTTGACCAGGCAGGACCAACGCTGGGGCACAAGACTTTCCAGCCTGGTGACATCAGGAAACTGGTTAGGCAGTTATGGGGTCCACAGGTGGTTGGCATCAGGATGAGGGAGCTAGAACATGAGAACGGGACAGTGAGATCAGAGGCTGTGAAGGCAAATCAGTTTCCACAAGTAAATCTCAGAAAAGGACCAGCATATGCTAGAGGTCTGGGGGGTGGGGGTTCAGTGGGGCTATTTCTCCGGGCACCTGTGGCACTTAGAGGGCCCCCTGGTTTGCGGCTCCAGACCCCATAGGGCCTCCGGGGGAGGTTGTGGAAGGGCTGCAGTTTAAAGAGAAACACACACAGAAAGGGGTGCAGGGGTGACTCCCACCAGATGTGGAACCATAAAAAAATAAACCTCTTGCTTCTTCATTCATAAAAAATGAAGAGGGGCGCCCAGTTGGCTCAATAGGTTGGGTGTTTCCCATCAGCTCAGGTCCTGATCCCAGGGTTCTGGGATCAAGCCCCGAATGGGGCTTCTTCCTCAGTGGGGAGCCTGCTTCTCCCTCTCCGTCTGCCTGCTTCTTCCCCTGCTTGTGTCCTCGCGCTCTCTCTCTCTGTCTCTCTCTGTCAAATAAATAAATAAAATCTTAAAAAAAAATACATAAATAAAATTTAAAAAGAACAATCCTTGTATAGATGATCCAAGACCGATGATCATAGAACACACACGTACGTGGAAGCTCTCTTTAAGCCGTGAGATTCACTTTGTATATTCTGGAAGCCTTGGGAAGTCCAGGGTTTGAATCCCAGCTTGGCTACTTATTGGCATTTCTTTGAGCTTCATTCCCAAATGAAGGTGGGTGTGTATCTTGGTCAGGGAGTGGCTATGAAGATCACAAGAGATCCTAAGAATGGAGTCTTTAGGAGAGAACTGGCATGAGGACGCATCGGTAAATGTCAATTCTCATTATTCTGAAATGCGCTGTCTCACCTAAAATGTATTAGACATTTTCCATCTCGTTAAATACAGAGAGTGTCTTCATTTTTTTTTAATGGCATAGGGTTCTTTTGTACAGATGCTCTGTGTTTACTTATCTAATCCCTTACTTAAAAAATAAGGTGTTTTTTCTCAATTCTTTGCTAAGTAGCAATTAACGTCCTTATTCATACCTTGAGGCATTCATGTGTTTTATTCGTTGCTTGTTTTTTAGGATAGCATGACTGGTCGAAGGATTTGTGTATTCAAATGTTGACAGATATTACTAAATCAGAAGGGATCCAGATTTGAGGGTTCTGAAGCTAATATAATTTGAGCTGCTGTCTTTATATATAAAAAAAAAAGACAAAATTACAAAACTCAAATTTAATGCAAATTGGATATTAATGTGAGAAAACAGTTTGCCACGCATGAATTGCTGGGACTTTGAAGATCCAGGCCCTTTTCTTTCTTTTTTTTTTTTAAAGATTTTATTTTATTTATTTGACAGAGAGAGATCACAGTAGACAGAGACAGGCAGAGAGAGAGAGAGAGAGAGGGAAGCACGCTCCCCACCGAGCAGAGAGCCCGATGCAGGACTCGATCCCAGGATCCCGAGATCATGACCTGAGCCGAAGGCAGCGGCTTAACCCACTGAGCCACCCAGGCGTCCCGATCCAGGCCCTTTTCTATTGAGATTTCTTTCTGCAGTTTGGCAGAAATGCTGACATAGCAATGCTTCTTGGTTTGCCATTAAACTCCCTTTTTAATTCCCAGGAAGTCCCAGCTCGAGGTGGTAGGGGAGGGGTCCCCTGGAACATAAGGAGTATTATAGCTTCTGTCCTCACTGCCCTTTAAAAATCTTTTGCTGGGGCACCTGGGTGGCATAGTCGTTAAGCATCTGCCTTCGGCTCAGGTTGTGATCGAGGGTCCTGGGATCCAGCCCTGCGTCAGGCTCCGTGCTCAGTGGGAAGCCTGCTTCTCCCTCTCCCACTTCCCCTGCTGTGTTCCCTCTCTTGCTGTCTCTCTCTGTCAAATAAATAAATAAATAAAGTCTTTTAAAAAATAAAATAAAAATCTTGTGCCAGTTTTACACCCTGGCCCATTTCTTCACATCCTTGCCAACATTCTGCATTATCAATCGTTCTTGTTTCTGTGTCGGGATTAACAGTCATGTTACTGATCTTCTCTAGTTAGGGAGCTTTTGTTGGCAATACTGAGGACAGCGCTATAATCCGTGGGCTCTGTGCTGAGTACCTCCACTTGTTATCCCGGGATAAGCTGGCAGACTGGCTGCTCGGAGCCAAGGACACCACAGACTGGCCCCTGTGGCGGGGACGGCCTTTCATTTAGCTGAAACTGCTCTGCAGGACGGTCTCGCTGTCCTCTTTGACAAGAATACCTGTCATGGAATTTTGAAATGAGACTCAGACTCCTCTGGAAAGACAGCAGTCTCTGGTTTGGGCAGAGGATTGGTGATTTGTTCTATTTTGCCCTGTAATGACTTCTCATTTATTCCAGAATCAGACAGAATTCTGAATTACTTTCAATATACACGTGATTTTGGAATAACAGCTTTTGGGGCCCGGTGGTATAATAATCCAGATGAATGACCAAAATGATTGAATTTAGAATACCAGCTGCTGAAGTGGCAAAGAGTAGGTCTCTCCCTCCCTCCCTACCCTTTCTCTCCCTGCAAATACACACACGCAGTACACACAGGCACCACACACACACACCACACACCAGACATACACACACACCAAACACACAAACCACACACCACATACACATGCACATACACCACACACACACAGGCACCACACACATATAGCACAACACCAGACACACACACCACACACCAGACACACACAGACACACACCAAACACACATACCACACACCACACAAAAACATGCACATACACCACACATACAGGCACCACACACATACATCACACACCACACACACACACCACACACCAAACACATATACCACACACACATGCACACACACCACACACAAGCACCACATGCACGCCCAAGCACACACACCACACACAAGCACCACATGCGAGATACACACACCACACAAACAAAGACACCAGACACACCATACCACACATAAACCACACACCACACACATGCCACACCACACCACACATACCACACCACTCACACCACACACACACACACACACACACACCACATATATGCACCAGACACACACACCACACACCCAAGCACCATACACACACCATACACTAGACACACACATACCATACATCCCATAGTATTTTGCCACCCCTTGAAAATAAGTTGCAGACATTACAATATCAATATTTTCCACTTTTGTTGATCTCTTGGGAAACAAATGCCTCATAGTTGTTCTTCTCTGATTTGTGAAGGAGACATCTTTCCCGATGCTTACCTGCCACACACTGTCCTTCTTCCTTGAGTGTGTGGCAGGTCTGTGTTTCACTTGTCAGTGCCACTCGGTCTGTTTTTGTGGAAAGTTCTCTGTGATCGAATGATGAGGCCCTGTTAATTAACTGGTACTGCAGTGTCTTGAACATTTGCTTAACCTTGCCCTCAATTTTCTCCACTTGTAAGACAAGGACAAAAGTGGTGGGGAGGATTTCCCTGAGGAAACAGGCAGGAGAGCCTTGCAAGGCGGGGTGTTGCTGTGGTCTTTCTGCCTTCAGGTCACATACCCTGTGGGACATTTACCTGGCACTGCCCTTCCCCACTGACAGTGCCCATCTTTTTCATAAATCAGAATTACCACACTCCTGACTTGTCTTAAAAATCTCTACAGAGGGGTGCCTGGGTGGCTCAGTGGGTTAAACCCTCTGCCTTTGGCTCAGGTCATGATCTCAGGGTCCTGGGATCAAGCCCCGCATGGGGCTCTCTGCTCAGCAGGGAGCCTGCTTCCCCCTCTCTCTCTGCCTGCCTCTCTGCCTACTTGTCATCTCTCTCTGTCAAATAAATAAATAAAATCTTAAAAAAAAAATCTCTACAGACGTTCCTTTTTTTTTTTTTTTTAAGATGTATTTATTCAGGGGCACCTGGGTGGCTCAGTGGGTTAAAGCCTCTGCCTTTGGCTCAGGTCATGACCCTGGGGTCCTGGGATCGAGCCCCACATTGGGCTCTTCATTCAGCAGGGAGCCTGTTTCCCCCTCTTTCTCTGCCTGCCTCTCTGCCAACTTGTGATCTCTGTCAAATAAATAAATAAAATCTTTAATTAAAAAAAAGATTTATTCATTCATTTGAGAGAGAGACACAGAGAGAGCACGAACAGGGAGGAGAGACAGAGGGAGAGCGAGAAGCAGACTCCCTGCTGAGCTGGCAGCCCAACGTGGGACCCAATCCCACCACCTAGAGGTCATGACCTGAGCTGGAGGCAGAGGTTAACCATCTGAGCCTCCAGGTGCCCCCCACAGACATTCCTAGAAATGACATTGTAAAGCAGATGGTTATCCAGTGGTTCTGGTTTCCCTCTGGGGCCATATTCCAATTGGGGGCAACCTTCTGGACCACGGCCTTGCATCCAGTAAGCCATTCTGAACAACAAGCAATATGCCATGCGCTGCTCTGTGCTCCTGAATGGGGCGGGGCGGGGGGGTGTGGGGGGGTGAACATCCCTGTATGAGACGGGTTGGTTGAGCCAATAGTCACAGTGTCCCGTGAATGGCACGGAGGACATACACACTGCTTTGCCATCTGCCAGCGTTCTCAGGAAGGAAAACCCTGCTGCATTCAGAAAGGAGATTCTTTCTTTCTTTGAGTAATTTCTAGAACAGAGATCACCAACAGATGTGTCTGCTAGGCTTGCCCAGCATGAGTTATCAAGGGATGGATGGATTTTGCACAGAAGTGACACAGGCTGTTTTTACTTTTTGTGACAAAGTGGCAAATAGAGGACACAATCTGTCACTGAATGTAGTTTATGAATTATGAGTGAAGCAACACTAGCTTAAGCTGTAGGAGAGTTTTCTTTTAAACTCTGTACTGAAGTACACCATGGGTTTAGCAAAGGGCACATAGGTTAAGTGCTTCCTTGGTGACTTTTTGATAAAATATACACGCCCGTATAACCAGTACCCAGATGGCCACTCTCCTGATCTCCATCACCGCAGATTACTTTTGACTGTTTTGTATGTAGAAATGGAATCCTACGGTATATACCTTTTTCTATCAGGTTCCTTTAACTTTTTTTTTGATGAGTTTCTTTCATGTTGTTGGGTATAGTCATGGTTCATTTGCTGTCACTATTGTATAACCCTGGTCCTACTGTGGATGGGATGGGTGGTTTCCATATTGGAGATAACACAAAAATCCTCGTACCCGTCTTTTGGTGAACACATGTCTGAATTCTGTTGGGTATATGCTTCAGAGTGGAATTATTCACATTGTTTTTTTAAAGTGTCCAATTCAGTAGTTTTTAGTGCAATCACGGGTATGTGCAAGAATCACCACAGTCAGTTTTAGAACATTTTCCTCACCTCAAAGAGAAACCCCATACTGTTAGCTATCACCTCTGTATCCTCCCTTCCCCTCAGCCCTAAGCAATCACGTAATCTACTTTCTGTCTCTATAGATTTGCCTATCTCAACATTTCATATGCATGCAATTTTACCATATGTGGCTTTCTGTGTCTGGCTTCTTTTGCTTGTAATATCTTCAGGGTTTATCCATGTCGTAGTGGGTATTACGCCTTCATTTCCCTTTCAGGGCCAAATAATATTCCACTGAATGGATCGTCCCTATTTTGTTTATCCATTCATCCATTGCTGGAACCACTAGGTTGTTTTCACCTTTGGCTGTTTTGTGAATAGAATTGCTGTGAACATTTATGCACAAGTCTGCATTTGAGCACCTGTTTTCAATTTTGGGGGGCTCAACACCTAGGAGCAGAATTGCTGGGTCATAAACTCTATGTTTAACTTTTTGGAGAAACATCAAACTGGTTTCCACATTGGCTGTGCCATTTTACATTCCCCCTGGTGATACCCAGGGGTTTAGTTTCTGTACATGCTCACTAGCACTTGTTATTTTGTTTTTGATTTTGGGTTTTTGTTTTTGTTTTTATTCTAGCCTTCCAAGTGTGTGTAATCTGGTAGCTCCCCATTCCTTTTGTTTGTATTTCATGTGCTTGTGGACCTTATATCTTCTTTGGAAAAATGTCCATTCAGTGTTTCACTCATTTGTTAATGGGTCATTATGTGCATTATTTATAATTCACGCATTTGGTGATTCCACTGAGTACCTCTTACATTCCAGGCACTGTGAGTCACTGGGGATAGAACTGTGAACATTTTAGTTGCTAACATTTAGTTGCTAACAATAAAACATCAGAGAATTCTTAAAAAACAAACAAAAAAACCCAAACCCTTGTTTCCTGGCAGCCGATGTACCCCTGAATTCTCAAGTGCCAACTCTCTGAGGGGAACTTTAGGTGGCGTTTCATCTCCAGTTCCTGGCTCCCGCGTATTTATATGTTCTACAATACCCAACCCAAGTAGCTGAAAGCTTTGCTAAACATTAAGAGTAGTCTCTCCTTATCCATGGGGGATACGTTCCAGGAGCCCTGGTGGATGCCTAAAACCATAGCTAGTACCGAAGCCTGTATGTACGAAGCTTTTTCCTATCCACATACTGATGATGAAGTTTAATCTATAATTTGGGCACATCAGAAATTAACAATAACAGAATAATTATAACAATATACTATAATAGGGACGCCTGGGTGGCTCAGTTGGTTGGACGACTGCCTTCGGCTCAGGTCATGATCCCGGAGTCCCGGGATCGAGTCCCGCATCGGGCTCCCAGCTCCGCAGGGAGTCTGCTTCTCTCTCTGACCTTCTCCTTGCTCATGCTCTCTCTCACTGCCTCTCTCTCAAATAAATAAATAAAATCTTTAAAAAAAAACCCAATATACTATAATAAAAATTAGGTGAATGTGGTCTTTCTCTCTCTCTCAAAATATCTTACTCTCCTATACTCACCCTTCTGTGATGACATGAGACGATAAAATGCCTACGTGATGAGATGAAGTGAGTGGAGGACGTCAACATGTGACATAAAGTGAAACTACTGCTGACCGTCTAACTGTCTGACCGTCTGACCTCATGTCAGAAGAGGCTCCTCTGCTTAACCGTGGGTAGCTACAGAAGAGGGGAGGACTCTTGGACTTTAGTTCTTTGAGTTGGGAACCATAGGAACTGCTGGCTCTCTTCCAACTCCATAAGCTTCCCAGCCAAATTGAAATAATGATAATAATAATAACAAATGAAAACCACTTGTCCCCTAAGCTAATCTCTACCGTCTTTTTCAGAGTTAGGTGGAATGTCTGCCACTTTGTTTAAGAATGGAAAAAGCAGTTGTTCCCTCCTTTTGCCCAAGGCTTTTGGGGCATGTTTGAGGAAGGAGGGAAGTAGAATCCACTCTGTTTGCGCTTGGGGTTTCAAAACAATGGGTGGTTCTCACATCTATGAGCAAAGTGCATTCATCCTACTTTCTTAAGTCCTTTGGACAAGCCACCTGTGTCTGCTTCAGTCCTGCCCTGCTCCAGTCCCTGTTTCTTGACGTCAATTAATAAACAGTTGTGGAAAATATAAAATGGAGATTCGACAATCTGGGGGATACGTCCAAAGCCTAGAGAACAGAATTGCCCACGCACTTCTTTCTCCCCGAATTGTGTGGGGCTGACGGTTGGTCCTCGGCTGCAGAACCAGCTACTACCAGCCCAAGCAGACCACTTGGCCTCTTTGCACTCCACTCTCTTTACCTGGAGAATGGGAGTTCATGCTTTCACCTGCCCTTCTTAGGATTTGCCTAGAATATGTCAGAGAAACCCACTCTCACTGTGGCTTCAAGGAGATGGGAGTTTTTTTTCTGGGAGATAGCCAGCCCATGGCAGCACGGTACGCCTTGCTGTCGACATCAGCTCTGTGGTGTCCAAGCTCACCAGGTGGCTCAAGATGGCTGCCATTCTCTTCCTGTCACAGATGATATTTCAGCCAGTGAAGGACAAAGAAAAGATGCCCCTTCCCGAAAGTTGCACATGTACCTCTCTGTAGATCTCCCTGGGCAGACCACCTGTGAGGGAAGCTTGGGAATGCAGTCTGGGGTCCGCATGGCCATGGCCAGTTGAACACCCCAAGGGTGCTTTATTAAGGACAAGGGCCTACTGGGGGCCTCTGTCACAGCACCTATCAGAGCTGCCATGAAGATAAAGAATGTAACACACGTGACAACTGAAATGAGCTTCTTTTCTGTTTTTTTGTTTTGTTTTGTTTAGCAGGGATTAGAGGGGCGGGGAGAGGTTGTACATAAATCAACCTGTTGACTTACCAGCTAGAATTTCCAGGAGGCTACCGTCTGGTCTGAAATCCATGGTGAATGAGTAGAAACCCAAGTTCCGAACTAAAGAGGACGCCTGGTCACTGTGAGAATAAGAGAAAGCCTGTTGTCAGGCCCTGTTGACAGCAAAGCCATTCAGGTGGCTGAGATCAGCCCTTGGCCGCCTCCTGATCCCGATGCTGGGCTAGGCGAGACCGACTGCCAGGACTTCGAGGGCCCCGGTTATAACTGAATGTGAAAAATGCGGGTATATTAGGATGTGCCAATTGTAAGCAAATCAAAGCAAATTTATCTTTTTTGCTCATGTCTTAGACTGCACGTATAAGCGAAATCATGCGATGTTTGTCTCTGTGTAACTTAACATCATGTCCTCCAGCTTCATCCTCGTTGTTACAAATGGAATTTGGCTTTTCTTTTCCCCCAAAACTGGCTTAAATTTAAAGAGGGAGTGTATTGTCTTTTGGCAGTGAAAAGTCCAGAGGAAGGTAGACATCCCATGCAGCTAGGCCTGGGGATTCAAAGCCTCACGATGAAGTCTGTGGCTGTGTCTTCCTGTCTCTGTCTCTATGTCTCTCTCCTTGCTTAACCCTGTGTTCAGTTTGTCCCTAAGCCAGGTTCTCTCCACGTGCTTGTTCTTACAACCATCGCTTTGGCAAACCCCAAGAAAAAGAGCATGCTTTTTCCCAGTGGGCAAACATGCACGCCCTCGACTACATGTGTGTGAGGTAGGGATTTGGGGTACGCAGTCTCTTTTGAGGTGACCACTGAGCGACCATTGGGAATCTGCTCAACAACTCATTAGGTTATCAGCCTGTGGGTGATGGGTGTGGGCCTTGCAGGACCGCAGAGTCCTGCTGTCTGGGCTGTTTTCTGCCCCAGCTCATCTGCAGGAACCACGTGGCCTTAGGTGACTCAACATAACCCTTTTAACCTGGTGGGGGCAGCTGGGTGGCTCAGTCAGTTAAGTATGCAACTCTTGATCTCAGCTCTGGTCTTGACCTCGGGGTCATGAGTTCAAGCACCACACTGGGCTCCATCCTAGGCATGGAGCCTACTTAAAAAAAAAAAAAAAAGAAAGAGGGACATCTGGGTATTTCAGTCAGTTAAATGTCTGCCTTCAGCTCAGGTCATGATCCCAGGGCCCTGGGATCGAGTCCCTCGTTGGGCTCCCTGCTCAGTGGGGAGCCTTCTCCTTCTGCCTCTGCCTGCTATTCCCTCTGCATGTACTCTCTCTGTGTGTCAAATAAATAAATAAAATCTTTTAAAAAACAAAACAAAACAGAAGGATGCCTGAATGCCTCAGTCAGTTACATGTCCGCCTTCAGCTCAGGTCATGATCCCAGGGTTCTGGGATTGAGCTCAGCATCAGGCTCCTTGCTGAGCAGGAAGCCTGCTTCTCCCTCTGTCTGCTGCTCCCCCTGCCTGTGCTCATGCTCTCTCTCTGACCACCAAAAAAAAAAAAAAAAAAAAAGATTAAAAAAACATTTGAAGGAAGAAAAGATTAATTAGGTCATTTAGATAATATCCCCTTTCGGGGCACCTAGGTATCTCAGTGGGTTAAAGCCTCTGCCTTCAGCTCAGGTCATGATCTCAGGGTCCTGGAATCGAGCCCCGAATCAGGCTCCCTGCTCAGCAGGGAGCCTGCTTCCTCCTCTCTCTCTGCCTACTTGTGATCTCTGTCTGTCAAATAAATAAATAAAATCTTAAAAAAAAAAAAAAGAAAAGATAATATCCCCTTTCACCCGAGAATAACCAGCAGATCCAGTCCTTAAACTAGTCATAGGTGGGGAAGCTGAGGCCTAGAGAAGAGAATCCCTGTATCTTTACTTGGATTCCCCCAGAGAATGAGGACTGTAGGTGGTTTGTAGTGCTGGGAGGCAGAAGTGAGGGGAAAGAGACCAAAAGAGAAGCAGGCATAGAGCGTGTTATGGAAGTCACAGCCAAGGCGACAAGGGCTTTACCCACTAGGACCTCTGAGAAGGTACAGACACCTCCCAGATCTGTTCAGCTGCAGAAGGGGAGAACTGAAGCCCCCCCAAAAGACAGAATCCCAAGGAATTGTCCCAGTGGCAGAAACCACAGATGCTCCATGGAGGTGACATGGGACACCGAAGGTGTCTGGCAGGTGCCCATCCCGCCAGCAACATACCTGGGATGAGACCCCAGACACTCCCTGCCGCCCCATCTCTGATCCCAGCCTGGTGGTCACCTACTCCCCACCAAGCTACCAGGGGTGTTCCCACTGCGGAACTCCTCCTCATCTTCCTGGTCCAAAGTGGCAGCCAGGCCGAGCAGCCTCCCCACCAGCTTGCCTTGTGGCCCGCCTCCTGGAAGAGGGCAGCAGGCTCCTCTCCCATTTAGGGGGAAACCCCATTTTGCTCCCCTCTGCCCTGCATATCTGGTTCTTCTCAGAAATTCTCCCCCACAAGATCCAGGCAGTCAATCAACAGAAGATACACATGGTCTTTCTGGCACAGCAGCTGGAATGGTCACCGCTGTCCCGCAGGCCCCACACCACACCTTCTCTGATGGGAACAGGGTCTGAGGCCTGTTGTGCTCCTCGATGCCCACCAGCCAAGGCCTCAGCAGGAGCCCGGCCCCTGTCACCCAGAGGGGCCGGTGAGCACAGGGAGGCCCAAGCCCACCATGTGATACTTTTACTTCTGGGGCCTTTTCTGCTTTTGTTTTTTAAAATAATTAATAGTTGAGTTGTTTTTGTTTTTGAGTACAGTTTGAGAGTTATAGAATAACCAAGCCTTTCTCTTGGGCCGGGGGTCCGGTGGGGGGGTTCTCTAGCAGCCCCTCCCATGTCCCTGCCTGGCATCATGGAGCTCATCTCCCCACAACCCTGTCTCCCCACAGTTCCAGAGAGGCGGATGCCACCGTCCCCCTGCCCATTGGAGGCTTCAGCTACGTCCAGGGCTTCACAAACAATAGTCTTCTCCACAAGACTGTGGGGCAGTGCCTGGAAGCCACAGCACAGAGGGTCCCTGACAGAGAGGCCTTGGTCGTGTCCCAGGAAAACATCAGGTTGACCTTTGCCCAGCTCAAGGAGGAGGTGGGTCCTGGTCTGACCCCAAAGGTGGGCAGGTACTGGGGGAGGTGGAACTGCAGGGACAGCGGCAGGCTGTGGGGGTGGGAGGTGTGTGGCTGGGGCTGCCTAAGGACGGGGCGGGGGTTGGGGCATAGCAGGAGAACGGGGCAGCGCTGAGGCAGAAGAGGCCACCTGCCCCTGATGTCCCCTGTACCGCTCCCTCCTGGGATACTTGTGAACTCTGCGTAGCTCCAGGCCCACGGAGGCCTGGGAATCTGCCCATCCCTCATTCTCAGTGGGATCTGACGGCAATCCCTGGGCCAAGGGCAGAGGTGGGA
Source organism: Lontra canadensis (assembly GCF_010015895.1). Classification (NCBI taxonomy): domain Eukaryota; kingdom Metazoa; phylum Chordata; class Mammalia; order Carnivora; family Mustelidae; genus Lontra; species Lontra canadensis. Next base: position 10,277,910 of record NW_022631037.1, on the reverse strand, counting down.
GTCACAGGCCCCTTCCCGCTCACCCGCCTCTCACCTCTTGTGCTCTGTTTACACCAGGTGGAAAAAGCCGCTTCTGGGCTCCTGAGTCTTGGTCTCTGCAAGGGCGACAGGCTGGGCATGTGGGGACCCAACTCCTATGCATGGGTGCTCCTGCAGCTGGCCACTGCCCAGGCGGGCATCATTCTGGTGAGCAGGGCCCTGACCAACACAGCTGAATGTGTAGGGGTGCATAATTCAGGGGGACTCCCCGGCTCCTCGGCCCTCAAACCACCAGAAGGTAGGGCTTTCTTCTGAAGCCTACCAAGGAGGCCCTGGAAGTGTAGAGCACTGCCTCTGACTTCATGATGTTTCTGTGCCTCCTAAGAATGGAGGGGCAGGGAGAGGGGCAGGGTTGAGTAAAGATACTGACTGACATCCCCTCACTGTCTCCACCAGGTGTCGGTTAACCCAGCCTATCAGGCTATGGAACTAGAGTATGCCCTCAAGAAGGTAGGACCCTCTCCTTGGGGAGGGGCCTGGCCAGTCCTGCCAGATGGGGTGGGGGGTCAGGGAGGGCCTGCACAGGTGGGGGACCCCCAGAGTCTATCTTTCCTTAGAGGGTGGGAGGAGAGGGTGGTTGGTTAGATGCGAGGCTGGTGTGTGTGTTGAAGGGGGCACATGTGTGTGTCAGGGTGGTGGTGGATGGGTGAGGCGGTGTGTGTGTGAGAAAGAGATAGAGTAATGGCTAGAACTACTCAGAGCCCCTGCCTGGAGCTCCCCGCTGACTGTGCTGGGGGACACGGCCCCATCCCCACAGGTAGGCTGCAAAGCCCTCGCTTTCCCCAAGCAATTCAAGAGCCAGCAATACTATCAAATCTTGAAGCAGATCTGTCCAGAGTTGGAGAAGGCCAAGCCAGGGGCCTTGAACAGTCAGAGGTAAGGGTGTCCCACATTGGGAAGGGCACATGGTGTGGCCCCCCAGCCCCTGCACCCCTGGGGATGAGGTTCGTGTCTGTCCAGGCTCTGACTCTCACCACCCTCCCTACTCACAGGCTCCCAGACCTGACCACGGTCATCTCGGTGGATGACCCTCTGCCAGGGACCCTGCTCCTGAAGGAGGTGGTGGCGGCCGGAGGCGAAGACCGGCATCGGGACCGGCTCCAGTACAGCCAGCAGTTCCTGTCTTGCCATGACCCCATCAACATCCAGTTCACCTCGGTAGGGCAGAGGCCTCCAGGCCCCGCACCCCGGCTGGCATGCTCCCCCCTATCTACCCCGGCCGACACTTGCCCAAGATAGAAGAGATGGCCGTGGAGGTCCAGAGGGCAGATGCTCTCCTGGGGCCAGCCCTAGCTGTCCTCTCTGCCCTGGAAAAGCGTCGGCCACTGGTGTCCTTGTCACATGCTCCCCTCCCCTCATCTTCTCGTTGTCAGCACAGGGCCAGACGCACTGGGCCACCACAGGCCAGAGCTGATAGATCCGCCCCCCCATGTAGCTGATGAGGAAACTGAGGCCTGGGGTGGGAATCTGCTGGTGGGCCACAGAGTCCTCTGAGCTGCTCTGTGAGTGGCTTACTCTCCCCATCTCTGCGTCCCAACACCTGGCACTGAGCGGGCGCGTGCTGAGCCTTTGTGAATGCATGGTCAATGAATGAATGGATCTGGGGCAATAGTCCCCGTCTCCTGACGGGCTCTCCCACCCGGGGCCCAGAGTGGGGAAGGAGATAGGGAGCGGGAGGCCAGGCATCACCTGCTTGTCTTAACAGGGGACAACAGGCAGACCCAAGGGGGCCACCCTCTCCCACTACAACATTGTCAACAACTCCAACCTGATAGGGGAACGGCTTAAGTTGCACCTGAAGGTAAGGGGCCTAGCCCAGGCCTGCCAGGGGGTGGGGGGCGTTTGTGGGGCGGGAGGTACTTGTGGAGCGGGAGGTACTTGTGGGGCTCCCCCTGCTGGCTAGATAAACTGGTTCCTGGGCCTTTGGGCTCCAGGATAGAACCGGCTTCCCGCCTCCATCTCCAGACACCTGAGGAGACACGGATGGTCTTGCCCAGCCCCTTGTACCACTGTCTGGGGTCTGTGGGGGGGCACAATGGTGAGCTTGATGTATGGCACCACCCTCATCCTATCCTCTCCGACCTTTGATGGCAAGAAGGCGCTGGAGGCCATCAACAAAGAGAGGTGGGCATCAGTGGGCAGCCCCCCCCTTCTCAGGGGCTGATGAGACCCTCCTATTCCTGACTCCTGGGCCCTGATCCCTTCTGGAGATGTCTCCTCCCTTCAGCCCAGAGAAATGGAGACCAGGGGTAACAGGGGACTCCCAGGGGAGGACCAGTTCCTGCCTCTGAGAGCTTTTCCTTGTTTCCCACTTATGCAGCCTTGGCCCTTACTGCAGGTTCAGGGTGGGATGGGTGAGAAGAGGGAGTTCCCTTCCCCTTCCCAGCCTGATTTTGAGACCCCCCCCCCCACCTTACACAGAGGCTCCTTCCTGTATGGCACCCCCACAATGTTCGTGGACATTCTGAACCAGCCAGACTTCTCCAGTTATGACATCTCGTCCATGCGTGGAGGTGGGATAGGGCCAAGGGTGGCCAGGCCAGGATTGGTCTGGTGAGCTAGATATATGCCCAGTCTTTTGTTTAGGGGCAACAAGATTACTGTAGAAAAGTGGGTGGGTGGGAGGAAAATACTTAGCATCCCTGGACACCAGCCCAAGGCCAGCTGCCAGCTGTAGGAGTAAGTCCAGGGTCAAGGGTGAGAGGGGAATGTTCTTCTCTAGAAGGAGCTATAGGGGAAGTGGGTCCACTGGGCCTGGAGAAGCAGGGAGCTGTGTCAGTCCTCTTTCTGATTCAGGTGTGGTTGGTGGGGCCTCTGCACCCCCAGAGCTGATCCGAGCCATGATTCACAAGCTGAACATGAAGGAAATGGTGGTGAGTGGAAGGAGGCTGGGCTGCGGCTATGGGCAGGGTGCAGGCTGGGCTGGGGTGAGAGCAGACTGGTGGGTGTGGGGATGGGTTCAGGCCAGATCTCCAAGGAAGACCCTCTCAGCTGGTCCTCATTCCAGAAAGCAGGTGTGAGAAAGTCTGACCTCCAGTAGCTGGTGAATCACAGAAATAGGTGACAGGGGGCCACCTGGGTGGCTCCATCGGTTAAGAGTCTGCTTCCGCTCAGGTCATGATCCCAGAGTCCTGGGATGGAGTCCTGCATTGGGCTCCCTGCTCAGCGGGTAGCCTGCTTCTCCCTCTGCCCCCCGCCCCCCAGCTCATGCACACTCGCTCGCTCTCTCTCGCAAAAATAAATAAATAAAATCTTTTTAAAAAAATAGGTGACAGGGGAGTAAATATTACATATACATAAATTTATATTTATGAAAATCTGGGAAAGAAGTGCAGCATGGGAGGGTATGCGGCAAAGCACCAGTGTCCTGCTAGAGTGTCCTGGCAAGTGGGGGGGCCGGGTGGCTGGCGGAGTTGGGGTATGGGCTTATAGACTCTTTCGGGAACGAGGGGTGGGGCAAGGATCTGATGTTTGTTTCCAAATGGAAAGGGGAGCAGAGGGAAGGAAGATTCTGGAAGGCCGGCCATCCTGATGGCCACCCTGTTTTGGTTCTGAAGGACTTGGGGTCTTGGCAACAGCTTCTCTGAGAGGAGCCGTGATGTGGGGCCAGGCGTGCTGGAGCTCTCACTGTCAGGTGGACCTGGGTTCGTGCTGGAGCGCCCGAGTCCCCCTGCCAGGACGTGTCTAGATGTGGACAGCTCTGTGTGCCAGCAGAGGCTGTGGGGAGAAGGTGGGGGTCAGAGGTGGGAAGGTCAGTAGTTTCTCCAGCTGAAGGCAGAGGCCGGTCACCAGGACCGGCTGGGTCAGGACCTGTAGTGAGGCAGAGTTTGGTGTCAGGAGCCCAACAACCCAGAGGAGGCTTGCACAGGATGGTGGGAATCCCGGGCAGTGTCATTTTCCCCCTTAGAGGGGAGCCCAGCCCTCCCCTCCTCTCTCTACACAAATGGGGGGTCTGCAAGCCCCTTTGTGGGGACACCCTCCTCCCTTGCTGGAATCTCTGAGAAGGGAACGGGGAACCTGCCCACCTGTCCCCCACCTGTTTAATGGCGGCCAGCTTTCTTGGACCTCTTAGTGGGGAACTTGCAGCCGCGGAAAGCGTCCGTGTCACGGATATGCTGGCCTTTGAACTTGGCGGGCGAGGCACAAGTGGCATCAGGGCGGGAAGTCTTGGCTTCCAGCCACCTAGAGAGACAGAGAGTCGCTGGACTTGGGGGAGAGATATGGGAGTGCGGGGGGAGGGGACGGCAAGCCGGGGGCCAGGACGGACTTATCTATAGGGTGGCCTGGAACCATCATCTTCAATGTGACAAACTCCTAGGCTCCCACACCTACTAGGTAGCAGAACTAGCACATATGACCCAGATGTTTCCGTGCGGGGCCAGGGTATCTCCGCTCTGTCCCCTGAGAGTGGGTTCCGGGGCTGGGGCCGTGAGGAAGGGTGTTGTTCTCACCTCCGAAGACCCTGGAGCTGGCAGGTACACTTCCAGGGGTTGTTGGTAAGGGTGAGGGTCTCTAGGCTGTCGAAGGGGAAGTTGGAAGGCAGCTGGTTCAAGCGGTTGTTCTCCAGGTGGACGTGTTTCAAGGTGGTCACACCCAGGAAGGCACCGTCGGAGAACTGGGGAGTGAGGTGGACAGGAGTGAGCACCCCACCCCAGCCAGGGTCCAGCCTCTCCCAGCACTATGGTCCCAGAGGACAGGGTCCTTCCCTGGACAGAACCAGTGGCTCGGCGAGGAGTTTTAGCACGTCTAGGTTCTCTCCGATGATCTAATCCGTCCAACCCCCTATTGACATAGGTGCTGGTGTTTCCAAAATGCAGATGGGGTACTGGGCAGGGAGTCTCTTGCCCAGGGTCACACTAGCGAGTAAACAGTAGCCGCAGGACCACACCCAACTCCTATTCCCCTGGCACCACGCTCCCTGCACAAACACTGGGACGGGGGAGGCAGCCAGAGTTTGGCTCCAGCGGCCCAAGTTGGCAACTGGTGAAGCTGGTCAGTGTTTGGTGGGATGGGCAATGAGCCCAGGCTCCCCGCAGCCCCAGGGTCCTGGGACTTCCCCCAACTCTGTCCTCACTGCTCCCTCCCCCACTGTTTGCCAGAGGCTATTTGTGGATTCTCCTTGGTGGGGCCTTTGGCCCGGCTGGATGGCTCCAGAGGAAACATTCTATTGGGGCCCACATCTTGGCCGAGGCATCACAGTCCTGCCTGGCCTCCCCTGCCCCAGATCGGTCCCTGCTGTCCTGCTCTGCTTCCCACTAAAAGCCCACTCTGGCACTGGTGGGCCACGGGGAACCCTGACTTTATCTCTGGAGGCGCCGGGGCTGAAGATGGGTGGGCTCCATCCACCCAGACGAAGGTTGACAGCCATCCAGGTGTGGTTCTGCCCTCGTCCCTGTGTCTGTGGCTCAGGGAGGGGTGTGCAGTTCCCTGGAACAAGACTGCTCTCGTGACGGTCTTCTACACCTTACCCTGGTCCCCACCCAAGCCTCCTGGCCAAAGCCCCTGTACCAGAGTGATTTTCCAGTCCCAAGGAGGGATTCTGCCCCAACCCCAGGCAGCCCCACCTGGGTATCACAGGCAGAAAGGACTGAACAAGGCTGTAGCCAGGAGATGGGTCTGGTGATTGGGGTGGCCAAAGAGTTGTCAGTGGTCTGGGGGACACTGAGGCACGACCAGTCTTCTCCACAGGGAGACACCTGGAGTCTTAGGCAAAAGGCTGACAGTGCTCTGTGGCTCCCGCCTTTGCCCCTTCACAGAGTCCCTGGGTGCCGTTCCTGCACCCTGGGGAAGCCCCTGTTTCCTGGGCCCCCCTCAGTAGAAATGGCCCTGGGGACGCAGTGGGGTGTGGATGTGTGTGAGCAGGAAGAGAGGGACGACATTCACCAGAGCCTCTGGGGCACATGGAGGAGGTCTTCTTCCTGGGGCTGTTTGCTTTCCCCTCACGCCCTGGCCCCCGACCCCACCTCAGCACGCACAGACACCCCCCCCCCCCCCCACCAAGAACAGGGTCTCTTTGTGGGCCTGATCTGCCCAGCTCCTCTGGTAAGCTTCTCAATAAACAAACCTTCCTTTATGGGGCGGTAGGATTACTGGAGACAAGAAAAACACAGCAGAGGAGGGACGGAAGGCCCAACAGGAAGGGGGGCTCCTACCCACAGCAGGGGGGTTCGGGAGTACTGGACATGCCTCCCAGGGGCCACCGCTGGAGCCAGGTCTGTCTATAAGTAGGAACCCTCGGAGGGCAGGGGCTGAGACTGGGGACAGGGAAAGCGGGACAGGATTTAGGGTGGGGATGAGGCCGGATGAGGTACAGAGGCGGCTGAGCAGCTCGCCTTGGAGACAGCCAGAGAGACAGAAACAATGTTAGGGAAGAAGGGATGGTGCCCAGCTGTGGCCCCAGATCCACGGGGCCCCTTGGTGGAAGAGGAGCGGGGGCGGAGCTCGGCGGCCAGCGGCTCACCTTCTCCAGGTTGGTGTCGTCCAGCCACAGGGTCTCCAGGTACCTGCCGAAAGACTGGAAGGCACTGTCAGGAATGCTTTTCAGGGGGTTGTGGGACAGCTTCAGCTCCTCCACTACACGTAGCTTGCTGAGAGCCGCCGAGGGGTAGCTGGACAGCTGGTTGCTGTCCAGGTGGAACTTGGCAAGGTTCTCCACGTCGTCCAGAGCGCCGGGCTGCAGCGAGCTGAGGGCGTTTGCGGACAGGTAGAGCCAGCGCAGATCCTTGGCGCCCTGGAAGGCGCCGGCGCGCAGCTCCCGAATCTTGTTGTTACTGAGCTGCAGGATGAAAAGGTTGACCAGTGGGGACAGCAGCCCTCGGGGCAGCTCGGTCACCTTGTTGTGGTCCAGGTAGAGGTAGGTGAGCTCGGTCAGGTCATCGAAGGCGCCCACACGCAGCACGCGGATGTCGTTGTGGGACAGGTACAGGTAGATGAGCTGCTTGAGGCCCCGGAAGGCACCGGCCGCCACCTCGCGGATCTGGCAGTGCTGCAGGTGCAGCGACACGAGGTTTGGCATGGCCCGGAACGAGTTGGCCGCCAGCACCGGGAAGTTGTTGCGCTGCAGGTTGAGCAGCTTGGTCTTCTCGGACACCTTGGGGATCTTCTGCAGCCCCACCTTGTCGCAGATGACGTGCTGCAAGTCGCTGTGGCAGTGGCAGTTCTGGGGGCAGGCAGCCAGGGCCGGCAGCAGGCCGGCCAGCAGGCCGAGGCTGAGCAAGAGCATCGGTCGGGCCATGGCCTGGGACACCTGGGGCCGGGGCCTGGGGGGCAGCGGCGGCGGGGCGCGGGCAGCGGCAAGTCCTCGGCACTCTGGGCTCCGGCCCTCTTTATACGGTGGCCCTGACCGCAGCCTGCAGCCGGAGCCAGCTCCTACGTGGAGCATCCAGGCCACCGGGCTTAACTCCCTCCCGTCCGGAGATGCGCCCCCGCCCTCTACGGGGAGGAGCGGGGCCCTGCCCCCAGCTGGCGACCGTGCGGGGCGGGTCCGTGACCCCCGAGCCTCGTCCCCGAGTCGCAGCACCCTTTCTCCCTGCGCTCAGATCCTGCCTCCCTCCCACCCCCCCCACCTCCTTTCCCCATCCTTAGGGGACTGAGGGTGCGGGTGCGGGTGCGTCCAGAGTCCCGAGTTTACACTGGAGAGAGGAAGCGTTCCCGAACTGACTTGTTTGCTCCAGTTCGCGCCCCCGTGGCACCCCCCCACCATGCACACTCGGCGCTGCGCCCTGGCCCCGGGGAGGGAGGAAGCGGGGCCGGACAGCCGGACGCGAGTCTCGCCGCGGTCGGCAGGCCGGCGGCGCTTTAATGGCACTTCTGCGCGCCGCCCGCCGAGCGTGAGAGCCGTGCTGGCGGCGGGCTCCCCCTTCCGGCTGGACAGCGGGCCAACCCGAAGGAAATGGGGGCTCCTTCCCCGCCGCAGGGGCTGCTCTCTGGCCCCTCTCCCCCAGCCCAGGGCTTGAGTTTCTGTCCCCTGCACTCTATCCCGGTTTTCCGCGGTTGAAGGCTAACCCGAAATGTGGAAACAGGGGCGGGGAGTGGGGGTCGTCCCTCAGAACTCGCAGACACATCGAAGACCGCAGGCACCCAGTGGGGACAACTGAAGGAGTACAGTCGCACCATCTCCCCCTCCCCACCAGTCTCCCCGCCCTTTGTCTCCCTAAAATACCTCCCTCGCCTCATCCCCACCCCCAGTGGTCAGGACCTGCCCCTGAGGGGTCTCTCAGGGTGGCGGCCAGAGTGGCGCCAAGGTGTACTTGGCAGAGGCCACACCTGGGCAGTGGCCCCAGGACTATGGGGTGGGGGGGTCAGATCCTGGCTACCAGGGACCAGCCCTGGATGGCTCTGGTCCTGTGGGCAGCCCTGCCCTGGCTGACCAGGTCTCTGTGTGTCCACTTGCCAGCCACCGTGTCCGGATTCCTGTGGAAAGAGGAGGGGAGGCAGGCAGAGTCTGAGTTCTCTGCTGCAGGGTAGGGGTTGTTGTCTGTGTTTGAGAGGGGGGAGGGGCAGGGCCAGCCCTCCCACCGCTCCCCCCCACAGTGTGCCAGCTAACACAGAGGAAACTGGGGGAGGCTGGGAGGTGGAGGATGGTCAAAGGTCTGTTGTCTTTGCTGATCAGGAGCCTAGAATACAGGGTAGCTAGCCCCTCTCCCAAGCTCCTTTTACCCATTGCCTCCAGGGGGCGGGGGGTCATACTTGGCTCAGAACATTCCCTGGTGGTATTTAGGCTCCTCCAAGGCTGGCTTCTGGTTTTCTGCTGATCAGGACGTTCCAACCACTAGAAGTGTTGGGTGGGGAAGGTGCCACTGGCTTTTAAACGCTCGATTTGGCTGCATTTTGATTTTGATGGAAGTAAACTTACAGGAAACTCTCCAAAGCTGGGGGATCACCCACCCAAGCCCAGGCATTGTCCCCCAGTTTCGGGTGGGTGGTGGGTTATATCTTCCCAGATCCCAGCTGGGCCCAGGTAGGCTGGCTTTCTCATCAAGTTTATGAGACCTTCAGTTTGGAAGGCAGGGGTAGGGGATGTTGTGATGTGCAATCAGGAAGGGGGTGCAAAGACAGCCTGGGCCTGAGGGAGAGAAGGCTGGGGCATCGGTAACCCAGGGAGCCATGGGCTCAGGCCCATGGCTGCTCCAGGAAGCAGAGAGACGGCGCTGGCTAGTGGTTTCCCTGCTCTCGATTTTAATTCAGACCTGGGGCCCCAGCTCGTGGAGCTCATGTGCTCAGCACTCTTGTACCTCTGTCTCCGGATCCCTGACCTCTGCCCAGATGCCCTGTTTCCCACCACTCGGCTGCTTTCCTCTTTCTCCCGGGTTCCTTCCCATTCCCCTAGGGTAGCTTGCCCTCCCCTCTGCAGTCTCGGGGCTCCCTCCAAACACCCTTTTCCGATCCTCTAGGTGGCTTACGGAACCACCGAGAATAGTCCTGTGACCTTCCTGAACTTCCCCGAGGACACTGTGGAGCAGAAGGCAGAAAGTGTGGGCAGAGTTATGCCTCACACAGAGGTGAGCCCCAGCCCCAGCCCTTCAGACCCCACCGCCCATCCCTCAGCTCAGGCGCATCCCCTGGGGACGTTTATTGCCTTCACTTAGACACCCCCCCCCCCCAGCTGCAGGGTCCTCCTCCGGCCTGGCCTGGGGCTCTTTCTGTGGGCTGAGGCCTGAGAGGGAAGAGCTGGGGCATTGGCTGAACTCTGCAGCCTCCCTTCCTGTCTGAGGTGTGTTTTTGCCAAGCCCCACTGTCTGTCTCAGGGCGGCCAGGACAGCCTCAAAGAGGAGCCAGAGCACAGCGATTTTTCCTACACAGCTCTTTCTCTCCCACATGCCTCCCCCCGCCCCGCCCCGCCTTCCGCAGAGCTCCTCCATTTGCTTGGCATAAACACTCCAATTCCCAAGCAGCCTGTCCCTCCGAGGGCCCCTTGCACCTTGAAGGCTGACCCAGAGCATCTCTCCCTCTGAAATGCCCAGCCGTGGCTCCTTGCCTGCCCCAACATGGGTGCTTGAGGCCAGCCTGTGCCTGGTTTCCCCTGGCCCTGCTGGGGTCACTGCCCACACAGCCCTTCTCCAGAGGCTCGCTGCCATCCTGGTGCAGACCTCTCCTGCCCGCTCCATGGAGTGAGTGCGCAGCGACATCAGCCCCTTCCCAGGGGCCTGACTGCTTCACTGCCACTCACTGGGATGCCCACCTGCAGGACAGACAGGGGCAGGCGGAGTTCTCCCCATTTCTCAGATGCAGACCCCGAGGCACACAGACTAGGCTTTTCTTGCACATTGGTTGTGGCTCCTTTCTCTACTAGGGCTCTCAGACTCTGCCTCTCTGTCTCCTCCTGTTCACATGGCCCGGCCACACCACCTCTTTGGCTTCTTTATTTGCTGCTTAAAGGGAAATAAGAGGAGACTCCCTTCTCTTCTGCACAGTTTGTAATTCTTCAGCTGACCTGGCCCTCCACAGGCCCCCTCTGCTTGCCTAGGACCTCCTCGCCTGGGCCCTTCTTCCAGCCCCATCCAGGTGTCTGGCTGGCGGTGGATCCACTCCCATCTTTGTCTCCCTTCCCTGGATTGGGATGGGCAGAGCCGGGGGATATGGGAGTGGAAAGGCAAACCCGTCCCCGAGGGCTCCCCCACTCCCCAAGGTGAAGTGGCAGGAGGCCCCAGCCTGAGGCTGCTCGGTCCCAGGCCCAGATCGTGAACGTGAAGACGAGGACGCTGATGGAGCTGAACACTCCCGGAGAGCTATGGATCCGAGGGTACTGCGTCATGCTGGGCTACTGGGGCGAGCCCCAGAAGACCGAGGAGATAATCGGACAGGACAAGTGGTACCGGACAGGGTGAGGAGGCAGCTCGGGGCTGCAGTGAGGCTGGGGCTGGGCGGGCAGGGAGGGGACGAAGTCCGAGGCTGAGCTGGAAACATGAAACTAAAACAGGGAAAACCGTGTCCGCAAAATCTAAGCCAAGACTCACTGATCTGTCCGCAGAACAATTTCTTCTCAGGCGCCTCCCAGGGCTAGCGCTGTTCGGGATGCTGGCCGTCCAAGGGGAGGCAAGATGATGAGGGTCTGCTCTTACTCTCCACATGTCTAAATACCACGAGGACAGTAAAACAGGGTCAGAGGAAAGAAAGCGGCAGTGGTGGAGAGGGGCGCTTCTCTGAGACTGGCAGGGAGGGGGATCAGAGAAAGCCTCTGTAAGGTGGACATGTTTGAACTGAGACCCAAATGATTAAAAAAAAAAAAAAATGATTAAAAAAAAAAAAGCCTGCCATGAAAAGCGTATATACGGAATGTCATGTTCATGCTATATCCCCCAGACTCTAGAGCAGTGCGAGATACACAGTAGGTGCTCAATAAATGTTTGACGAGTAGGGAAGCGACCCAGTTAGAGGATGCAGAGGTGAGAGGCCATTCCTGGGCTTCCTCGCAGAGACATCGCCGTGATGGACAAGCAGGGCTTCTGCAAGATCGTGGGCCGCTCCAAGGATATGATCATCCGGGGCGGTGAGAACATCTACCCCGCAGAGCTCGAGGACTTCTTTCACACACACCCGCAGGTGCAGGAAGTACAGGTGAGACACCCAGCCCAGGTGAGCCCAGGTGAGCCCTCAGGAGCAGGAACTAGGGATGGGTGTGGCAATTTCTAATCTCTGTCTCTGGTGGGGGAAGGTGGTGGGAGTGAAGGACTACCGGATGGGGGAGGAAATCTGTGCCTGCATTCGCCTGAAGAAGGGGGAGAAGACCACAGAGGAGGAGATCAAGGCTTTCTGCAAAGGGAAGGTGGGAGCCTCAACCAGCCCCAAGCTGATGTTGCTTCATTATTCAACCCTCTCTCCCTGCCAGCCAGCCAGCCCTTGGTCCCACAGTCCCAGTCTTCCCCTGCACCCCATCTCCCTAAACCCATGACCTCACCCAGCCTCACGCTCTATCTCCCTCTGGTCTGCAGATCTCCCACTTCAAAATTCCCCGCTATGTCGTGTTTGTCACAAACTTCCCCCTCACCGTCTCAGGAAAGGTATGTAAAGGGACCAGAGAGGGGCAGGGGGGGCCTGGGGTCCTAGGTTCCCAGAAGGCCTAGATGGTCCCACCAATGCCTCCCTCAGCGGTGGGCAAAAGAGTCTGCCCAGAGGTTGGCAGTAGAGTGACCAAGTAGCTCATCCTTGTTTGTCCCAGTCTTTCCTGGCTTTACCCTAAAAGCTCCTCAGTCTCAGGCAAACCAAGCCAGCTGGTCACTGTTGCTGGCAGAGGCCCCAGCCTGGCTCTCACTCTGTGCTTTTTCCTTTAGATCCAGAAATTCAAACTTCGAGAGCAGATGGAACAACATCTAAACCTGTGAATAAGGGACTGGGGGGGTCCTCCCAGGCCCTCCCTGCCCTTCCCCCACATTCCCGACTGTCTTTGTGATTTGACATAAAGAGTTTCTGTGTTTTCTTTGGTTCTTGGTCTCTTGCTGGCGTGCTGTCTTGGCAGCTGCTATGAGCTGGAGAAGGGAGGAGGTACTTTCAGACCTCCCATTCCTTGTCACGATGGTGCTAAGTACTCTAGCGTGCATTATCGACTTAATTTAATGCTCATTCAATCCCTTTGAAATACCGACCTGATTTTTTTTTTTAAGGTATACTCATTGCTTTTTCACATTGTCCAATTGGTCCAGCAAGAAGTATTCCTTTTAAAACAATAAAAGCTGGGGCGCCTGGGTGGCTCAGTCAGTTAAGCATCTGCCTTTGGCTTAGGTCATGATCTGGGGTTCCGGGATGGAGCCCCATGTTGGGCTTCCTGCTCAGCGGCGAGTCTGCTTCTCTGGTTCCCTCAACTTGTGCGCTCTCTCTCTCTCTTTCTCACTGCCTCTCTTTCAAATAAATAAAATCTTAAAAAAATAATAAATGCTTTATTTTTTTCTTTTTTTTAAAGATTTTATTTATTTGTTTGACAGAGATCACAAGTAAGCAGAGAGGCAGGCGGGGGAGAGGGAAGCAGGCCCCCCGCTGAGCAGAGAGTCCAATGCGGGGGTTCCATCTCAGGACCCTGGGATCATGACCCTAGCTGAAGGCAGAGGCTTTAACCCACTGAGCCACCCAGGTGCCCCAATAAATGCTTTATTAAGATAATATTGCATATACTATCCAATTCACTCATTTAAAGTATCTTACTCAATGTAGGTTTTTAGTGTATTTGTAGATATGTGGAATCATCCCCCAAATCAATTGTTTTCCATTGAAGTACAGTTGACACACAATGTTACATTTGTTTCCCAAAGTCCACTTTAAACATCTTCATCACCTTAAAAAGAAACTCCATAACCTTTAGTTATCATCCCACATTCTGTTATTCCCCTACCTACCCCCAAAACAACCCATCTTTTTTAAATAGATGAGCCTGGGGCTTCCTTGATGCGAGGTCAGATCCAGCATGCTGGAGCTTGACCCAAGAAACAAAACAGCTGGGTTCCTAAAGGAGCATCGGTTTCCAGCTCACAGAGGCCAAAACTTTCCTGCTGCTTTCTGTACTCACCTCCCAGTGTTTCTGCCCCCTCCAGCAGCAGCCTCCTCTTTACTTTTTTTTTTTTTTTTAAGATTTTATTTATTTGACAGAGAGCAAAGGAGGGAACACAAGCAGGGGGAGTGGGAGAGGGAGAAGCAGGCTTCCCGCTGGATAGGGAGCCAGATGCAGGACTGGATCCAGGGATCAGGACCTGAGCTGAAGGCAGGCGCTTAATGACTGAGCCACCCAGGCGCCCCTCCTATTTACTTTTCAGAAAATCAGTGGAAGTTCAGGATCCTTCCAGTGCCTGGCGCTGTGCTAGATGTTTTCATATGCATCTTCTCTTGAAATTTTCCCAACAACCCTACCAAGTAGGCACTAGCCCCATATCACAGATAATGAAACTAGAAACTCAGAGAGGTTCAGATTCTTACCCAAGGCTGCACAGCTGGAATTAGAACCCAGGTGTCTGGCTCCAAAGCCCATTATCTTTCCACTTTATCAAATTTCTTCAGGTGCTTGCTTCTGCAGCCTTCCACCTGCACCGCCTCTTTCCTACATACACCACCTTCTACTCTCCCAATCGGTGGCCAGGTTGGGCTGATCCAGGAGATAAAAGCTTACTCTCCTGGCCAAGCCAGCTGCCCCTGGGAATTTCTGCACCTTCAGCATCCAACCCCTCTCCTTCCCCCACTGACTCCACGGCCCTGGTATCCAGCAGATACCTAATTAGCATCTGTCGCCCTTTGTCTCTTACTGGTTTGGCTCCCTCCTGTCTTAAGCACCTGTACTGCGACCCGGTTTTGTGCATCTGGATGTTCCCCAGTGCCCAGCCCTGAGCCAGGCACATAAAATGTGAAGGAACTGATTGAACGGACTCAGAATTCCTGGGTGGGTCGAGGAACTCGCCCTCGGAGAGGGTGAAAAAAGGACCGCGGCTGAGCCCCGTCCCCGCCCTGGAAAAAGACGGACACGCGGCTGCGGAGAGCGCGTCCGTGACCGGCAGGTGGCGCCGCAGCAGCGAGGCCCCAGGCCCTGCCGGGACGTCTCCGGACGCGAGGCCCGCGGTCACCCAGCCGCTCTTCCTTCCGCCGGGGCGGCCCAGCGGGCCCGGCTCGGCGCACTCCCGTGAGACCCGGGCGCGTGTCGGCCGGATGTCCCGGCGCACCCGCCTCTCCCCGCCACAATGGGCGCCATGGCGCTCCCCGGGGCCGGGGCCCGCGGCTGCAGAGCCGCGGCCAAAATGGCCCAGAGGCGCCGCTACGCAGAATACGCGAGAGGATCCCCGAGTCGTGGGCCCCCGGTCTCGCGCGCTGCGCTTTACGTGCACGTGAGTGGGGCGGGGGCGGCGGGCTAGAGCCCACGTGGCGGCCGGCGGTGCAGGGAAGCCACCCAGACTCACGAGGTCTGGGACGGGACGCGGTGCCCTGGCAAGAAAGTGCCCTGGATCAGAGACCTGAAGCCTTTGGTGCTCACCAGTTCCGTGACCTTAACCGAGTGATTTCCCCTCTGAGCCTCAGTTTTCTCCTAATGAAGTGGGCATAATATTCCCTGTCCCACCTGCCTTGGGGAGTTAGGTGGCTTAGATGGTGCAGCCGCTGTTGATGACTTTGGGATAGGGATGTGTGCGACGGAACCCTACAAGGAACCAGGGCCCCTGGGGTCACCCCTCGCCCAGCTCATCCACTCCTGTCCCCCAGTGGCCGTACTGTGAGAAGCGCTGCAGTTACTGCAATTTCAACAAATACATCCCCCGCGGCGTGGAGGAGGCAGCCATGCGGAGCTGTCTGGTGACCGAGGCTCGGACGCTGCTGCGACTCAGCGGGGTGCAGAGGTCGGTACTGGGGCTGTAGGCAGGGTCTTGAAAGTTGTTTGAAGGGAGTAGCTAGGACCGGTGCTGGCATCCCCGAGGACTCCCTCAGGTCTCATCTTCTTCCTCCTCTTTACCCAGGGTGGAATCTGTGTTCTTTGGTGGGGGAACCCCCAGTCTGGTCAGTCCCAGCACAGTGGCCGCTGTCCTGGAGGCTGTGGACCAGGCAGCTCACCTGCCTGCAGACTCCGAAGTCACACTGGAGGCCAACCCCACTTCCGCCCCAGGCTCCAGGCTGGCTGCTTTTGGGGCCGCAGGGGTCAACAGGTTGTCCATCGGGCTTCAGGTAATCCATCTCACCCACTGCATCCCAGGACACCCACACCTGCAGTGCTGTCTCTCCTCTGGTCACATTCATTAACTGGGCAAAGATTAATGGAGCTCCTCTAGGTGCTAGGGCCCAGGAGGCACGGGAAAGTGAATGGTGAC
Organism: Lontra canadensis; assembly: GCF_010015895.1. Taxonomy (NCBI): domain Eukaryota; kingdom Metazoa; phylum Chordata; class Mammalia; order Carnivora; family Mustelidae; genus Lontra; species Lontra canadensis. The sequence goes on along the minus strand of NW_022631037.1, from coordinate 10,262,107 downwards.
ACTTATCACTGCTTAATTGCTGCTGTGCTAGACCACAGGCTCTATGAGGCTGGGATCATGCATGCTTTTTTTTTTTTTTTTTTTTAAATCACAGTATTCCAAGTACCCACCATAGTGCCTGGCACATAACAGACACTCAAAATTTTTTGTTGCATGATTGGAGACACAGGAGAAGGCAGGCTGGTCATCAGATCATTGCAGCATGGAAAAGGCTTCCGATAAAGGGAGTCTCAACAAAAGGCTTTCAGAGTACAGCCCTGAAGGGCATCTCAGTCTGGTGAAATCCTGGACACCTTCCTGGAGGAGGTGATCTTTGAATGAGGAGGAGGACTTCCACGAGAGGGTGTGGGAGGAAAAGACACAGGATATGGAAGAGTCTTGCATGTTCTGGGGAGCTAGGAGTCATTCTGTAACTGGAGAGGCTGGAGGCAAGGCAGCAGGGTAGGGCCCAAAAGCCTTGAGCATCATATTAGGGAATTTGGGTTTTTGCCTAGTGATGATAAGGGACTTGTTGAAGGTTTTTAAGTAGAGGAGAAACATTCGTTTCAGGTTGACTCCTGGTATTTCCATATCCAGTGTTGTCTACTCTTCTGATACATCTACCACTTACCATAGAGTTTGGGGTCAGGGCTTTGTCCTGATGGGATATGCTGAAAAGGACACATAATTTCTAAGCTATTCTGGCCCCCAAATGCATATCTTAAATCTAATTGTGAGGAACCATCAGGAAAATCTAAATGAAAAGACTTTTTTGGGAGCGCCTTACTGACTCAGTCAGTGGGGTATGTGACTCTTGGTCTCAGGGTCATGAGTTCGGGCCCCACAGTAGAGATTACTTAAGTAAATAAACTTTTTTCTTAAAAAGACTTTTTTATGGTAAAAACAGATAACTTGAGATCAATCTACCCTCTAAACAAATTTTTTAGTGTACTGTATGGTATTAATAACTTTAAGCACAGTGTTGTACAGTAAGTCTCTAGAACTTACTAAGAGACGTTTTAAAAACTGGCCTGTGTTCTTCAAAAATGTCATGTCATGAAAGACAAAGGGTGAGTATCTAGACGCAAAGAGATAAAAGGAACAATGAGAGCTAACTGCAGTGTGTGACCCAGTTGGATCCTGGATTCGGGTGGCAAAGGGAAGTTACTACAGTGGGCATTATTGGGACAGCTTTGAATATGACTCTGTATTAGATAATGGTGTCGTGTCAGTGTTACGTTTCCTGAACTCTATAATCGGACTGTGGTTATGTAAGAGAGTGTCCTTGTTCTTAGGAAATGCGCACTTGAGTATTTAGGGGTACAGGGGTACGGTGTTTAAGTTAATTACATGAAAGCCGCCACATTGCAAGTGCTCACTAGCATGTGGTCAGTGGCTCGCATATTCTACTACAATGTTCTATATCTGCAGTGACCTGTACAGTAGCCACTGACCACATGTCAGCAAGCACTTGGAATATGGTTATTAAAATTTAGCTAACTTAAAATTAAATAGCCACATGTGGTTAGTGTCTGCTGTATTGTATAGTGCAGACAGAGGACATCTCTGTCATCCCGGAAAATTCTTTTGGTCAGTGCTAGCCGATCACTTACTGCCAAATGATTCAACGTTGTAATCACATCCGAGTATATTTAGAGACAAAGCAAATGTGGCGAAATGTTACTCGCTGAATCTAAATGAAGGTGTTTATGGTACTGGTCTTTCAGTTTTTCTGGAGGTTTAAAGTATTTTTCAAAAAGGAAAAACTTAAAAACACTCTTGGCTTTGGAGTCAGACAGTCCTAAATCCGAGGTCTTTGTGTGACCTTGGACAAGTTACTTGGCATTTTTTTTTTTTAAGACTTTATTTATTTGAGAGAGAAGGAGAGAGCGAGCACACAAGAGAGCATGAGCGGAGGAGGGGGTGGATCCCAGGACCCTGGGATCAGGACCTGAGCCCAAGGCAGACGCTTAACTGGCTGAGCCACCCAAGCACCCCTAACACATCTAAAGCTTAGTTTTTTTTTAATCTATAAAGTAGAGCTAATGTCGGAGGATTATCAGGATACATTACATGTTGTTTAAAAACGCTTTGCGGGGGCACCTGGGTGGCTCAGTGGGTTAAGCTGCTGCCTTCGGCTCGGGTCGCGATCCCAGGGTCCTGGGGTCGCAATCCCAGGGTCCTGGGATCGCGCCCCGCATCGGGCTCTCTGCTCAGCAGGGAGCCTGCTTCCCCCCTCTCTCTGCCTGCCTCTCTGCCTACTATGTGATCTCTGTCAATTAAATAAATAAAATCTTAAAAAAAAAAAAAAACCACTTTGCGCACAGTGAAGCGTAACCCTTGGTCATGGCTTGACCATGGCCTTCTGGCTCCCTGCTGCGTCCTGTGTATCTGTCCTCAGTAAGGTCGGTCACATGTTCCTGTCTGACTCTGAGCTGGCCTCTGTGCTTATACCCGACCCTCTTTCTTCAGTCCCTGGATGACACCGAGCTCCAGCTGCTGGGGCGGATGCACTCGGCCCACGATGCTCTGCAGACACTGGCAGAGGCGCGGCGCCTCTTCCCTGGCCGTGTATCTGTGGACCTGATGCTGGGGCTGCCCGCCCAGCAGGTGGGGCCGTGGCTTGGGCAGCTGCGGACGCTGCTGGGCTGCTGCGACGACCACATCTCCCTCTACCAGCTGAGCCTGGAGCGGGGCACTGCACTCTTCACCCACGTGCAGCGGGGCACCCTTCCTGCCCCTGACCCCGAGCTCGCTGCTGCAATGTACCAGGAGGGACGGGCCATGCTCCGGGAGGCCGGCTTCCGCCAGTATGAGGTCTCCAACTTCGCCCGGAATGTAAGTGCTGGGAAACAGGCAGGCTAAGCCGGGACTGGAGAACTGTGGCCCTCTGGGGAGGGTGGTTTCTGCTGGCTGCTCTCCAGGCCTCAGCTAGGACCTTCTATCCAGGTGGCCCTTACCTTAGCAGAAAGGGGCCCACCTTCTTCACTCTGAATGGACTATTCCCTCCCTCCCCGCAGGGGGCGCTCAGTACTCACAATTGGACTTACTGGCAGTGTGGTCAGTACCTTGGCATTGGGCCCGGTGAGTCCCCCGTGAACTTGAACGGTGAACCAGAGAAGGGATGATTCAGGAGCGGAATGTCACGGCAGTGTGGTCTTGGGCCACTTATTAACCTCTCTGAGCCTCTCTTTCCTTCTGCATAAAGTGCAGCAACGAATAACACAAATTTTGTAGAGCCATTGAATACATATTTTGAGATGCTGGATGTAGCGCCTGGCACTGTGGTTCTCAGTTGTTAGCACGTTTATCAGAATTACCGGGAGGGCCTGTTAAAACGTGGATCGCTGGGCCGCATGGCCATTTCTGATTGGGCGGGCTTGGTTGGAGTAATTTACATGTCTAGCATATTAGATGATACATGTCCAGGGACCACATCTTGAGAACCACTGATTCAACTCTGAGCTGGCGAGCACCCAGCATTTTGTGGCTACTGAAATGGGGTTGCTTAATGTTGCCAGGGGCCCATGGGCGATTTGCGCCCCAGGGGGCCGGGAGTCACACCCGGGAGGCTCGGATCCAGACCCTGGAGCCGGATAACTGGATGAAAGAGGTGATGCGGTTTGGACATGGCACCCGAAGGCGCGTCCCCCTGGGCCAGCTGGAGCTGTGAGCATCTGAGGGGGGCCTGCACCCCCAGAGCCGTCCTGCCTTGCCCTTCCCCCCTCCCTTCCCATCCCGCATGTCCTTATATGTGTGTTTAAGTATGGGGGAGGCCTATGTCTCCTCTACAAGACACGCTGATGGTTGTTCTCCCAGGCTAGAGGAAGTTTTGGCCATGGGGCTACGTACGGACGTGGGGATCACTCACCAGGTAAGGCAGTGGTGGGGGGCTGTGGCACACCACTTCCTTCTCCTAGGTCTTGCAGAATCCCTCTCCCTTCTGTGCACGCCCACAGGCACCGCAGATGCAAACCTAGTTCTCTGGGCCGGGCAGCTGGAGGTTGGCCTTGGCCCAGCCAGGGCCTGATGGGCAGAAACGCTGGGCAGGGTGGGGCCATGGTGAGGACCCTGGACTAGGGCCGCGGCCCCTCCCCCCCACTCTAGATGGCATGAGTCATTGCAGAAATCCCTGTGCAGACCCCCAGACGGGGGACCAGAGTAGCCTGGCCAGCTCCCCGCCATGGTCTCTGCACCCCTCCCCCTTCTGGTTTCCCAGCACTGGGGGCAGTTTGAGCCCGAGCTGAGCCTCTGGGACGTGTTTGGAGCAAGCCAGGAGGTGAAGGTGCTGCTGGTGCAGGGCCTGTTGCTGCTGGATCACAGGTGTGTCATGGGGGTGGGGGCAGGAACCAGGAGGCCCAGGGAGCCCTGACTACAGATCCACGGGCCCAGGAGAGAAAAGGACGGATGGGGAGTGTTGGTGGCTGGGGGCTTCATACTGCTGGAGGGCGAGGATTGAAATTGGTAAGATGAAGCAGTCACACCCAGGCCTCTTGCTTTTCCAGGGGTCTTCGGTGTTCCTGGGAGGGTCTGGCTGTGCTAGACTGTCTGCTGCTGACCCTCCTGCCTCGACTCCAAGAAGCCTGGGCGCAGAGGACTCCCTCCCCTGTGCAAGGAGGATGACCAGACATTCCTGTGTCACAGGACCATGCCAGGTGGGCTTTGGGGGCAGGACTGACGCTCTTCACTGGCTCTTCACATGCACCTGGGGATGCCAAGTCTCAGTGCCCAGACTTGGCATCCCCAGGGGCATGGCTACAGCAAGGTGCATGGGAGGACATTTCTGGTTTGGGAACTGGTATCAGGTCCACCCACCACCACCAGAGAAGGAGTAATGGATTCTGCAAGTGCCTCTCGCTAGTGGGCTCTAAAGCAAATCCTGGCTGGCAAGAGATTCTGAGAACTCTAGCTCTCAGGCTTCTAGTCCCTACAACATAGGGCAGGGCATAGAGGTCCCCCTGGCGTGTGCTGGGGGGCCCGTGCCTACATCCAGTACAGCGGCCTGCCAGACTCTGAGGACAGTAGGAAAGATCAGAGCAGGCCTTACCCTTTCTCTTTGGGCAACCATGTTATGTCTGGGGTGCCAGAGCCTCAGGACCTTCCTGCGACCCCCCACTTCCCTCCCCTCTACACCCCTTCCCTCTAGAGAGTGAAGGTGGGAGGGAGTTAAGCAGGGAAAGGGGAGGAGAGAAGAAAGAATTCAGGAACACCCAGAGCCTGGTAATTTTCCCCTGGCCTTTTACCTACAGAAACATTTGCCTGGTTTTATTTAAACAGCCTAACAAATTCAGTGAGCCCGCCTTGACCTTGGTCTTCTTTGTCCAGCCTTCTTCCCTGGAGGGTAGAATCCTGCTTTGGGGGGCTGAGCCTTCGTCCAGGGCCGAGATTCCTTCCCCCACTGTACATTCCATTTTGAAAGATTCCAAGCCTACAGAAAAGTTAAAAGCACAGTTCAATGTAAAGCGCATAGCCTTCGCTGCGGGGTGTCTGTACAGTCTGGAAAGAGCAAGCATTCGGAATGTCACCAAGGACATCTCCGACCTGTAAAAAGAGAAAAGAGCCATGTTTCCAGACGTTATGCTGAGCCTGTAGAGTTACTGACTGCTAAGTTCTGGCCACATTTACTTTACCTCTGAATAGCCAGCTCGCTCACTCTTTCTTTTTCTTTGCTGCATCCTTTGAAAGAAAGGTATAGACATCAAACATTTCAGCTTGTATCTCTTAAGAAAAAGAACATTCTCCTGCATGACCACAGCCCTGCTGTCAACCTGAGAAAGGGTCCATTCATGCAGTGACGCGTGGTCCTTTTTGTTATTTCCCCCAAATGTCTCCAAAACACCATCAAGTTCCTTGGCCAGGGCAGAGGGTGGGGGGAGGGGTGGAGGTGGGGGGAAGGCCACAGACTCCAGGAACATTTTATGCTTTACTTATGGCCATCACATATGTTTGGTTTCTTTTGAAAAAGCCTCCTTCCTTTTTGTTTATTTTTATGACAGTAAATTTTTCTGAGTTGAAGTCACTTGTCTTACAGAATGTCCCACATTCTGGGTGTTATCTGTTTGCTAATAATTGGGTTTAGGTAAAACAGTCTGGCAGGAGGTACACACAGATACTGTGTAGCTCAAGGTACACAATATGGCAGGTCAGCCCACTCTCAATAATGCTGATTTTGATCACGTGACGAAGGGGGTGGATGGCCAACCTGCCCGTCATCCAAGTACATTTTTCTTGGAAATGAATAGATTAACAGTAGGGTGATACCTTGAGACCAAATGAATGCCCTGTTCCCTAACAGTCACTGCGGCAACGATGTCAGCATTCCCTACTGATCCTTGCGGAAATCAGTGACTACACCGGGAGGTGCAGAACGTGCGTTCCTGACTCTAACACCTTGTCCACATTTGTAACTGCCATTCATCCATTAAAAAAGAGCTTTCCCCATTTCTTTCTTTTTTTTTTTTTTAAGGGCTGAAACTCTTTTTTTTTTTTTTTAAAGATTTTATTTATTTATTTGACAGAGAGATCACAAGTAGGCACTCCGAGAAGGAGGGGGAAGCAGGCTCCCTCCCTATGCGGGACTCGATCCCAGGACCCTGAGATCATGACCTGAGCTGAAGGCAGAGGCTTTAACCCACTGAGCCACTCAGGTGCCCAAAGGGCTGAAACTCTTAACCTAGAAATTGTATGCAGGGTGTATGTGTATGTGAGAGAGACAGGGGGTAAGGGGGGGAGAGAGAGAGAAAGAGAGGAAGAGGGCATTTTTCTGTGAAGAGGTTCTGTAACTTTCTTACCTTAGCATATCAAAGGGTCCTGGATGTCAAACATAATTTAGTACAGGTGCTCATCGAAGCATGCTCAGCGCAGCCTCTGGCCAGATGACTAAGGATGGGGTTCCCTGCATCCCCTCAGATGTGGGAGCACGTGCATTTCCTGGGCACCTAGCGGGTGTGAGTATCAGTCCTTCTCTGACCCTGCGGTAAGGTGGTTAGTGTTACTAGCTCTCCTTCATTCATGAAATATTCAGCAAGCACTAATGGTGTGCTCGGCTAGGGGCGGGGCGTGCAGAGAGGAATAAGACCCACCCAGCCCTCGAGGAACTCACTGCTGGTGTTGATAAATGGGTCGAGAGATAAAGCCCAAGGTTATCGGTAAAGATGGGCGGGCAAGCTAAGCCTGCTGGGAGTTTGGTTTTGAAGGGCCGGGAGCTAGAAAGGGTGCCTTCGGTTTTTTTTTGGTTTTTTGTGTGTGTGTGTGTGTGTGTTTACCTCTCCCTCTGGCCCTGGGGCAGCTGGAAGGGTGAGCTGTGCTCCTGGGAGGGAGGGGGGGACGGACACCTTTCTTCCCGAGCCTTCCCATGAGCTTGATACCCAAGAAGTGAGCACGGGCTGGGGCAGATGCCCCATCAGATAACCTAGGCACACTCGGGTTTCTTCCAGCTGCCAGGGCTCGTGCTACTTGAGATGTCTGGGCCCTCCCTGCTGGGGCACCTCCAGAGGCAGGTGCAGAGGGCTTAGACAGGAGCCAGAGCCCAGTGGGGGCGGCATGGATCACCTTCTGTGACTGGGCCTCCTCCCACTCTCAGCATCCTAGTCAGAATCTCTGGCAAGTAGAGCCTAAGGCTGCTAGCTTTTATTATTATTTTTGTTTATTTTTTTTTTAATTTTACTTATTTATTTGACAGAGATCACAAGTAGGCAGAGAGGCAGGCAGGGGGCTAGAGAGGCAGGCAGGAGGGTAGGGAAGCGGGCTCCCTGCTGAGCAGAGAGCCCGATAAGGGGCTCGATCCCAGCCAGCACCCTGGGATCATGACCTGAGCCGAAGGCAGAGGCTTAACCCAGTGAGGCCCCCAGGCACCCTGGCCGCTAGCTTTTACATGTGGGCCAGTTTGGGAAGTGCTGACATTTCCCCCTTCCATCCTGAGGGGATGACGTTAGGAGAAGCGAGGGGAACATGGCTCCTTTCTGACATGATTTGGTGGAGCGGGGTACCCCTGTCTTTGTCTTGGGCCTTCCATGGTTCATCCATCAGGGGGGGTTCTCCTCTGCCCTAGTGAGGCTCTGGTTGTCATCTTCCCACCCAGCAGGCTGAGAGCACAGGAACAAATGAAAGGGGGACAAGAAGCCACTTTGGGGACGAAGTGATGAGAGGAGTTGGGGAAGTAGAGTATGTCTGAGTGTATGGTTACAAACCGAGGGACCAAACCTTCCACGGGCTCTAAGAGCGTGTTATCAGTTTAAGCCTTAAACTGAGTTGTCCCCATACCCAACCGGGCAGTGTGCAGTGGGCGGAACAGCGATTTTATTTTATAGTATTTTATTCTATTTTAGTTATTTTTTTTAAGTAGGCTCTATACCCAACATGGGGCTCGACCTCGAGACCACAAGATCGAGAGCCACATGTTCTACTGACTGAATCAGCCAGGCGGCCCAGAACAGCTATTTTATTTTATTTATTTATTTATTTATTTATTTATTTATTTATTTTAGTTAGTTTTTTTTTTTTTAATGTATTTGACCCAGAGAGAAAGAGAGAAGGAGAAAGCAAACAGAAACAGGGGGAGCGGCAGGCAGAGGCAGAGGGAGAAGCAGGCTCCCCGATGAGCTGGGAGCCCGATGTGGGGCTGGATGCGGGGCTTGATCCCAGGACCCTGGGACCATGACCTAAGCCGAAGGTGGACGCTTAACTGACTGAGCCACCCGGGCACCCCCGCGGGGCAGCTATTTTTAATTTTCATCTTACACATGGGGACATTCAGAGAGATTCTTGACTCAAGTCGTGTGAGGAGAAAGTAGCACACCATGGTGTAATGCTTCTGGACATCCAGAACTTTCTGCTACATCGTAGTTTCATAACAGGTCGGTTAACCTGTCTCTTAAATTAGGCAGATTTCTGACCGCTTTCTGGCCTCTGTCCCTCAGGCTTGAAGCTGCTGTGTCTGCCCGGTACCACGTAGCTGGACTTGAGGTGTCTGTTTTCCCTCCTGAAGAGGCACCAACAGTGAGGCCATCCCCTTCCTGGGACAGGACTACATGCTGCAAAGAAAAGGACTTGAAATAGTAGGATTGCTGTAAAGTCTGTGTTTTTGGCTCCTAGCCCCCAGGAATTCATACCTGGAAACAGAGTCCCCAAGGGGACAGTATTAGGAGGTGGGACCTTTGGGCGGTGACTAGGTCATGAGGGTGGAGCCTTAGTTTTTCTAAAAGAGGCCCCAGAGGACTCCCCGACTCACTCCACCACCTGAGAAGATGCAGACATCTGCAAACCAGGATGTGGACCCTCCGAGGACCCAAAATCTGCCTGCACCTTGATCTTGGACTTCCCCTGCCTCCGGAACTGAGAAGTAAATAGTTATTCTTGAACACACCCAGGTTGTGTTACTTTTGTTACAGCAGCCCAAAGGTGCTAAGACAAGGGGGGAATAACTTGGGTGGTAGATTGCGTTAATTGTTCAAAATGTCTACTAGCCCTCCTTGAGTGCTGCTCCCTGAGGACCCATGGGAGAGGATCTGCCTGCCCTGTTGGACCCGGTTAGGGGGACTGTGACAGTGGCCTTGAACTGCTGTAGGGGCCCGGGGAGGGGTTGGGGTGTGGGTGGCGCTGTCTCCTTCCTCTGCCACAGAGGCCTGCCACGTTCGGGTAGAGACTGTCAGTCTGGGTCCCAGAGTGAATATGGGTGCCGATCACAACAGATAGAAGCAGGAGTGAGAAATCACCATTTTGTTGTTGGAAACCGGTAGGTTTTCAGGGTGTCACTGCAGTGTAATTGAGACCGCCCCGGCTGACACAATCTGTAATCCCACCATTGAAAGATGGATGACCGTCAGGATTCCAGTGGGCGTCTGTAGGAATTCTTACATGCAAATGAGCATGTTTACACATACAGTCTTCCAAAAATGAGAGCATCTAGGTCTTGCCATGGAGCTTTCTCGTACCTAATATGTGGTGAGCATCTCTTCGCGTCAGATCTGTGTCCATAGCGTACCACTGCGTGGGCATGCCAAAATTTGGTTTTCCAGTTCCTTTTTGGTGGACCTGAGCGTTTAAGTGTTATTTTTATAAGCTCTGTGATGGACGTCTTAGGTAAATATTTGTACGCACTGGCTTGACCATTTCCTTAGGTTTAGGATGAGTCCTAAGAAGTGGGATTACTGACTCTGAGGATATGCACATCCTTGAGCTCTGCAGTGCCAAAATACCCACCAGGAAGTTTGCCTGGATTTCCCCTCTGGCTGGCTCACTAGTGCTCATTTCTCTGTAATTTTGTCAGTAGCAAGCATGATTGACTTTTCCAGATGGTCCCAAGCCAAAGAGTCCTCAACCCAGTCAGCTAATGGCCTGCCTTCCTAACTTTGGCAACTCTTCTGTCCATCTGATCCCTCTCAAGTCAGGGAGCCAAGTGGGCACAACCTCTGGGACCACCCAGGTGGAAGGCTGAGCAGGAACTGTTGCCCTGTATTCTAGATTCCATCCGATTTCTCTTATGCACAGCCCCTCCCATCTTCCTCTCCCTGTCTTCCCTTTCTTTTCTCTAAGGGGATTTTTAAAGCCGCTTAAAAAAAAATTATTACACAAACAACATTATGGAAACATTAGAATTCTAAATGAAAAAGAATAAAAACTCCCCACCCATCAGTGGTCCTAACACATTCAGTGGTTTTTACTGGCCTGTGTTCCCTTGCAAGGCAAATGAATGCAAGCTTTTTGCCCAGTTGGGCTCCAGCACAGATCTCATTTTGCATCTGCCCCTTTGGCCTTTCCCTGGGTCAGAAGCTTCATTCGATGTTGTTACATGGCTGTCCTGTCTCATTTTAACTGTTGCGCGATGTTCCAGTGGGTGAATCATTTCATAATTATTACCCTGATGGAAGTCACTTAAGCGGTTACCCGTTTTTCTCCACTATAAATCATGCTCTGGCAACGTGCTTTTATGGATTTAGCTTCTTTCTTCATTTCAGTTCTTTCCTCCGGTCAGTTCCCAAGAAGGAGAGAGTTTGGGTCAAAGTGCGGGAAGGCGCAAATGATTCTTGGTGTGAACTATTAGAGTTTTCCAGAAGATGTCTCTTTTTCTATTTTCCAGCTCAAAAAATCATAATGCTCTTTTCGAACCATGGAGAAGAAAGCAGAAATTCTACTCCCCAGAAGTTCCCACTACTAACATTTGGACAACCATCCCTCCAGGCGTCTCTCGATGCATTCGTATACATAGAGATGCAGAAATAAAAATAGTTTCTCACCAAAGGGACCATATTCATGTGCCAATTTTGCAAGCTGTTTTTTTACTCAACAGCATGTCCTGGGTTTTTCTCATTGGTTCTGCCACCAACAGGGCCTATGTGGTGGCGTTATGTAGTGTAGTCATAGCTGTGAGCCAAGAGCCATGCCAAGAATTCTATCTGCATTAGCTCATTTAAGCCCCACACCAACCCAGTGAGATAAGTTCTATTATTATCATGCCCATTTTATAGATGCGAGAACAGGCTCGGAGAGGTAACCGACTACCCCAGGTCCCCTAGGTGGGAAGTGGCGGGACTGGTACTCAGTTTGCATTCTCCAGGGCTCCGAAACCCATGTGTATACAAATAACACACGAATATATTCTTATTGTAAAAAGCACTAACCGTACAAGCATTCCCACAGCATAGAAAGTAACGTTTGCAGGTCTTCCTGTATACTCCACAGTTTCAGCACGCATGTCTATGAAGTTTAGGTTCACATGTATGTGACAGAGAACCAAAGTAACATAAGCTAAAGCAAATGAATAATGTTTCTTTTTCTTCCAGTAGAAGAGGTCTGCCCTTGAACCTGACCAACTTATACAGGCCTCCCTTTCTTTGATGACCTTTCTTATTGTGATCAAGCCCCCAGGGAGAGGCCAAATGCCTTTCTGAGGACCAGTGGGGGACAAGCAAGGTCTGGGCTCCTGGAGGTTGCTTTAGATCACTGAAGAGGCAAATACCCCTCCTCTGGGTCCCCCACCACCAGCAATTCATGAACAATACAAATGAGTGATGCAAACTGTCCAGCAGGCAACCCTAATCTTGAACAAGGTCTGCAGGTTCCGGGGACAATTCAACAATCCTACTCACACACCCCCCAGCTTGGATGTACCTGGATGTACATGGATGTACCTGGATAAAACGCTAAGTGAAGGAAACCAGACACACAAGGCCACATACTATATGACTTCATATACATGAAATGTCCAGAATAGTTATGTCCATAGAGATAGAAAGTAGATGAGGGGGTTCCTGGGTGGCTCAATGGGTTAAGCCTCTGCCTTCAGCTCAGGTCCTGATCTCAGGGTCCTGGGATTGAGCCCTGCATTGGGCTCTCTGCTCAGTGGGGAGCCTGCTTCCCCCCTCTCTCTGCCTGTCTCTCTGCCTACTTGTGATCTCTGTCAAATAAATATTTTTTTAAAAAGATTTATTTATTCATTTAAGAGAGAGAGCGAGAGCCCATGAGCAGGGGGAAGGGCAAAGCAGGGGGGATGGGGAGGGGGGGCGCTGAGCAGACTTCCTGCTGAGTGGGGAGCCTGACACCAGGCTCAATCCTGGGACCCTGAGATTAAGACTTGAGTCAAAATCAAGAGTCAGATGCTTAATTGACTGAGCCACCCAGATGCCCCAAGAAATGTTTAACATATATTAAGTATGTGAATTCAATCTCTAAAGGTCACATGCCTTTTAGGAATTTTTTTTCTATCAACTCAATCTGGACCGCTCTACAAATCCCACAGAGTTTAAGCTAAATGGCAACTAACCTCCCTGAGGGCTCACCGTGGCCTTGGTAGCCTTCTAAGAACTTCAACTGTACTTCTTGTTTTAAATTGAGACAAAATTCACATGACACTTCAAATAACATAGAATTCACCATTAAGGGGCGCCTGGCTGGCTCAGTCAGTGGAGCGTGTGACTCTTAATCTCAGGGTTGTGAGATCCGGCCCCACATTGGGCATAGAGATGACTCAAAGAAAAGTAAATCTTTCTTTTTTAAAAAAAGATTTATTTACTTGAAAAAGAGAGCACGTGAGCAAGGGAGCAAGCACAAGTGGGGAGGGGCAGAAGGAGAGGGAGAAGCAGACTCCCTGCTGAGCAGGGAGCCTGATGTAGGGCTCCATCCCAGGATCCCAGGATCATGTCCTGAGCCAAAGGCAGATGCTTAACAGACTGAGCCACCCAGATGCCCCCAAAATCTTTTTTATTTTTTTAGATTTATTTATTTATTTGAGAAAGAGGAAGAGCAGGGATGGAGAGGCAGAGGGAGAGAGAATCTCAAGCAGACTCCCCACTGAGCATGGGGCCAGACTCGGCTTAATCTCACAACCCTGAGATCATGACCCGAGCTGAAATCAAGAGTTGGATACTTAACTGACTGAGCTACCCAGGTGCCCCAAGGAAAAATAAAATCCAAAAAAAAAAAAAAAAAATTAAAATTCACCATTTAAAGTGTACAATTCAGTGGGTTTTACTATACTCATAAGGTTATGCAACCATCACCACTATCTAGTTCCAGAACATTTCTGTCACCCTGGAAAGAAACCCATATCCATTAGCAGACACTCTTCAACCCCCCACCCCCCACCCTCCATCCCTAGCAAACACTCATCTTCTTTTTTTTTTTTTTTGTAAGATTTTATTTATTTGTTTGACAGACAGAGATCACAAGTAGGCAGAGAGGCAGGCAGAGAGAGAGAGGGGGAAGCAGGCTCCCCGCTGAGCAGAGTGCCTGATGCGGGGCTTGATCCGAGGACCCTGAGTTCATGACCTGAGCTGAAGGCAGAGGCTTAACCCACTGAGCCACCCAGGCACCCCGAATAAATAAATCTTAAAAAGAAAAAAAAAAAAAAAACCCTTCTTAACATACAGTTTCTTCCATTTTCGTACTGTTTCAATTTTATATACTTTATACATATGTTATGCATACATATAATAGATATAAACATTTATTTGTGTGGTGTTTTAAAATCTGATTTTCGTGGTGTGCTGGCTGGCTCAGTCAGTACAGCATGTGACTCTTGGTCTCAGGGTCGTGAGTTCAAACCCCACTCTTGGGTATGGAGATTACTTAAAAGAAAAATAAAATTTGATTTTCATGACCACTGTAGATATTTTAAAGATGTGAGCCTTGGGCTTCCAAGGCTTAGGCTGCCTTTGTTTTTGAAGCCTCCATTGAGTCGTGAGTCCAAGGCTGCTGTGTGACTGGGCCCATCTGCTCAAGGCCAGACCTTTCACTCTATTGCTTATGAGCTGTGTGACCTGGGACAAGACTAAGGTTGCCAGATTTAGCAAATAAAAATACACTCAGTTACATTTGAAATTCAGATCAGACAATACATTTTTACTGTATGTTCCAAATATTGCATGACACATACTTATACTAAAAAGCATATGTATATATCTGTGTTTTTTAAGATTTTATTTATTTACTTGAGAGAGGGGAGGGGCACGAGTGGGGTGAGGGGCAGAAGGAGAAGCAGACTCCCTGCTGAGCAGAGAGCCTGATGCAGGACTCAATCCCAGGACCCCAGGATCATGACCTCAGCCAAAGGCAGATGCTTAACAGACTGAGCCACCCAGGTGCCCTGTATATATTTGTCTTATCTGAAATTCTAACTTAACAGGGCTTTCTGTAATTTCTCTAGCAACCTTGAACATGACCCTTATTACCTGGGAAAGAGTTTTCAAATGGAATCCTATTTAATTCTTACAACTCCCTATTTTTGCCACAGAACAGACAGGCTCCGAGAGGTTGAGTGACCTAGCTCAAAGTTCCCCAGCCAGAAAATTATTGAGCTGGGATTTGAACTTGGTTGTGTGGAATTTGGATGCTCTGCTAAAATGGAACTCAAGAACAATAAGCCGTGATTCACTTACTGATAACATGGGAGTCATGAACTAACTTGGGAATGACACAAGTTTTCATTGACCGAGGAGGAATGTAGAAAAAGTGTTACAGAATCAAATTTGAGGCAGCGTCTATACGGCCCCATCTATACGAATCTTCTACAGCTGCCGTAACACACCACCACAAACTTGGAGGCCCAAAACAACACAAACTTTGTATCTTACAGTGCCATAGGTCACAAGTCAGAAATGGCTAAAATCCAGGTGTCCACAGAGCTGTTCCCCCTGGGGCTCTAGGAAAAAGTGGCATCTTGATTTTTCTAGCGACTAAAGCCTGTGGCATTTTTTGGCTCATGGCCACATCGCTCTGACTCTACCTCCTGCCATCATCTCCTTCTCTGACTCTGACCCCCCCTGCCTCTCTCTTACAAGGACCCAGTGATTACACTGGGTCCGTGGGATAATTCAGGGGAAACTCCCCTTCTCTCCCCCCTCTGCAGATCACATCTGTGAAGCCCCTTTTTGCTGTGTTGAGGTAACCAACTCACAGCTTCTGGCGATGAGGATGTGGAAATCTTTGGGGAGCTATCCCTCTGCCTACCGCACAGTCTAAGAGAGAAATTAGTGGAATGGAGTGCTCTGGGCCTTGACCACAATCCCTTTCCTCTGCAGTTTTCAGAGGACTGACACACAGCTTACTTTTGTTTTTTGCCTTGCACTGATCCTGGGAAGTAGAGAAAGGCAGGCAGCATGGAGCCCATTCTGTAAGGGAAGCCGAGGAGGGGAGACCCAGTGCCTGAGTCACACAGCCAGAGAGAGAGTCAGGCCCAGAGCCTTTCATCAGCATCTTCTCTCCTTGGTCCAGGCCATGTGCCACTAGAACAAAGTTCTCACTGGTGGCCTGAGGCAATTCCTCAGATAGCCGCCTCCCCCAATCTAGTGGAGGAAGCCCTCAAGGGGAGCCCGCTCCCTCAGCCCTCATCCTCCCCTCAGCAATCAGCCTTCTCCTGACCAGAGCAAGGAGGGAGGGCGCGAGAGAGGGAAGGAACTGGCAGAGAACCTCCAACCTCAGCACAGAGCCCCAGACCTTGATGTCCACTCACCTCGGGGATGTCCCTGATAGCGGTCCAGACAGATGGTCCCAGCGATTTCCACACCAGAGGCAAGCTCTGGTTTTTAGAAAAGTCTTACAGCAAACCTTCTGGGCATGTCACTGTGGTTTATGGTTTTGCCTTTGTGTGCTGCTGCCCAGGGGGCCAGGTTCCCTCCCTGCCCCACAGATACTGGAAGGCAGCTACCAGGAACCTACTGGGGCGTCTCCAGGCTTCCCCCCACCCCCACCCATTGTCAATGGCTTCCAAGTGCCAGACACTATTCCAGGAACTGGGATCCAGCCGCGAGTCTGACTGGCAAGCGGCCCACTCCCCAGGCCCTCATGCTTCGGTGGGAGCAGGCCAACAGTAGGATGGGATAAGGATTCTGAGGATAGCGAAACAGGATGAGACGACAGAGGGTGACAGCGACTCAGGGGCCAGTGCTGTCCCCACTCCAGAGAGGAGAGGGGTGGTTTAGGAAGGACAATGTTGAGATGCTAATCTGTGGTTTACTCCAGAGCTCCCCTTGCTCCTCACCCCTACTCTGTGTAGCCTAAAAGTCTCCCCTTGAGTCCTTCTCCAGGGAGAGGAAGGGCAGTTCGAGCCTGGGGGCGGTGTCGGGAGTCTTCACACCATCCCTGAGACTGAAGTCAGTCCCTTCTGGGAATAGAGTCCAGCTGGGGCCTGACTTCAGGGCCCAGAAGAATCTAAGATGGCCACCGAGTGCTGGCTGAGCCACGTTCTGGTGAGGAGGCCAGGAGTGTGATTTGTTGTTTCAGAGGCCTGTGGCCAGATGTGAGGGGAGTGAGCCAGATGTGGAGAGTGAGCCAGGTGTGTCCGTGGAGGCGAGGTGGAAGCAGCGGCTTGACCTCGGGGAGACAGCCCGAGGTGAAGGTGGGCAGCAAGATGGGAGAGGCTGAAGAACAGGCTGCTCCAGCCTTGGGCCTTGGGAGGGTGGCTGTCCCTGGGAGGGGATGGTGCATCCTGTGAAGGAAACACAGTGTCTATTTCGGGAGGCTATTAAGCCTCTGCAAAGAGTGGCTGACGACATGCCCGGCACCTGGCTGGGTGGAAATAAACTGAGACATAAGGCCGTAATTGAGGTTGTGGCCTCTGTCGACCCAGCCACCCCTTCTTCCCTGGGCTCCAGAAGGTTGCTGGAGGGGGGAGGCAGGGGGTTGGGGGGTAGGGACACTGCTCCAGCTAAATGATGCTGGTCCCTGCCCTGCCCTCCACCCCCAGAGCTTTCTCCTATTGGGGCCTCAGCTCCTGCTGTGGGGACACAAGGAGGGCCTGCCACCTGACCTATTGCCTTCTTACCTTCAGTAGCCCACTTCCAATGAAACCTCCCCCAGGAAGGCTTCCCTGATACACATTCTGCTGTTCCCAGCTTGTGATTAATCACTACCCCCTGAGCACATATGTTAAAGTTGGAAATCCACTTTGAGATGACCCAGCTCTGTATCGTAGGCAGACTGACCTTAGCTTCCCCCAGAGACACAGGACTGAACTCAAGGGAGTCCCTGGAATTGAAGGCAAAATCATGCACAAAACCAAATGGTGGATAAAGAGAATGTGGTAGAACCGCACTGGGGAATATTATACGGCCGTAGAAAGGACTAGAGCACCAACAGGTTCCATGACATGCATGAGGCTGGACACGAGCTGAGTGAAAGCAGGCGTACACAAGAGGCCTGACAGTATGTGATTCCACTTACAGGAAACATCCAGAATACAGGCAAATCAATAAAGAAAGATCAGTGGTTGCCTGCAGCCCAGGTGAGATGGCAATGGGGAGTGACTGCTTGGTTTGTACAATGATGAAAAAGTTCCAGAACTAGATAGTCGTGATGGTTGTACAGCCTTGTGAGTGCACTAAACACCTCTGAATTGCATTTAGTAAAATGGTGAATGTTACATGTATTTTACCATAATAATTTTTTTAAAAATCTAAATGCACATATCAGGGGAGAAACTTCCTAGCTTTGCTTAGATTTTTCCAAAGGTTAAGCACTCTGATCTGGTCTGACACCTTCATGAAACAGATGGTGAGACAGAAGCCCAGAAAGTGGATGGGACCTGTTCAAGGTCACTCAGGGGATGGCAGCAGAGCCCAGCCAGGCAGTGTACCTACCTAACCAAGCACCTCTCCCACCCTCTTCCTCCATTGTCCTTTAGTCTCCGCAGAACCCTCCCTGAGTGGCCCTCAGGCCTCTGTCTTGCTCCCAACCTGCCTACTCTACTCACAAGTTATGCAATCTCCCAAAGCTAAAAGGCTTTCCAGAAGCTGGGCTCTTGCCTTGAGTTTCATGAGTGTTTGTCTTTAGCTCTAGAGTGGACTCTGAGCACCCAGAGGGCAAGAGAGAATGTTTCTTATTTTCCTCCATATTTCACAAAGCTCCAGGTTGCTTTCTTCAAGATCTTGAACTCCCTGTTCACCTGCAAGGAGCAGAGTTAGCAGACAGCCTCTAATGAACGTTCTTTGCCCCAGAGGTCTACCACTCTGTGAGATATGCAACACAGTCTGAGGCTCTCCCAGCCCAGTCCCACTTCCTCCCCCTTCATCTTTCCTAGGCCCTATCACACCCCCGCTCCTCCAGGCAGTAAACACTTTGCACTCCTAACCCCATCTCAGTGCCTGCTTCCTCGTGAGCCCAGAAGACACAGTGATCAGCTTGGTATTATCATAAGTGCTCCATAAATGTTCATGGAGTGGACTGAACTGGGGACTTTCTGGGGGGGGGGTTGGAGAGAGTGGAAGAAAGCTGGTGTTTGGGCCCCTGAGAGCAAAAGAGAGGCTGCCCAGAGGATGTTTCAATCATAAGGAGTGACCATGTAGAGGGGGCATGAAGAGGCTGTGTCCCCTGGGACAGGCAGGGAGCCCGGAGAATAACCGCCCCCACAGGCATCTTCCCTAGTTCTTCTCCTGTCTAGGGCAAACTACAGCCAAGCTCAGACATGGTCCAGAAGACAGGGCACAGGAGTCCTGGCCTTGGAATTGGGAGAACCGGGTTTAAATTGTACTTCTTGCTAGTCAGGTGACTTTATATCCTCCTCTTCTGTAGACCTCAGTTTTTTCATCTGTAAAATGGGTACAGAGTGTATCTCCCCAGCCCTAGCATGATTTTGAGAACTAATTGGGAAGATTCTACACCTTACGGAGGGCCCTGTAGTGAGTAGTTTAAATGCACACTCTCAGTTAAACCTTACAGTGGCCTGTGGGAGAGGCCTTATGACCTTCACTTACAAGTGAGAAAAGTGTGGGTCAGGGACATCAAGGAGCTTGTCCAAGAACACAGAGCTAGCAAGTAGGCAGTCTGGCTCTAAAGCCCCTTTATTACTCCACACTGAGTGACTGCTACGTGCTAAACGTAGGTGCTAAACGGGGTGGGGACAAGTGACAGGCCTGCCATGATCTTATGGAGCTTACATTCTCACAAGGAACTCAAACAACAACGGCCAACCCCCTTAACAGGATAACTCGAGAACATGTTAGGGTTCTAGGGAAAAAATATATGGGGTGCAATTATAAAGTTGAGACCACAGAGGGGCTACTTTAAATTAGGGAGTCAGGGGCGCCTGGGTGGCTCAGTGGGTTAAAGCCTGTCTTCAGCTCAGGTCATGATCCCAGAGTCCTGGGATGGAGCCCCTGCATCCTGGCTCTCTGCTCAGCGGGGAGCCTGCTTCCCTTCCTCTCTCTCTACCTGCTTCTCTGCCTACTTGTGATCTCTGTCAAATAAATAAATAAAATCTTAAAAAAAAAAATTAGGGAGTTAAGGGCTTTATCTCCAAGGACTGAAACCAGCAGTGTGAGAAGGGCCCAAGTCGGGGTAAAAGCCTCAATTATTTGGGAGGTGATGGAGGGCCTGTAGCGAGCGCGGGCGGGTGTAGGACACAGGCGCCCGGAAAGGACAGGCAGGGGCCACCGAGTCCCTGAAACCCACGAGAAGCCACGCAGGGGGTTTCAGCCTGGCATGAAAGGAACGACCCGGCGGCAGCCGCCTGGAGACGCAGAAGGAAAGCTGGAGCCCGGGCCGCCCCACCCCTGCCGTCCGGCCCACTTCCCCCAGTACTTGGTGCCTCGCCCGGCTCTCGCTGGCCACTGACGTCACGGCGCTCTCCGACGCCCCCTGTGACGTCACGCCCCGCTGTGCTCCGGATCCGCGCGCGGGAGGAGCTGACCGCGGCGGGCGCGTGGGCGTGGCCGGATGAAAAAGATGGCTGCCAAGCAGTCTCCGCCCAAGTTGATCGGTGGGTGCGCGCCCCCGCGCGGGACGCTGGTTGCTATGGACGCGTCGGCGGCCGCAGGCGGGAGGGCGCGCGTGCGCGGGGTTGCTGGGGTGCCGCACAGCCTCGTTATCCCAGGTCCCCGCGGCGCAGGGCCGCGCTCAGAGCGCGGGCGACACCATGAAGTCTCTAAAGAAGGAGTCCCGCCTAAGAATACCTGCAAACAGATTCTTGGAGGCCGCAGAAGCCATTAAAGGTTGGCGCTGGCAACCTTGGGAGCTCAGGAGAACCCGACAGGGGCTGGGGTTCTTGGATGGGATTCACGACACGGGGCCTGGAGGACGGGGGTGACAGCAGGATGGAGGTAAAGATCACGGGGGAATGGGGTACGGAATAAGGCGTACCCCATACCTCAGGGATGATGTACAAGGCAGCGACCCGCGAAGGGTGGGGGTCCAGTACCCTGGGCCTTGGGGATGGGGACATAGGAACACTGACAGAGGCCTTAGGGATCAACTGCTGGGGAGATGGCTTGGGGCAGGAAGGCATAGGAGACCTCTACGTCTAACCATATCTTAGGGTGGGACTCAGAAGGCAGGAGCCCTCCACTGGGTGGGGTGCAGAAGAGTCAGGAAAGAGTTTCAGAAGGGCCAGGAACTGGAGTCCTTCGGAAAAGAAGTTTAGGAAAGTGCAAGAAACATGTGGAGGTGGTGAAACCAACACCTTGGGCGGATTCTTGATCACCTAAGAGACCTGCTGGAAAAACCCAGAAGAAATGACTAACTTGGCCAGTTCTGTTTCCCACCACATATATCCGTCCTTTCAGGATGGATGACACTTATCCCAGTTGTTTAACCTGGAGCCCATTGCAGACATGACTACTTCCTGGCCGCCTCAGCTACCCTCTGGTTGCAGGTGGCAGGGTCCCGGGGTGTCTAACTGCACACTGGCCCCCATGGACATGTTCCCATTTGCAGCCTACCCCCTGTTTCTATTTACTGAGGGTCTGCTGTGTGTGGGCATTGTACTGGGCAGCAATGGTGTCAGTATCCACTGTGTGACCCCAGCCCACAAGAAATGCAGAGTCTAGTGACCTGTGGGAGGAGGAACCAGACAAATATGAATGCTGCAATATTGGGATCCCTAAGTGGTTATGGGGGCTCAGAGTACCTGACCCAGGCCTTAGATGCTAGAATCTGAGGGGAAGATTTTCTGAAGAAGGTGGCATCTGTGGCTGGCCTCCTTCCTCCCCTCCCCCGCAAAAGGCAGTTTGCTTCTCCAGGTCTAGGGAGCCGGGAGCCGTGTGAGCTAAAGCATGGAACTAGGACACTGGTGGCCAGGGCAGAGGTGGTGGATGTGGAGGAGAGGGAGGGAGCCAGACAGGGCTGCACAGGTAGGCAGGGGCCAGACCAAGCAAGGGCTTCACTTGCTAAGTCAGAGTCTGGACATGCTCTTGCAGGCGCTGGGGAGACCCAAAGCCTCAGAGCAGTGGTGAGAAGCTCAGTGGGAGGAGAGGAGGAGGTCTGCCATCAGCAGGGACACCTGGGAGGCCTGCTTAGTCAGTATGGCTGGCTTTAATCCCTCTTTATAGTATAGAAGTCCAGTTTACGCTGAGTTGAGATGCTGTTTCATGATATAACTTTCTTAAGATTTAGAGAGAGACAACAGGAGCGGGTGGGTGAGGGGCAGAGGGAGAGAAGCAGACCCCCCCACTAAGCAAGGAGCCCTCTGACGACATGGGGCTTGATCCCAGAACCCCAAGATCATGACCTGAGCCAAAGGCAGACACGTAACTGGCTGAGCCACCCAGGCACTCCTCATGATCTAATTCTTAATAGTGGACAGAGAAAGAAAAAGAGCTGGGACCTTTTCCCAAGGGCAGTCAAGGTCTTTCCTAGCTACTGCCTCCTGCACACCTAGTTTCTGGATCTTATCAGATTTGAACTTTCTGCTGTACACAAATCAAGGAACGATTTATCACTACATAGTTATTTTTTAAAAGGGGAAATGTAATTTGTTAAATAGCCATTTGAGTTGAGACCATGTACCAGGGTGAGGAGGGGGAAAAAACCTGTTTAGTTTAGCATGCAAGATACCTTTTTTTCCTCCTAAATATCTCAGAGGACGTCGGTAATGTAGTAGGACAATACTTTTATTCCTCCCACCCCCGATATAATACAGCTAATCCACAAATATAATCTTATGCTGTATTTCTCCAGGGTCTCTGAATTATAAGCAAAAAGGCAAGCAAATATCGTGACTATAAATCTGTTTAGGGATGTGAGCCCTTTTGCCTTCCAAGTTTGCTTTTGTTACGAAACTGGGAAGATTCCCAGCCGTCCCAGATGCCCCTCCCTGATCAAGTAAAGCTCAGCCCGGTGGGGACAGCGTCTCCCTTGGTTCCCCCAGTGCAATCTGGGGGAAGTTCTCAAAGACCTTGATCAACACGGAAAAAGAATAATATCTAGATAACACAAGAAACAGAAAACTCAAGGCCAGGTTTCTTCTCCAAGGCTTCCCCTGCTTTCCTCCACTCCTACCCAGCCTGAGCACCTTGCTTCCAGCTGCCTGGCCTACCTCCGGCCAAAATGTCCCCCAACTGCCCTATGCAAGGGGGCTGGTCTTTGACCCCCTCACAGCTGCCAGGATCAAGGGAGAAATGCCAGCTGTGGGGCTCACCAGAAGCCCCACTCAGCTTGGCTTTCCAGACCAAAGAACAGGAAAATAGCTGAGCTTCCATAGGTTTAGTAGTGAGACACATCCTGACCCTGCCGAGTTCCCTCCCCCAGGTCCTGAAATGACCCCCACACAATCGTCCTTCCTCCCTGCTCTCCCAAGCTTGCCTCTCCATACTACTGCCATCCCCCGCCCAGCCCCCAGTCCACCTGGCTTACCCTCATTGGATGAATCATTCTGAAATGCTGCTTTTACCAACGCACTCTCCTGGACCAAACCTCCTTCCTGCCAGTGAGAAGACAAATGCTTCAGCCTTACTTTACCAAGCGGACATGCCCTGATTTTTCTGTCATCCCTAATGGCACCCCCACCTCCCCCAACAAGCCTTCTGTGTCACCATGCCCCCACATATGCCATGCTCAGCCCTGCCTCCCCCTTTGCTCTGTGACCTCACCTGGAACAGCTCTGTTTGCTGCTCTGCCTGTCCCAAGGTTTCTGGTCCTCCAGGGCCTAACTCAGCCTCTGACCCCTGCACGTGCTCTTCTGGACCTTTCTTTACGGCCCTAACCTGTAGGATCCACATCCATTTGTTCCTCCTTTGATGTGTAACCAAACACCTGGTCTTTGCCACTAACTCAGGGCCTTATGTGATGCTGGTGTGTGTTAGTGTCTGCTGCTATTTTCAGCTCCTCAAGGGAAGGAGCCCTATCTTCACCTTTTATACCACCTTCCCTGCAGTTCATAGCACAGAGAAATTGCTTGGTAAATATTCTGTAGGGTGAATTGAAATTTAAAATGTATATATCATTTTTCCAAAGACTTCCTTAACTAGAACACACTGCTCCCTGACTGTATGTTATACCAGAGCTTTGAACTGCATCCAAGATAACCTCAGAAAAACCTCAGAGCAGAGTTTCACGATTTTGGAAACCTTTAGCAATGTTGAAGGTTTATAAATTTACACATGGTGATTAGACACCCACCAGTGAAAAGCACACATCTGGAGATGTGTAATCCCTTGGGAAGCTGTAGATCCAGACGAGGTGACAGACGGAGGAAGCAAATGTCCTGGAAAACATAAATAATTCCAAAATAGTTATTTATGTTAAGTCTATTTATTTATTTACTTCACCCCTACGCCCAGTGTGGGGCTCGAACCCATGACCCCCAGATTGAGGATCACGCGTTCCTCCAACTGAGCCAGCCAGGTGCCCCCAGGTTCCAAAATGTGTATTAAAACCAGCCTGCAACTGCTCCCCGTTGTCTCTTGGACGACCACCAACAACGGGTGACTTTGGGGAGAAGGGAGAGAGGAAGTAGAAATTCAAGCCTAAGGGTGCACCTCCCCATGGAGGAGCAGATGGGACCAGAACGTGGGGTTAAGCCCATCTGCCCTGTTTGTGTGTGTGTGTGTGTGTGTGTGTGCGCGCGCGCACCGAGTCCTGCAGTTTCACTGACAGATACTCCTGGGTGTCTGCTGACACCGTCGCCGAGGAGAGGACTCTGACCGATAGGCCTCATTTAGAGTTACGCTGTTGGGTTGATTCTGGCTTGGGTGTTTTGGCCACCATGTGGCCACTTCCCACAAAACATTTGATTTGGGTCATCAAAACCCCCGCTTTGATGTTTGAGTGATAATGGCCCCTTGAACATTAGAGCACTCTTGAGTAGCAGTGGACAAAACCAAGTTTTGGTTTAAAGTCCCTGAAGGCTGGACTTGGGCTTTCTTTTGCATATTCTGTGTCAGGCCTTACCTAAGAACATTCTAAACCAGGGGGCAGCAGCCAGAGAAACAAAATGCATTTGAAACTGTAAACCCACGTCTTTGGAAGGAAGGCAGGGAGGGCGTCCTGGCTGGGGAGCGACTTGCTCTGTCCACGAGTTCTCAGTGCTGCGCTCCTGCCAGCCTGTGCAAGAAAGAGGCTCAGATCTCTCCACTTTCCTCCAGTCCCATGAGCCGCTTTTGTCAAGCCCTTCATTCCCCCCATAGACTCCTATACACCCCCCCATTCCATCTTGCGCCCCTTATCCATTCCTTGCCATATTATGACCCTTGGGGTAAAGACCAAAGTCCTTTACACAGCTCACTAAGCTCTGAGCCATGTGGCACCTACTTCCCTCCCAGGCACAGCTTCCTACCCCCCACCTTGCTGCTCTCCAGCTATTTAAAAAATGTGCTTGGAGTTCCAGATGCCCACTCTCTTCTGTCGCCTCTAGGCCTCTCCGTGCTCTTCCCTTTAGAATGCCTATTCCCCAGAGCCTTTCCCATATCTAAGCTCCATCATCTTCAGCTCATAGTGTAAACATCACCTCCTCAGGAAGCCCCCCTGACCTCCCCACACATGGGGCTGGGATACCTCCCCGGACACCCCCATAGTGACCTTAGTTCAGGGAACCTGTTTGATAGTCTTATTTGGGCTTGTGCTCTTGGAGGCCCGAGACTCTGCTTTATATCCCCAGAACCTAGCACAATGCCTAGCGAGATGCTTAAACAGTATTTATTAAATGAAAGAATGTGAAATAAATGCTCAGGGGTGAAGGTTCTGCTTTGCCCAGAGCATCTGCATTTTAGCCAGTGTCCTAAGAAACCTGACGTCTTCACCTAGAACAATGCGTCAATGCCGCTAATGCGGAGAGCTGGGAAAGCATGTAGTCCCATTGTCCCAAACTCCTATGCTTCAGAACCACCGAGGGAGTTTTTACAAAATACAGTTCCCTTGACCCTGGCCCCAGGAAGTAGCTAGGAAGCTCTCTTAGTAAACTCTTCAGAAGACCCTCAGGCAGACATTTGACAAATATTTGGAAAACATTGATTTAGTCGGGCTTTCTCTTTTTACAAAAAGGAAAACAGAGACCAGGAGAGGCTAGGTGATACACCCAAGGTTGGATAGCTTATAAATGGCACAGCCTGGAATGGACTATCTTCCGATCGCAACTCCAGCTCCAAAAGTTCCAGTCACTGTAGCAGGCCAAGGGGGACAGGTAGGGGGACATTTGAGAGAGAACTCCAGGCCACCTTGGTAGCCTCTGCTGTCTGTCTAGTTGTTGAGCTCTGCCTTCTACCATGAACTCTAATGTAGATAGATATTAGCTTTTATATATTAGAATATATATTATACATCTCTATTAGAATATACACTGTACATATATTTATATTTCAGCAGTGGTACCTTTCTGCTTCTCTTTAGAAAAGAAGAGGACAAAGGTAGCTGAACAACCCACACCCCCCATTCAGGAAGAACCTGAGCCTGTTAGCAATGTCCTACAAGGGGATGACATTCTTGCCTTAGCCATTAAGAAGGAAGATCTAAAGAAGGTAAGGATGAGGTCCAGAATCCTTTATTGCAGGAGCATTTCTGGGTCAGTCTGCATGGTCGGGAACCTCAACCGTGGCCACTCTCTCTCCACCATCTCCCCACCCAGAGGGAGTGTCTAATTCCATGGAAAAATCGAACATGGACTCTTTGCACTTTTGCATCTAAAGGAATTTTTTAAAAAGATTTTATTTATTTATTTGACAGAGAAAGACACACAGAGAGAGGGAACACAGGTAGGGGGACTGGGAGAGGGAGAAGCAGGCTTCCTGCAGAGCAGGGAGTCCGATGCTGGGCTCGATCCCAGGACTCCAGATCATGGCCTGAGCTGAAGGCAGACGCTTAACGAATGAGCTACCCAGGCACCCCCATCTGAAGGAATTTGCTATGTGGTTTATTTTAACATTGCCGAGAGTCCTAGAGAACCATAGGGAAATGACATGTTCAGGTAACTTGCTTCCCACAGAGGCAAGTGCCCGTCATCCCCATTTCATAGAAGGGAAAATGAGTCTGAGGAGTACATTGCAGGTGTGGATACAGCTGCTGAACCCGCACCCCATGCTTTACCTGGAAGAGTCGGCCACTTCTCACCTGCACTGTCTGGAGGGTTTGAATGTTACCTTTTCCCTCCCGGACATCACTGAGACTTTAGTCTGTGGCATAGACATTTCCTCGACAGAGCATATGGACAGAGCTGGAACAACAGATTTGTCAGCCTTCAGGAATTCCACCAAAAATTAGGACCGAGGAGATGGGTGGTGTTTTTCTTCCTCCTGATCTCAAGTGGAATTCTCCTGTTTCGTTTTATTTTATTTATTTATTTATTTATTTATTTATTTATTTTTAAGCAACACATTCCTCGCTTCATTGAGACACAAGATCGACCTGCTGTTACCCAGAAATTTATCATTCGGAAACTCAAGCCCAAGGATCCGAAGAGGAAGGTCTGCCACTTAGTTGCACATCCTGCTACCCCAGATGCAGCCATGAAGCCCCTGGACTACTCTGGTACGGCCCCGGCTTGACCCTGGCAGCCTTGGCCTCTGAGTTCATGGGCCCAGCCTTGGGAGGAAAATGGGTCACCAGCAGAAAGTAACTGGCTTGAAACATTGACATGAGCTAGTCCCTCCCTGCCATCCCCCCAGGCCCAGGCGACAGCTTCCATGGCTGTGACCAGATCCTGCCTCACCACATCCTGGGGAGTCTCCAGGACTTTAAGAGAATTGCCATTGCTCAAGGGAACACCCAGGTTGGTTTGCACAGAGCTGTGGGGAGGGGAGCGGTCACTGGAGCCATTCCGGTGGTACTCACCTGGTGGAACCAAGCACAACTTGGGGACTGGGGGCCCCTCCTGGGCCCTGGAATCTGAAAAGCTCATGACCCTCCCCCCGAAAGTGTGAAGCCCCTTTAGACTGGCTTCAGCTGACGTCAGCAATTCACTGTAAGGATACAGAGGTGCCTCAAGGAACCCCAAAGCCAGAGCGTGCCGGGCTCCAGTTAGAACCCAGAGAGGCATTGGGGCTTGGGGCTCCTGTTCCTCTGCGCACCACTGGCTTTATTAGCCCTTCGCTGAAGCCTGGCCTGCTCGCCTCTTTGGTGCACACAGTGGAAGAGGGCAGCTTCTCGCAGCTCCTGTGACTGCACATCAGTCTGTCTGTCTGTCTGACTTGAGCTTTGCTGGCTTTCAGCTCCTTTGCTTCCTTGGCTCCAGGAAAAACACCTCTGCCGGGTCAGGTGCTAAAAGGCCTGGGGTCATATAAAAATGGCTCGGTCACCCTGCCCGTGAAGATGTCAGTTAGCATCAGTTGTGAGGGGACAGAGAGACTGAGAGTTGCTATGTCAGGGTCCAGAAGAGGAGGGACTCTGAGCAGAGGGGGAGGACGGCAGGGGGTGAGGCCTGGAGAAGTCTCTGCTCTCGCCACCCCCCACCCCCCCACCCTCCCAACCCCCCACCCCCACCAACGCCTGCTTCTTACCCTTTGCACGCTATCCCTGTACTTTTCAGCTGGCTGAGCTGATCCCCACCCCGCTGGCTCTGGTGACCCTCATGTCGGCAAAAGAAAAGCCAAAGGAGAAAGCCCCCAGAGAAAAGAAGGCACATCCCTGGGTCCCACCTCCTCAGCACAACTTTCTCAGAAACTGGCAGCGCCATATCGCCTTGCGGAAGAAGCAGCAGGAAGCCCTCAGCGGTGAGCACAGTGGACAGGGTTCCCTCCGGGCCTCGGCCACCACCCAGGCTCCACTGCCGTGTTTTCCCGTGGCTCCACCTGGCCGAAGCCTGGATGCAGCCTGGTCACGTTGTGCCCTCCACCCCCTCCACCCCCAAGTGCTTCTTGCTCTTAGTGGGTCCCGAAATCTGTCCAGCCTGGGGCTGACCAGGCGCAGGGCTAGGCTCCTGTTCTGATCTGAGGGAGGGGCTGCATTCTTGGCTCTCACCTTTCCAGAACACCTGAAGAAGCCAGTGAGCGAGCTGCTGATGCACACTGGGGAGACCTACAGACGGATCCAGGAGGAACGGGAGCTCATTGACCGAACACTTCCAACACAGCATGATGGGAAGGTAAGGACAGAGTTCCCAGGTGCTCTGTGAGGAAGGGGGTTCTGGATCCAAGGATGGCTGCCTCAGGTTGCACGTCAGGAACAAGAAAATTGGGGTGCCTGGGTGGCTCAGTCGTTAAGCGTCTGCCTTCAGCTCAGGTCATGATCTCAGGGTCCTGGGATTGAGCCCGGCATCGGGTTCCCTGCACGGCAGGAAGCCTGCTTCTCCCTCTCCCACTCCCCCTGCTTATGTTCCCTCTCTCGCTGTGTCTCTCTCTGCCAAATAAATAAATAAAATCTTAAAAAAAAAAAGAACAAGAAAATATGCTCATTGCAAGGCATTTTGAAGCCCTTAAGGCCTTTACTGTTACCAGGCTTTCAGGGGCCTGACTAGCAAGGTTCTCAGCCTGTGGTGGTCTGAGGTAGTCAATTTGAGGGAAAAGATATCATGGTATTGGGATATTAGAATCGTCTCAGTGTTCTCCTAAAAGCCGAGGCTCCAGCTTTCAGGGGACCTGGGGCACCGTCCTCTGCCGTGGTTTGTCAGTACAGTGCCTCTATGGGCCTGTGCCATCCGTCTGGGGCTACAGAAGAGCACAGTGGGTGCTTCTATCCTGCTCTCAGCAGCAGGGAATCCCCCCTAGGGAGAGCATCTGAGGTCTGTGGCACTCTTGTCCCGCTGGGCAACCCCCCCGCCTCCACCAGCCTCTCTCCAAAGTGCCCAGGTGCTGTGACTCCCCTGTCCTTCCTTGCCAGACCTGTGAGGAGACCAGTGGGTTCTGGAGTCGCCTGGAATACTTGGGAGATGAATTGACGGGTCTGGTGATGACAAAGACAAAAGCTCAGCGTGGCCTCCTGGAACCCATCACTCACGTCAGGAAGCCCCAATGCATCCAGGCAGAGATGGGTGAGGAGCGGGCTGGAGACGCGACGGCAGCTTGTGGCTGGCCTAGGAGGGGGAATGGCATGGCTCCGGATGAGAATGGCCTAGGATGGAGGCCCATAACCCCCGGAGGTCCAGCCCCCCTGCAGTAAGACAGTGATGGAAGGGGGACAGGTGAAAGTGGGAGCAGGAGCTGTGGGGCTGCTCTGTCCACGTGGCCACCATGGCTCATGGTCATCGAGCCCCTGGAACATGGCTGGCATGGACTCAGGTGTGCTGTAAGAACTGCACACTGGGTTTCAAAGATTAGTACTAAAAGATATATTTTATTAATCACTTTTATATTGATTACATGTTGAAATGATACTATTCTTGATCTTGGGTTAAACTGTATTAATGAAGTGAAGTTCACCTATTTCTTTTCGCCTTTTCCAATGTGGCATCTCGGGAATTTTCATGACATTAATGGCTTGCTTTTGTGGTTTGCATGCTATTTCTCTGCTGGGTTTGGGCCCCAGCTGTGTTGGGTCTGCGAACTCCAGTGGGTTTCTTAAGCCCTCTCATCCTCAGTTTCCCCACCTGTAAAGTACTGTGGGAGTGTTCAGTGGGACAGGGTGTGCAGTAGGAGGTTTTGGCTGGCTGTTAAACACTCAGTCAGATGTGGCTGCCGTTGTGATTATAATCGAAAGGTTTGCAGGGTTCTGAGCTGGTCATGCAGGAGTCCTGAACAGGGCTGCTGAGGCAGTAGGGATGGGGCGGGAGGACCGGAGTCAAGCCTCACAGGGAAGCCATACTTTCCCCTTTCCCAGAAGCGGTGCTGGGGTGTGTGCTTGTGGCGCCCCTGATTAGTGGGTGGGGAAGAGACCCCTGCAGCTGACCTTGTTGAGGGCCCCTGGCCCCGCCACTCTAGGATTGCCGGCCTGGAAGGAGGCTGGGTATCGCTACACCTGGGATCGAAGTCTGTTTCTGATCTACCGACGCACAGAGCTACAGAAGCTCATGGCAGAACTGGATTTCAGCCAGCAGGTACGCCTCTGGGCAGTCCCAAGCCCCTTGTGATGCGCCTGTCTTCGGTCAGCTAATCTTCCCTTTCTCGGTTTCTCTGAGGATATTGATGGCCTGGAGGTGGTGGGCCAAGGGCATCCGTTCACCACTGTGAAGGTGGAAGACTTCACAGTATTTGACAGGAACCAGGAAAGCTCCTCAGAAGACACGGTGCCCTTGTGAGTCGGCCCGGGCCCCAGGGAGAGAGGTCAGGGAGAGTGGCTTCCCCCCGGCACCCGCAGTATAAAGGGCAGACTCCCCACTCCAAAATCCAGGGCCTCCATCCCCGCCTCTCTCTGGGCCCCTCCCAACACCTGTGCCAGCTTTTTCTGTGACCATCTGGTCCCTCCCAGCAACCAGCCCCTAACGGGGATTTCCCTGCCATTCCTTTGCTGGTAAATGCCGTGCGTGCTGCGTGGCCACGTGCAGAGTCTCTGTGTGTCCCAGCAGCACCTGCCTGTAGGGATAGAGCGGGACGAGGCCGACTGGAGCTGAGGGTTCTCCATCAGAGGGCAGAGCCCAGCACCTGTTCAGGCCATTTCCCTGGGTGCCACGGGGCAAGACTGGGGTAGCCTCAGGGGAAGTGAGTCCTTGGTCTTTCTTACAGAGACTTGGCCAATTACCCCGATGTGGTCCCCATGCCTATTCTTGGCCCTTCTCTGCTGTTCTGTGGGAAGCCAGCTTGCTGGATCAGAGGCAGTAACCCACAGGACGAGGTAAAACAGATTCCACCCTCGCCCACCTGCTGGAAGGGCCTCCCTTGCGTGTAGTCACAGGGTGACTGTGGCAGTCACAAGCAGCCTGGACAGTCACCTCTTTGCATTTATCTGGTCATACATTTAGCATGTCTGAAAACGGTAACAGGAGTGCTAACTTGCACCAGAATAAAATCACGAGGCTGAAAAGAGACTATCACAAGCCATCCAGTTTGTACCCAGCCCCCAAGCATGTAAATAAGCAAACCTCAAACAGGTATGGCTTTGGGGCACCGGGGTGGCTCCGATGGTTAAGTGTCTGCCTTCGGCTCAGGTCATGATCTCCAGGTCCTGGGATCGAGCCCCACAACAGGCTCCTAGATCAGTGGGGAGTCTGCTTCTCCCTCTGCCTCTCCCTCTGCCCGTCTTGTGCTCTCTCTCTCTCAAATGAATAAATAAAATCTTTTTTTAAAAAACCAAACAGGTATGGCTTCAAGAAGGTTCTAAAATATTCTTCAGGGGCGCCTGAGTGGCTCATTTGGTTAAGTATCCAACTCTTGTTTTCAGCTCAGGTCATGATCTCAGGGTCATGAGATTGAGCCCCATATTGGCTTCCATGCTGGCCGTGAAACCTACTTAAGATTCTGTCTCTTCTGGGCGCCTGGGTGGCTCAGTCAATTAAGCGTCTGCCTTGGGCTCAGGTCATGATCCCAGGGTTCTGGGATCGAGTCCCCCGTTGGGCTCACGGCTCAGCGGGGAGCCTGCTTCCTCCTCTCCCTCTGCTCCTCCCTCCTGCTCATGCCCTCTGTCTCTTTCTCTCTCAAATAAATAGTCTTTTTTTTTTTTTAAGATTTTATTTATTAGAGAGAGAGACAGCCAGAGAGGGAACACAAGCAGGAGGAGGAGGAGGAGGAGAGGGAGAAGCAGGCTTCCCGCTGAGCAGGGAGCCTGACATGGGCTCGATCCTAGAACCCTGGGATCATGACCTGAGCCCAAGGCAGACGCTTAACCAACTGAGCCACGCAGGTGCCCCTAAATAAAGTCTTAAAAAAACCCAAAAAACTAAAAACTAAAAAAAGATTCTCTCTCTCCTTCTTTCTCTGCCCTCCCCCCACCGCCCCAGCCCACCCCACCCCCACCCTGCTTGCAGGCATGCCCAGCTCTCTCTCGCTTTCTCTCTTAAAAAACAAACAAACAAACAAAAAAACCTTCAGATCTAAGGAGCAGAACTGCTCATCAGATACACAATCTGTTTTCTCTTCCCTTCTTGCTGTGGATGGCAGCCTTAGAGACAACGGCTACTGGAGGACAATGCTAGCACTCAGAGCGCCCAGGCCCTGGAGGACTGGGACACGGGACTTTCAGTGCCAAACCCAGAAAAGTTGCTTTCAAACCAGGATGAATTGGTTACCGGAGGCCAGAGCCTCCCTGAGAGGCATTTCTCTTACCTCCTCCTTCCCTAGAAGCATGTTGGAATTGCCGTCCGCTTGACCTTCGAAACTCTAGAAGGAGAGAAGACATCTTCGGAGCTGACCGTGGTCAATAATGGCACAGTGGCCATTTGGTATGATTGGCGGCGGCGGTCCCAGCCAGACTCTTTCCAAGGCCTGAAGAGAAACAGGATGCAGCGGTTTTACTTTAACAATCGAGAAGGTACCTGGCTGCCTCACTCCCTGCCTCCTGTCCTCCGTCTAAGAAGCCACGGTCGGGCTAATGCTCCTGCAAAGCTGAGCCGCTCTCCCCTGCCTATTCCCTCCCATTTCTTCTGTGAATTATGTCCTCTCCCAGCTGTTCATGTCTGTAGGGGGGATGGTCGAACTCTTGAGAACACAGAGCAGTGAGTCACCAGGGAGCAAAAATTTTCTAGGGGTTCAGTTACCTGATTGCTCGCCCTGAAGCTAGGGCCATCTCCCCCACCATCCCTGTTTGCCTGGGACTTCCCAGTTTTCATACAGAAAGTCCAAAGTCCCACATCCCAGGAGAACCCTCATTTATGGGCAAACCAGGATGGTCTGTCACCCTGCCTGGGGCTCAGTTAACTGTATGTGCATAGGCATAGGGCTCAGTTAACTGTATATGCATAGGCTTAGGGCTCAGTTAACTGTATATGCATAGGCTTGGGGCTCAGTTAACTGTTTATGCATAGGCTTGGGGCTCAGTTGACTGTATATGCATAGGCTTGGGGCTCAGTTAACTGTATACATGCAGGCTTGGGGCCCAGCTAGCTCCTCTGTGGTGAAAACCTCTGTCTCCGTCCCTCTCAGGTGTGATTCTGCCTGGAGAAACGAAAACCTTTACCTTCTTCTTCAAGTCTTTGCATGCTGGGATCTTCAGGGAATATTGGGAGTTTGGAACCCACCCCACACTACTAGGAGGGGCTACCCTGCAGGTCAATCTCTATGCAGTCTCCCTGACTCAGGACATTTTTAGGGAAGAAAGGAAGTTACTAAAGGTAAGAGACCCAGGACCTTGGCCCCGTGGACACCAGAGAGGTTCCCCTGGACTTCTTGGTGCTGCCTTTGGGAACCCCCTTTCTCCCAGCCCCAGAGGTGAATGTTTCACAGACAAGCAGCTGGTTTTGCTCAACACACACTCCCCAGGGCTTTGTGATGTAAAAGGCGGGTGGCATGGAGAGTAGGAACAGCTTTCTGCCCCATCCTGCCTGGAGGCCCCCAGAACTGCTAGAAATATCTTTTGTGTTTGTTCACATTGTCTGACGCTATCTATCCCCTGGGGTCAGATTTAACTGGCAAACCTTTAAAACTAGAGAGAACCCCCTAACTGGTGGGGCTGACCCCCAGAGAGAGAGCGTGGGCTCAGGGGTGGGCGCTGGGCCCCCAAGTCCGCTCCAGAGCTGGCCAGCTGGGACAGTGCTTCCAGGCGCTCTATAGAAAGCAGCCTGGTTCCTACTGTGGCCGCTGGATACAAGCCAACTCCAGTAGCTGGGGCTCAGCCCACCGGGAGCACAGGTGATATGGACAAATGCCACGTCTGCTTTATTTGCTGATGGTAGACCCCACCTCTCACAGGAGCAGCCCCTCTACTGTTCCTGTGGCACCCAACAGGGTGGTCAAGCCATGCTCGCAACAGGGCCCAAACCGTGTGGCCCCTGCCCCTTGCCCTTCTTCCTAACCTGGGGAAAATGCTGACTCAGTGACCTCTGGCCCCATGAGGGAGCAACATCTCCTGGACTGCTTCCCCCCTACATCCTGTCAGATATCTGGAGATACCCAGGGATTTTGAGTCTGGGAACAGGAGTGCGTGTGTGAGAGAGAGACAGACAGACAGATGGTGGCAGGAGCTCAACCCCTAGGAAGGCACAAAGTCCTAAGGGCTCTGGCTCCCCTCAAAGGGGCAACACGGGTTTCAAAAGGCTGAGCTGCCATCTTGTCTCCCCTTCCTGTCCCCAGAACAAGCTGGCTGCCCAAGAAGCGGTCACCATCGTGGAGAGCGTGCTGCAGGAGCTGCTGAGTGGGATCCTGACCCCGGAACGCGCACAGTCCCCTGTCGACGCCTATCTCACGGAGGAGGACTTGTTCCACCATAGGAATCCTCGGGTACAGTGCTGGCCCCTGCGCCCTCACACCCCCCCCAACCCCCCAACCCTGGGCCTGTTCTGAGCGTCTGCCATGAGTAACTCACTTTCTCCTCCCAGTAGCTAGGGGCTGGGGGGGGGTACTATTTAGATCCTCACTTTACAGTAAGGAAACTGAGGCCCAGGGCGGTATTAAGTCATTTGCCCAAGATTACTTAGCAGGTAAGTGGATGCTTGGCCAGAATAGAGCTTCGCAGACTCCTTCATTCAAACCCCATCTTGCTTGGAAATGCAAATACAAAAAAAGCTGGAAGTCAGAGATACTCAGGCGAAAAGAATTGAGGAGCTGCTCTGGCCACAGAGGCTCCTGCAGGCTTTTTCCCTGTAGCCTCCATCCATACTCTGGGGGTGTGAGTTGGGGAGGGGAAACGGGGGAGGCTCCCCGGGACTCTAGGGACCCCTCCCCCACCATCTCCCCGTTAGGTGGCTTTACTTGCCTTCACTGCAGCTGCATTACCAGCACCAAGTGGTGCAAAGCCTGCACAGCCTGTGGCGCCAGTACTTGGTCGTGCCCCCCAAGGCCGAGGAGGTCCGGCCCAGCGAGGAGGAGCACCTCAGCCCCAGGGCCCAGCCAGCTGTGCCCCTGCCAGCCACCTTGGAGAAGCCTCCTCTGAACAGGGAGCCTTCAGCACACTTGAAGGGCCCAGTCTCCGAATCCCAGCCATCCCGGCAGGAGAATGAGGCCCGGAGGGACTCCCGGGATGCTTTGGGCTCCCAGAAGCCTGGAGCCAGGGCCCGGGCTGCTCAACGGAAGAGCATTATGGAGGAGATCCTGGTTGGGGAGAGCCCAGACCTGAGGAATACAAAGAGCCCCTGGGAGCCAGATGGCTTTCCCCCGCCTGAGTGGAACCTCTGCCTGGAGGATTTCAGAAAGGTGATTGCCTGACTCTGCAGGGGTGGGTGGGGTTGCGGTCCTGGGCTGGGTGCCAGGGCATGGAGGGAGGACCCCAGCAGGCCCCCAGGCCCCCATGGACAAAGAGACCCTTCTGAGGGCCCAGGGGAAGCAGTCTCTTGGGTCATCTCTTTTGGTCTTGGGTGCCTAAGCCACCCTGGTGCAGTGAGGGGGACTCCCTCTCTGACCCAAACACACCTTGGAGAAGAGGGTTCATGGGTACATGGTTCCGGGGGTGTCCCCTCTCCACGGCTGCACCTGCTCCTGGCCGTCTGTCCTCACAGCACCAGCCCTGTCACTAGAGGACGCAGGGACCCCGGTGTCCCATGCAGGACAGTTGCCCATGGTACTTATGACCCTGCCAGGCAGTGATGGCACTCCCGGAGGAGAGCCAGAAGGAAGATGGCCTCATCAGGCTCAATAAAGCAGCCCTGGAGCTGTGCCAGGAGCAGAGGCCTCTGCAGTCTGACTTCCTGCACCAGGTGTGGTAAGTGTACCCCCCACCCAGCCAGCCCTGCCTCCCCACTGTGGTCTCTAGCCCCATCTAGCCTGTGGTTCTGGGCATGCCCCTTGAGCCCAGGTGCAGAAAGGTGCTGCAGACGCTCCCTGCTCTGCCACCTGCCACAGCAGCCCCCCCAGCAGCCTGCCCCCTCCAGAGCAGTTAGAGCAGAGCAAGTGCCCAGTCTCTCTACCGTCCTCTTGCCCAGTTCCCTCTCAGTGAGCAGAGGAATGGGCCAAGGAGGAACCAGAGGGCAGTGAGGAGAGGGGCACAGCAAGGGCACAAAAAGCCTCGCTTCTCCTGTGGAACTTGCTTGGCTATGGGTGGGTGCCTTCGGTGGGGCCCGTTGGGCTGGGCCCAAGCATAGCCAGGGTCTTAAGCTAACTGTCTCCTGGGCCACTCTTCCCTGACTGCTGCTTGAGGGAAGCTGGATCCCTACCTGAGCGCTGGCACAGGTGCTGGTGAGGCTGCCAGCCCCCTCCATGGTAGCCCCCAGCACTCCTGTCTTAGAAGGGAAGGACCCACGCCTCCACACGTTCAAAGGCAAATGAGGGGTGATGGCTTGGTCCAGTATGCCTTGCTCTCTAGTTTGCAGCTGTGGCGGGATGTGATCGATGGCCTGGTGAGCCATTCCCTGTGGCTGAGGGCTCTGCTGGGCCTGCCTGAGAAGGAGACCATCTATTTGGACATCCCGGAGGAGCAAGGTCAGACTGCAGCCATGCACTGCGTAGCCTCGCCCCCTTGCACGCCCATCTCGTGGGATCTCTGTCAGGTTGATCCTTGGAGTTGGCCCCATTAAACCCACCTGTCTACTGCCAGGATTTGGGACTTAGAAGTGACCTGAGTGACCACCTTTGTCCAGTCCCCTGGTTTTAGAGGTGGAGTCCCAGAGAGGTCGAATGACTTGCCCATGCCATAGATGGAGCGGTGGGGGAGCTGGGACTGGAACCAGGCCTCCCACCCCCACCGCGCAGCTCATGTGCCTGGACTGGGAGCTCTGCTCCTTCCTGGGGGCACAAGGGCTGAGGATGCTTGGCTTTTCCAACCCTGCGTGTGGGGTCCATGAGGCCAGGTCACACTGTCTTCCACTCACCCTCCCTTAGATCGAAAGTCTCCTGGCACAGAAGGGAAAATGACTACCACGAAATTTGGGAAGGAGGACCGTAAAGGCACAGCCCAGGAAAAGAAGCAGCTGGGAATCAAAGAGGACAGAAAAGCAGCCAAGTTGCCAGGGAAAGAGGCATGCTGGGACATAGGGTGGGCCCCCAGTGGGGCTGGGGCGGCATCAGAGGAGCTGTGGCAGGCAGGGCACTCAGTCTAGCATGACGCCTTGGCTCTTGAGAAAGGCCTGGGCCTCCCCTGGGGACTCCTGAAGGCCGTGTGTGTGTCTGTCTCTCCAAGCAGGACCGTGCAAACAGCAAGAAGCACAAGGCGAAGGATGACAAGAAACCAATGAAATCCTCAAGTCGGGACAGGCTTTCCTTGGAAGACGCTGTCCCTGACAGCACGACCCCTTCCCAGGAACCCATAGATCCCCTGGTCATGGAGAAGTACACCAAGAGGCTGCACACGGAGGTGAGGGCCTGAGCCCTGCGCCCAGACCTCCCCTTGCTCACACCCACTCTGCGGACCTTCCTCCCCCCCCTCATCCATCCCGCTTATTCCACAAACAGTCAACCCTAGTGTGTCCTGCTGGAAGGCGGAAGCAGAGCTGCCCTTGTGAAGGGCATCCCGGTGTGCAAGACAGGCCTCATGCATAAGCGACACGCCCCGTGTGTTGGGTGGCAAGCATTCTGGAAGAGCGAGGGATAACCCAGGCCAGCGGGTAGGGAAGGCCTGGGTTGGGGTGGGGGAGCTTCACTGAGAAGGTGACATCGAGCAGACTCGAAGGGAGGTGCGGGGTGGCCCTGTGGCCATCGAGGAAGAGCGCCCTGGGCAGAGGGGCCAGCTAACCCAGGGGAGGGAGTGGGCCGGGAGGACAGAGGGCAGAGCCACCGAAAGGGAACAAGTCACAGGGCAGGTGGGGCTCTGTAGGCCACCGTGTGGACTTGGGGTTTTTCTGAGTGAGATGAAGAGTCCACAGAGGTTTGACTGGAGGAGTGACACAGTCTGACTTAGAAGACCAGAGGGATGGACCAGAAGCCCCTTCCTTTCTGCAGCTCCCACTTCCTGTCTGTGTGAGGCGCGTCTTGGCAGAGAAGTCCCGGCAGGGAGCGGCACATAGAGTGACTTTCCAGCAAGTGTAAGGGTTGTGACATGCTGGAGAACATGCATGCTGGTTTATTCTTTTTATTCCTTTTTTTTTTTTTTTAAGATTTTATTTATTTATTTGACAGAGATCACAAGTACGCAGAGAGGCAGGCAGGAAGAGAGAGGGGCAAGCAGGCCCCACACTGAGCAGAGAGCCCGATGCGGGGCTCGATCCCAGAACCCTGGGATTAGGACCTGAGCCGAAGGCAGAGGCTTAACCCGCTGAGCCACCCAGGCGCCCCGATGCTGGTTTATTCTTAAGCCGCAAGTCTTAGAGGTTCATCCGAGTATGTGTTCCATTCTTTGTTACTGTTTCAGAGGACAGGTCCACAAAGCCACACTTGATTGTCACCGTGTCTGATGGCGGCACTTTGCCTGCCTCCGGTG
Source organism: Lontra canadensis (assembly GCF_010015895.1). Classification (NCBI taxonomy): domain Eukaryota; kingdom Metazoa; phylum Chordata; class Mammalia; order Carnivora; family Mustelidae; genus Lontra; species Lontra canadensis. The sequence continues at coordinate 10,223,191 of NW_022631037.1, read as the reverse complement.
TGGACAGCTAGATAGTTGGGACCGTGTCACGTACACTGGGGTAACGCTCTGGATCACATCTGAGCAGAAGTCCCATTTGCTGCTGGTGATATCACGCGATGTCTGAAGGTTGATGGGGTGTAGATAGGAGTCCAAGGGCTGTCTGCAGTGAAGAAGCCGCCTGCCCAGGCTCATGTGCTCCAGCCCCACAGGAGGGCACCACCCTGGAGACATTTCAGTCTGAGGGTCTGTGATCTTACCAGAAGGAAAGCTGGCCTCTGGGTGGCCGAGGTAGAGCTGGCCCACCACCGGGGGGGGGGGGGGGGTAAATGGGTACTGCTCCCTGGAATTACCCCTTTCACCACTCCAGGCTCTTGTGCCCCCATATGTCCCAAGGGCCTGGTGCAGGATTACTTCCTCAGATGGTTTAAAAAATAAAACTACCTGCCAAAACAAAAGTTCTGTAGAAACTCTGCAGGTGTGGTTTTACCCCTTTTGCGGCTTGACGTCCTGGTGTAGACCCCTCTGCCCGCATCGTGTGCTGGGTGCTGGCTTGTGGGGTGCCTTCCACAAAGCGAACCTCTGCCTGTGATTTCACTCCGTTCTTCCAGGTCTACGGGCTGCTGGACACCCTAGTGACTGACCTGATGGTCCTGGCTGATGAGCTCAGACCCGTAAAGGATGTCGAGGAGACTTTGCGTCTTTGCACCTGACTCATGTGCCCCAGGGGCCTTCTGGGAAACTGGTTCACAAACAAATCAATAAAGAACCTTCACGTTCCCACCACTTCCTTTAGGCCGTCACGTCTTGGACGTTAGATCTTGATGAGGGCAGCTCATGGCCAGGGTCCCTTGTGTCCCACCTGCCTCAGATTCTCCTCCTCCTAGTTCCCGGAGCCATCCAACAGGAGGAAAGAGAGACACACCTGGAAGGTGATGTGTGGGATAATGAGCGGAAGAGCAGGCTGGCACCAGGATAAGGAATGAATCAGGTGACAGGACAGAGAGCATCAGCCCTTGAAATCCTTGCCTCTGACCTTACTGGCTCACACTTTTGGAGTCACGCTTCCTGGAACCAGGTCTTCCCCAAGTGTCATCACCCAGCATGACCAAGTGTGAGACCAGGAGAACTGGATCCCATGGGGCCTGGCTCCCTGAGATTCTCCCACTTCCACTAGGTCAAGGGCCAGGTCCCAGTCTCTGTGGACCATGCTAACCACACTGTAGGACCCTAGAGGCCAGATCCTCATGTCCTCGGCAGCCTGTCTCATCCCCTCCTCATGGTTGGCCCCCCTGGAACCACTTTTTGCCTGAAAAACAGCCTCTGGACATTATGCTTACCCTCTTGTTCAGAGAAATGGGAAGGGGACAAGAGGTGGTTCCTGGAAAGGAAAGGCAGCTTTCAGCTCAGACTCAGTTCCCAGATGGCTTTCAGCTGAGTGGGCTCCCGGCTCCCAGAGTTCAGAGAGCAACTTGGCTATTCGGGGCTCAGGGCCTTAAGTGCTGGTGGGGCAGAGGTGTAGGCGGGAGATGGAGAGGTGGCCGCAGCCTCCCACCAGCTCGGTTTTGCATTTGGCTGGATTTTGCATTTGGCGCTTCTGATAAAAACCTCACAGGCTTCAGCATCCTCTAGTTGAAAGTGGGAGGAGCTTTGGAGAGAGCAGGTCATTCGCTTCTCAGAGGCAGAGAGGGGCTAAGCCTGGAGCCTGGATGCGCCCTTCAGGGGGCCAGGGGGAGCTCACAAAAAACAAATGCACCAAAGGGCCTGCCCTCCCCGCCAATGGTCTTCCTGGCCCAGTGGAGATGGGTAGGAGTGGGGCGGGTGTTGGAGCCCTGCGCCCCCCACCCAATTTCCTTTTGAGGCAGGGGAAGGGTTAACTTGCTGCAGGGTGGGAGTGGGCCACCAGCCCCGACTCTGGATCTGTGCCTCCCAGGGACAGCCAGCTGGCAGGCCTCCCACCCCTGAAGGTGCCGCCTGCCCAGCCAGCAGGAAGGGGTTAACAAGCGCAGCGCTTCCTCCTGTGTCCTGTTACTGCTGAGGCAGACCTGCCCGGCCAGCTGAGCAACTTTCCTCGGAGTGCAGCCTGCCTGCCTGCCGGCCCAGCAGCTAAAACACCAGCTGGCAAGAGGCAGAGCCGCAGCCCTTTCTGGGGACCCTGCCGCCACCCTTCCAAGGGGTCTGCGCCTCCTGGGAGAGGGTGGGCATCTCCAGGACACGGGTCCATGGTGGATGGCTCTGGGGACGCTCCCGAGGCTGTGCTGTCTCCCTGCCGAGCGGGTCGGAAGGTCACTGCAGAGGCTGCTCACAGTCCCAGGGCTGGGGCCAAGGGAGTCTGCACCAGAGGTAAGACGGCCCCTCCCTGGCAGCCGCGGTGCCTCTCATGGAAGGCTTGGGGCTTAGTCTCCCTCCCAGATCCCAGGGAGAAGGGTGAGGAGGACAGAGCCACAGAAGATCCTGGATGCTTCCTGCCTGCTGCCCCTCCCTCCCTCCCTGCAGCCCTCAGGAAGCAAGACTCAAGGCCTGGCTCCCTACCCTGGGGCCAGCATCTTTGGTGGCATTCCCAGGGGTACTCCCATTCCCCTCTGCCCGCCCCTCCTCCTCAGCCCCGGGGCCTCTCCCACCCCATTCCAGGGTCCCAGGACACAGCCACTTCAGGGCTGACTTAAGCTTAGAGCTCTAGCTCACACACCTGTCCATCCACTGGCAAGAGTTACTCATTCCCATCCCCTCGACCCCCGCCCATGGCTCCCTTTGACCCGATGTGGGGCAGGGGGTGGGGCTGCCTTAGCGGAGGATTGGAGGCGCTCCGGGCTGGTGGGGTACACTCACACTTTGGCCAAACTCTTGCACGTGACTCAACATATCTAAGCTCTCTCCTTCTCCCTGAATCCCCGCTCCGGGGATGCCCTCTACTTCCTGCCCTGACACTTTCCCCAGTCCTAGAAAAGAACCCCCTGTACCCTGTAAAGTTCTCTTTGGCACCCTCTATAAAGCAGAGAGCAGAGACTTGTACCCCGTGGCCTGTCCCCACCCCCCAGTATAACCCTCCCCACTCTGCCCCCTACCCTCCTGCCTCTGGGGAGGGGAGGCCACCTCCACCCCATGTCTGAATGAGCCTCTCAGGCTCTGCCTTCTCAGTGTCCTTCCCTCCACCTGACAGGGTCTGGCTCAAGGTCACTGCAGTAATTCCATACCCGCCTGCCCGGGCCTGCCGCTGCCGCCACTGGCTGCTGGGTTTCTGTTTCACTCCCTTTTATTTCTGGGCATATTGTGTTCGATAAAACTCTGGGCTTGTAACACCGCTGGCAGGGCTCCCAGCTGCTCCCTCCCGCGTTCCTTCCCTTCCTTTCCATGCTCCCTGGGCCTCACCCTGCCCCCCTTTTCCTCCCCACCTTGTCCCTTTTAACTTTAAGGGAGGGAAGCCCAGGCACCTTCCTGGGGCTTCTGATCCCTCCCTTCCCCCAGCTCCAGCAAAGGTGTGCTGAGAAGGCTCCACCATCCCCCCTTCTAGAAGGAGAGTCCAGGCAGGGCTGCAGGGTCCATGCTGAGGGCCCCTCCCAGTACCCAAGGCTGGGCTGGAGGGCCGGGGAAGCCAGGCTCTGGTAGGGCTGCTGGTGGAGTCAGGATGTCGGACTGGTTCAGCTGGTTTCTGTGGCCAGCCCTGGGAGGGGCGTGCACTCAGGGCGGGCTGTGGGGCACAATTATTTCTTCTTGCCTCTTGCCACCCTCCAGCCCACCGGTTAGGGAGGGAAAGATGGGTCTGAGTCACTAGTGAGGGGGAGGGCAGGACTTAAACAAGCGTTGGCCTTGGCATCCCCACAGAAGGCCTGCCAGGCTGGACGGACAGACAGCAGACAGAAGGTAGGCAGGCTTTTAGCCAGCATTCCATCTGCCTGGTGTCCCATGGGATCCCCTCCTCTGGGCCCAAGCTCTCCCAGGCACCTGGGCCCTGAAGAAGCCGGCCTAGGCCTGCTGGCTGGTTTGACCTGAGCCCAGGACTAGCCAGGCTGGGTGGAGGGGAAGTCCAGTTTGGGGGGGGGGGGCAGGACAGGCAGCTTCTGACTCCCACGGTAGACTGGAGAGGTGCAGTCTCCATGGGTGGTGATATTGGTGGGGGGTCACAGGTGGTGTGGACACTCTGTGGGTCCAGCCTGTATGTAGATGTGTGTGTGTGTGTGTGTGTGTGTGTGTGTGTGTATATACCCATATGAGAGAAACAGCTGTGGTAGGGGGATTCTGGTTTGGGTTTCTGGTAGGGCCCTGGGAAAGCCTTTTTCTGTCTTGAGCCTGAGTTTGATTTCCCCAGATGGCCTGGTCCTGAAGCTGGGGGTGGGAGGGTAGCAGGCTGACCCTGTTTCCCGCTCGGTTGGGGAATCAGGGGTCTGCCGTGCACCCAGGACCTCAGGTTTGGGGTGCTCAGACCAAGCCTTGCCTTCAGGGAGCTTACATCCTGGCTGAGATGGAATTGAGACAATAAAGCAATCAGATGAATTAATTACAAAACCAGTAACCCTGTCAATAAGTATCACATTTGTCTCTAGAGACCTAGGTGTTGGTCCCAGCTCTGCCCAGCTTATACACCGCTGTAGGCAGTCCATGTCCCCTCCCTGACCTCAGTGCTCTCCTGTGTACTACAGGGGTGGCAGTGACTAGGTCTCTTTGAGAGGCCAGGGCCCACTTCCTGCCCCGGACTCCTCTCTGGGCTTCTGGCCCAGCTCAAGTATCCCCTGGGAGCTATCCTTCCTCACCCTGCTGCTTCCCCTTCCCTTCAGACCTCCAGCTGTCACCTCCACTGGGAAGTCCCCCCTGATTTTCCTAGCTTGGGTACTCCTGAGCATGGCACAAGTCTGTGCCCCTGCAGCTTGATGTGTGGGGGCCAGGACTTGTGCTCTGGGTCTGGCTCAGTGTCAGGCTCAAAGAAGGCCCCAGGAACTAGGTGTTGAATGAATTAAGGTGCACAGACTTATGCTGTGAGAAATGGCAAGAGTGGGGGCGAAGGAGCTGGAAAGGATAGGTCCTAAGCTAGCTCCCGGCAGACATGGGAGCCATAAGCCCCTCAGGAGCAGGGCAGGCAGGCATTCCTGGGGGTGACTTTCATGTGTCTTGCAAAGGGCAAGGGCTGGATAGGGGAGAAACGTGTGGGTAGCTCTGTGAACTTCACTTCCCCGTCTGTGAACCGAGGTAATAATCTCATCTTTGTGGTGTGACTGTGACCAGCAATGAGCACACGGAACTAGAAGTGCCTGCTGAATAATATGTAAAATAAGAAATATAAAAATAAATGCCAGCCAGAGGGGGGCTCCTGGCCACGGGGACCCCTGGCCAGGCCTTCGGTCCATGGCTGAGTGGCTGTCAGGGAGGGCCCATCACCCCTGAGTTCTGTCTCTCTCTTGCTCAGACCCATGTGGAACCAAGGATGCAGCCGCCCTGCTGAGAACACGGCGGCCCATCTCTGGAGACCGTGACCTCGAGACGGTGGCCCTCGGCCCTCCACCTCTGGCTGGAGCGGGGGCCGCCCATCTCCAAGTCCCCAGCCATGACGACCTCCGCACTGCGGCGCCAGGTCAAGAACATCGTGCACAACTACTCGGAGGCAGAGATCAAGGTGCGCGAGGCCACCAGCAATGACCCATGGGGCCCGCCCAGCTCGCTCATGTCTGAGATCGCCGACCTGACCTTCAACACAGTGGCCTTCGCAGAGGTCATGGGCATGCTGTGGCGGCGGCTCAACGACAGCGGCAAGAACTGGCGGCACGTGTACAAGGCGCTGACGCTGCTGGACTACCTGCTCAAGACGGGCTCTGAGCGGGTGGCCCACCAGTGCCGCGAGAACCTCTACACCATCCAGACGCTCAAGGACTTCCAGTACATCGACCGGGACGGCAAGGACCAGGGTGTCAACGTGCGTGAGAAGGTCAAGCAGGTGATGGCCTTGCTCAAGGACGAGGAGCGCCTCCGGCAGGAGCGGACCCATGCCCTCAAGACCAAGGAGCGCATGGCACTGGAGGGCACGGGCATTGGCAGCGGGCAGCTGGGCCTCGGACGCTCTCGCGGTTCCCCGTCCTCCTACAACTGTGAGTGAGCCCCAAGGCTGGAGCTGGGGGGGTGGCCCAGGTTCCAAGGACTGTCGCATTCAGGGAGATGGGGGATGGAGCCAGGGAAGGCAGGTGCCTGGCACAGCGGGTGGCCTGCAAGTTACCGTACAGCGGGATCTTAACTGCTGGTCCGGGAGCTGCCCAGGGGGAGTGGTGGCCACAGCCCAGGCTCTGGTCTGGTACATGCCGTATTCTGCGCCTCTTCCAGCTGAGTGATCTAGAGGGCTGCCTCTCTGAATCTCTGCTTCCTCATCTGAATTAGGGAAAATCTTATCTTCTCCAGTTGTTGGATGTGAGAATCAAGCGAGACCAAGCCCAGGAATGCCCTTGGCCTTGTGCCCAGACACATGGCACTGGGCACTCCATCGGGGCATTCCTCGTGACCCCCTGCTCAAGGGCACTGTCCTTGAAAACAGGGGTGGCTGCAGAGCCGTTCTGGACTCTTGACGGCGTGGCCTTGACTGACTGGAACCTTGAACCCTCCCCCCTCACTGGACCCCAGGCAGGATGGGACCCCCTCCCCCTACTGGAAGAGTGCAGGAGCTGGAGGAGGGGACCTGGCTTTGAGCCTTACCTCAGGACCCCAGCCAGGCCACCCTGAGCTATTGGCACATCTGTAAAGTAGGGACGGGAGTCTCTGATGGGACAGATTGGCAAACCTTACACAAAGCGCCAGGCACGCCGCCTGGCCCCCTGGAGCCTTCAATGGCCAGTCATTAGTTTCTCCCTCTGAGCCTTAGCTTCCTGGTGGGGAGGGGGAGGGGAGGGCACGGGCACCTCTGTGGTCACAGAAGCCGTCGGTGTGGTCATTGCAGCCTCCTCCTCATCCCCCCGCTATACCTCGGACTTGGAGCAGGCCCGGCCCCAGACGTCGGGAGAAGAGGAGCTGCAGCTGCAGCTGGCCTTGGCCATGAGCCGGGAGGAGGCTGAGAAGGTGAGGCCCCTGGGGTAGCCTGGGAGGCCCCACAGCCGGGCTGGGATTGGCATGGGGGGTGGATGATGGGGAGCAAAGAAGGGTACCCCAAAGGACCGCACCCTTGACTCCCAGGCTCCTTCACTCTGGGTCCCAAGACCCCGGCCCGACTCCCAAGGACAGCACAGGCCTGTCCTTGTCCCTGCGACTGTTCTGGCAAGGACTGCCTCCCTGCCTCCCGTCCCTTCTGGTGGGGCCTAGAAAAGGCCATGAGTGCCTAGTTGGTTGAGGGTACTTGTGTGTCTCCTGGGCCTGCTGTGGCCCCATGGAAGGGAAGCAGTGAGTGGGCACAGAGATAAACTGACCCCACAACCCCTGGCACCAGCTGTCCTTTTGGGGGGACAGGGACACCCCCCAATATCATCTTCTCTGCCATCACCTCTGTGGATTCAGGTAGACTGGGCAGGCAGCTGGACCTCCCATGGCAGGGCTTTTGGGGGGGCACTCAGAGAACCCAGAAGAAAAGGATCAGTCTTCTGGATTTTGAAACTGGTTGCAGATCCAGGCAGGGAGAAGGCCACACCCACCTTGCTGCCTGGGAATGGGCCTCTCACCCCCACCCCAGGTGGGCACTTCTCTCTCCATCCCCTTCTCCCTGCCGGGCTATGTTGCCCTCCCACCTGGGAGTGGGAGCACTGGGCCCTGTTCACCCCTCTCTTCCTCCCTCACAGCCGGTCCCCCCAGCATCCCACAGGGATGAGGATCTACAGCTGCAGCTGGCTCTGCGTCTGAGCCGGCAGGAGCATGAGAAGGTAGCGGGCCAAGCCTCCTGTGCTGGTGCAGGTGTTGGTGTAGGAGCAGGTGCAAATGCAGGGGCTTGTGTAGGAGCAGGTGCAAGTGCAGAGGCTGGTGTAGGAGCAGGTGCAGGGGCTGGTGCAGGTGCTACACAGGCACTAACCAGGCTTCTCCTGCTTCACCCAGTGGTCCTGCTATGCCTAACCTCTCTCTCACTGTACTCTTCTCAACGCCAGCTCCAGTCCCCTCAAGTCCAGCCTGGGCTGCTCATGCTGTCCTCACTCCTCTTGCCTTCTGCAGGAGGTGAGGTCCTGGCGGGGAGATGACTCCCCTGTGGCCAATGGTGCTGGGGCCGCGGTCCGCCATTGGCAAGACAAAGAGCCAGAGAGAGAAGAGAGAAAGGAGGAGGAGAAGCTGAAAACCAGCCAGGTAGGGGGAGGCTGCCGTGCCTGGGCTGACTGAGCCTGCGACAGGAACTGAGTTGGTATTTGTAGAGCTTAGAACCACACTTCATATACGGTAAGGGCTGTTTAGGCATTTATTGAATGAAACTGGGAGTGGAGGGGTGCAGTAGTCCCCAGTCTCAGACCTCGCGGGCTGATGACTGAGCAGACAGCAAAGTGGGATACAAAGAATCCTGATCTGAGGCCCCTGGATTCTGGATTTGCTGCCACTCTGACTTGGGGCACATCACTGTTATAGCCTCATTTTCCCCCTTTTATTGGACAGCTCCACCTCTGGTGTTCTAGGATTACACGTGATGCTGTGGATGCACCTGGGGCAGGGGCGGGGGCACAGGCACGTGGTACTAACAGTATCTTGGGCTTATACACATACTGTCCAAGGCCAGGGGAGTAGGTAGCTGCTGGGAACAAAGCTACCCTCCAAAGTAGTGGATGCTAACCCTAGGGTGTGTCTGTCCCCTTTCTGCCCATGTTCATGGTGGCTAGTTTCTGACCTAGGAAGGCAGACTGGTCATAAAACCTGTCTTTATCACCAACGGGCTGGGGATCAGGACAACTGAGGAAGGGGTCAGGCAGGCCTGGGTTTATCCCAGCTCTGCCTCTCCCCAGCTGTGTGACTTCATGCAAAGCATCTCCACTATCTGGGCCTCAGCTGGCGCATCTGTAAAATGGGCACACCACTACCCGCACGACCTCCTGCACAGGGTTGTTATGAAAATCAGGCACTAAATGGATGAGGAAACATTTCATAAGCTACAAAGCACTGTACAGAGATGAGGGATCATCAGTAGATGTTTGTGAAATGAATAAGGGAAAGAATGAGCTGGACTGAGGGAGACAGGCCAGGGACCGCCCTTCCTCTGGTCTCACCCACTTCTGAGCCACGGCTGCCTCTCCCACTCCACAGTCCTCCATCCTGGACTTGGCAGACATCTTCGCACCCACCCCGGCCCCGCCCTCCACCCACTGCTCCGCTGACCCATGGGACATCCCAGGTGGGCATGCAGGGCTGCAAGATGTTCCCAGGCTGGCCCCAGAAAGCCCCTTCCTTTCCAGCCATTTGCTGGCACCTCCTCCCCATAGCTGAGGACCATTGGCAAGTCACTCACCCCTCTGAGCCTCAGGTTCCTCTGGGACGTGGGGTTGTAGTGAGGGATGTGAGAGCACGTCTGAAGAGACCACCTCATGGAAAACTCAGAGATGTTCTCTCATTTCCACTGGTCACCCTGGCTTTCCGGCCCCAGCCCATCCCTGACTGGGAAGGTGGCCTGAACTGCCCATCCCTGGGAGTCCAGGCTCCTGGCATAACTTGGTCAACATGGTCAACAGGGGCTCCAGCTTGCTGGATCAGTCCTGAGTCAGCATCTCATTTGTGAGATGAGACCCTTAGCCTCCCAACTTGGTCTGGGTAACTGGGAAGGGCCCTGGACTGGGTATAAAGGTGGGCCTGACGTCATGTCTGTGCTGTTCCTATTTTAGGTCTCAGGCCGAACACAGAGCCCAGTGGCTCCTCCTGGGGGCCTTCTGCAGACCCCTGGTCTCCTGTTCCCTCAGGAAGCAACCTGTCCAGAAGCCAGCCCTGGGACTTGCCCCCTATGCTCTCCTCCTCTGAGCCCTGGGGCCGGACCCCAGTGTTGCCCGCCAGACCCCCTTCCACAGACCTCTGGGCACAGAACTCCCCCCAACACAAGCTCCCCAACACTGGGGCTGACCCTTGGGGGACCTCAGTGGAGATCTCCAGTGCACCTGGTAAGCAGAGGGCCAGAGGGTATGGGTGAGGGGCTGGAGGACTTCTGGGTCCCCTCCCTCCAGTGCCAAGGGACAGCACATCCTGTCCGTGTTAAGAGGGCTGCTTGCCTGAAAGGGGTCAGACCAGTGCCTGCCCTTTTTGTCAACCCACCTCCTCTCCCTCTTCCTCCTTGGCCAGCTCTAGGTGGTACCTCACCCTTTGACCCATTTGCCAAACCTCCAGTATCCACAGAGACCAAGGAGGGGCCAGAGTGTGCGCAGGCCCTGCCCTCTGGGAAGCCCAGCAGTCCCGTCGGTAAGCAGGAGGCAGGGGATGATACAGCTCTGGGGAATGAGGGGGCCACTCACAAGTGACCGCTGTCCTCTCCTTCCCACAGAGTGACCATTCCCTCTCCCTACCAATGAGTTCTGTCATCTCTGTTCCAGAGCTGGACCTGTTTGGAGACCCCATCCCCAGTTCCAAGCAAAATGGCACCAAGGAGCCAGATGCCTTTGACCTGGCTATACTGGGGGAGACGCTAACCCAGCCCAGCCAGGAGGCCCGAGCATGCCGGACTCCAGAGTCTTTCCTGGGCCCTTCAGCCTCCTCTTTGGTCAACCTTGATTCATTAGTCAAGGCGCCCCAGGCCGCAAAGACCCGAAACCCCTTCCTGACAGGTAGGATACCCCTTGTCCCCACCAGGGTCTCAACACTGCCCACCCCCCTACTCTCTCCATCACTCTTCTCAGAGCCCGGCCCCTGCCCTAAAAATCTTACTCTTCTTCCCTATTTCTGAGATTCCAGATCTTGCCTCCCCGCCACCCCACCCACACCCGCATTTAGGGCTGTCCCCTCGTGAACCCCAAGCTCCCCACCCACTCTCATTCCGCAGGTCTCAGCGCTCCATCCCCCACCAACCCCTTCGGTGCGGGCGAGCAGGCGAGGCCGACCCTGAACCAGATGCGCACGGGGTCGCCGGCGCTGGGCTTGGCGGCCAGCGGGCCGGTCGGGGCGCCCTTGGGCTCCATGACCTACAGCGCCTCCCTGCCCCTTCCGCTCAGCAGCGTGCCGGCCGGCGTGACCCTCCCCGCCTCGGTGAGCGTCTTCCCGCAGGCGGGCGCCTTCACGCCGCCGCCCGCGAGGCTGCCGCAGCCACTGCTGCCTACGTCGGGTTCCGCCGGGCCACTCCAGCCGCCCCAACAGGCCGGCACCAACCCCTTCCTCTGAGCGCAGCCCCGCCCCGCCCCCGCGGCGCAGGCTCCCGAGCCCCCCACCCTGTGCGGGGCGGGGCGGGGTGGGGCGGGGCTCTCGCCCCAGGACCCGCCCCAGGAAGCCCGGAACGGCTGAGACTCCGCCCCGCGGCCAGCGCAGACCCTCGTCCTGGCCTCCGCCGCCCCTCCGCCCCTCCCAGGGGCCCGAGACTGAAGACTTCTCGGGGCTGAGAGCACGCCCGCATGGTGAAGACTGGAGCCCGCTTCCTCAAATCCCACCCGGTGGACTTTTTGCGAGGCGTGGCGGCTGGGTCAGGACCACAGCGCGAATCTCCGGCTGCCGTAGAAACGAGTGCTCCGCAGTGTGGGGTGCAAAAATGCTCCCACTTTCCGTACAACCCTCACAGCCTGGCACCTTCGCTTCCAGATGCTCCCCAGGCTCTCGCCCATGCTCTCGTTTCATTCATTTACCACAGATCAGCACTGGGGATGATCTCATGGCAGGGAACAATACGCAGGTGTTCCCATTCTTTACGCACTCGTTCTGTGCTAAGCACTTTAGACAGATTATTTAATTTAATCCTTACAACAGGCGTCTGAGGTAGATAATGCTATTCCCACCCAAGACTGGCTACAACATTTGTGGGGCCCGGTGCAAAATTGAAGAGGCGGGGCCCTAGTTCCAAACTAAGAATTTCAAAACGGGGGCAGCAGAGCATTAAACCAAGTGCATGGCCCTTGGTCTTGCTCACATATTATACAGGAGGAAACAGGCTCAGAGAGGTTAAGCGGCATGCTCAAAGTCACAAAGCTAGCAAGGACTTGGGGCTGGGATTCAGACTGTCTGGCTCCACAGCCCTGAGCTCCCAGGCTGGGCCCCAGGTTTCATTTGCAAATATTGACCTGTTATGAACAAAGTGCCGGGCTCACCTGGGAGGGATCCAAGAATTGCAAAGCGGCCTCCAGGAGCTTAGAACTCAGTGGGGAGACAGCCCCGGCACTGGAGCCCTGGTGTTCCTTTGTTTTACTGAGTCACCTTAAATCTGGCTCTACCCTCTCCCACCTTCCTACACTAGGGCAAGAAATTCAATCCCAACCCTGCCAGAGAGCATGACCCCTCCCAGGGGCTTATGTAAGGTCTGAGAAACCAAGGGAAGAAGGGGCAGGGCCTGGTACCTCGTCCAGAGGCCACCATGGTCACCCACATTCCCTTTCTCCTCAATGCTTTCCCGCCACTGAACCACCTCACACTGATTTGTCCTCAGTGCTCAGGGTCTGGCTACCAGCCACCACCCCCTTTTTGGGTCACTGAGGTAAAACAGCCTTCCATAGTCCAGAATCACCGAAGTGGAGGGCGGGGGGGGGGGCGCGGTGGCTATAATGCTGCTCACTTTCTTAAGTGGAAGGGGGACTGGAGAAAGAAGCTACTTTGTTTTTGTTTTTGTGTTTTGCTTTGTTGGGAGGGAGGCTGTGACTGTTACAGGCAGGATGGACAAGAGCACCTGCTTAGAGGAGTCAGACGGACAGAGTTCAAAACTCTGCTCCAAGATTTGCACTTAACAATAATAATCACTTCGTAATAAGTGGTTATGCTCCCTGACCTTGAGTAAATTACTTAACCTCTCTATGACTCTGTGCCTCCATTTCCTTACTTGTCAAACGGGAACAAGAGTTCTTTCCTTATGAGGTTGCTGTGTGGCTCCTCCCATGCCAATGTCCATCGGCCCAGGGCCCACCTTCTTCAGAGACTACCCGTGAGCAATGAGCCCGTCATACCCCTCATTCCTGGTCTCACCAGGCAGTGCCCCCATCCGGCTTCTGCCACACACACCCGGGAGGTCTCTATATTTCTTGGTCGCTGACTTAACCTATTGCCCCTCCCCTATCTGGGCTCTCCTCTTCTACCCTGGCTCTCCCTTGTAGACTTTCCTGAGGACTCCCAAGGGGTGCTGCCTGACCCCCACAAAGAAGAGATTTGTAGCCTTGCTCCCTGTAGCTATAGCTACTTCTGGACCATTTGCTTCCTGTCAGAGCCTTCCTTCCTGGAGGCTGGAGGCACTGGGCAGTCCCGCCTGCCCTCCACCCAGGGCTGGGCTCCACCTCATTCTCACAATGCTTCAGTCTTGGCTCACCATCTCACCCAGATCTTGCTTAACCCTGCGTGACTCCATTATTTAGGAGGATGACCTTGACCTCTCAGCTACCCTTACCCATGGTCACTCTTTTGGCTTTGGCATCACCCTCAATTTTTTCACAGGCTTCCTGTTCTCTGATCTTAATCTCATTCCTTCCAGGGAACACCCACCAGACCCTCTTCCTGCTAACCTTTCTCCACACCCCCCAACCTTCTCAGAGATCTCTGCTCTCCTTCTTGTGAATTGCCTTCTCTCAACCAAATCCTTCCCCTTGATATTTGCTGTATTTAGCCTCATCCATCTTGAAAGTCTTTCCGTCTTTCCCGTCATATCAAGTGCCCATGCTACCTCTCTATGCCGCCTTCCTTTCTCCTCCTCCTGACCCACTCCAGTCGGCTTCTGCAGCCAGCTCCACCTCACTAGAACAGTCTTGTCGGGCCCACCCAGTGGCCCACATTGCTGAAGCCAGTAGGTCTTTTTCTGTCCCATCCCACCTGGCTATCCCAGAATCCAACCATGAGGACCCTTCCTCCTTGCAACTCTGTCCTGTTGCCTTTGGGACCCCACCCTCTCCTGGTGTTCCCTGGACCCTCTGGTGGTTCTGTGTTCCATGGGTGCACCCCTGAGTTCCCTGAGCCCAGACCTGTGCCTGCTTCTCTCCTTGTGCTGCTCCTTGGATGGGCCCTTCCATGCCTGCCCTGTCTGCACACTGAACCCCCCAATTCCTCCGACCAACCTCTCCTCACCACGTTCTCTCCACATGTGTATCTCAAGGGCACCTCCAACCAACCTCCCAAAAACTGACCTCATGAACCCCCACCTGAGCCTCTCTGTGCCCCCTCCTCAGCAAATGGCCTCACCCCTTGGGGTAAGCCCTGCTCTGCAAACCAGTCTTGGCACCTCCCTCTCCCTCATTGCGAATCCCGAGGATGTCTCCTCCTCTACAGGCCTCAAGACTCTTCTCATGATCTCTGCCTCCACATGCAGACCTCCACCCCCTCTGCTGGGTCCTGCCAGGGCCTCCTAATCAATCTTGTTTCCACTCGTGCCCCTTTTCAGTCCGTTCTCCACCAGGAAGCCAGAGGGACCTTTCCAATGTGTAGGGTCACTCCTCTGATCAGGGTCCTTCACTATCTTTCTTCTCTCATCAACAACCAAAATGCCTAACTCACAGTTCTTGAATCCCTCCAGGACCTGGTGCTTGGCCTCCTCCGAACTCACATCATCTCTCCCATCTCTCTTTGCTTTGCTCTCTGCTCTGCAGCCATGCCTGCCTTCCCCAGTTCCTCAGCCCTGACTCACTGCTATGCCACAGGGCCTTTGCACATCCATTCTTCCTGCTTCCCCAGCACTCCCCCAGCACTCCCCCAGCACAGCCCTCTCCAGACCCCAGCCTCTTGTTCTTCCACAGCTGCTACACAAGTGTGATTTCCTCAGGAAAGCCTCTCCTGCCTTGCCTCGCCTCTCCCACCGACCAGGCTCCTTGTTAAACTTAGTCATGGCACTTCTCACAGTGGGTGGTTGTACATTCATGTGTGGGCTGTCAGATTCACTTCTGTCGCCTTCAACAGACTGAGCAACACAGGGGCAGGAGCCTGGTCTCTCTCCACCCACCACTGTACCTAAGCAGAGTGCCTGGCAGGCAGTAGGCACTCAATAAATATTGGCTGAATGTAGCAAATGAGACAAGTGTGTTAAGTACATGATAGGACACGACGTTGGCTCATCCTTATTATTCAGGGAAGCCTTCCTGGAGTGGGTGGGATTTGCACAGGACCTTGAGATAGAGCCGCAGAGCCCAAGCTCACTGGCCAGATGGGTTTGGATAAGCCATGCCTTCTGCTCACGCATTTCTCATTTGTAAATGGCAAGGGTTGGACAAAACGACCTGAGGCTCTGGCATCCCACGGCTCTGACATCCTCACAACCCTCCATGTTCCTTCCATGAGGGTGATCCTCCGGGGCGGGGCGGGGGGGCGGCGCGGCAGGTAGCAGCTGGTTTAGGTCTTGCGGAGTCCCGCCCAGTTTTATGCACAGACCCGCGTCCTCCCGAGCCCGGGCTGCCCGGGCTGCCATCCCACGCTCGGCCACCGGGCGGCGCGCGGAGACCAGCCACGGGGCGGCCGGAGTCTCGCGAAGACCCTCCCGCGGCCTGGTGGGCGCCGCGGCCCGCCCCTAGCAGCCTGCGGGCCTCCCTCCTGGTCCGCAGCGTCCCGGCCCCGGCCACTAGCAGCTATGCTGCGCCCACGGGCCTGGCTGGGCCGTGGCTTTCTGCTGCCCTGCGCCGGGTGGGGCCTCGCCTTGAGCCGCAGATACCAGCGGGTGAGTGGGCTGCTGCGGCGGGTCCTGCGCCCAGGGGGCCCCAGGATGTGTCCTCACCTCACTGGTCCTCAGTGCCTGACCAGCCACCCCTCCTACCTCCTCCCCATGCCAGTCTGTTCCCGCGACGGGGCCCAGGCAATAAGGCCCTCCTTCTCCCCTCTCTGGGTCCCTTCCTGCTGCAGGGCTAGCTCTCCCGGGACTCTCATGACACCACCTCCAGGAAGCCTTCCTTGAACCCCAGTGCTGGGCCAAGGATCCTCAGCCGTGTCACCCTGGGCTGATCTGTCACAGTCCTTATGGCTGCAGGGCCTGTCATTTAGGTCTGCCCTGTGGCGCCTGGCTCCCAGGCTGAGCCCCCAGAGGTCTGAGCCAGTTTCTGACTCCCTGGAACACCTGGGGGTCTGGTCTCATAGAAGTGCCCAGGGGGTGGATGTTGAGTGAGAAGGCCCCCAGTGTTGATTTTTCCTCCTGTTGCCCCTCACCCGGTCCAGTCCCAGATCCACTTCTTGCCCTGTCTAGCCACCAACCCCAGGCAACCTCTTGCCCAGATCACCAACCCAGGCCTGCCAGAGAAATACCCTCAGAGCGGCCATCATGGGGAGGGGCCCTGTTGGGGGGGCTTGTGAGGGGTGGGGGGCGGAGAATGGAGACTGAAGGACCATTCTACCCATTGTGACTCACCCTGACCTCACAGTCATCATCCTTCCCGCCGCCAGGTCCGAGAGGTTGGGGGAGACTAACCTGGCAGAGAGCCCCCAATGAGCCACCTTTCTTCACCCCCCCCAAAACACAAGGGGGAGCACAAAGGCCACGGTCTCCCCCGTGGTTCAGAAAGGTGGGTTGGCCTGGGAGCCGGAGGTTCCGGGAGAGGGGACAGAGGGCAGGGTGGGGTGGTATGGGCCTCTGGGGTAGGCCCTGGGGTGGGGGTATTGGTAGAAACCCCTCACTTGACCCACCTGCCCATGTCAGGGGTAGCTCCTCCCGGGACAAGGACCGAAGTGTGACGGTCAGCAGTACAGTGCCCATGCCTGTTGGAGGGAAGGGAAGCCGGACCAGCTGCTCCCCATCCACACTCCAGAAGGTTCCCAACCGCCTGATCAATGAGAAGTCACCGTACCTCCTGCAACATGCTTACAACCCTGTGGACTGGTGAGAACCACTCCTGATGCCCTGTCCCCTGGGGGGGGGCAGCTGAGCTCTCAGCCCCCCCTGCACCCCCCTATCCTGGGGCTAGTGAGTGATGCCCAACCCTGCCGGGCCTAGGTACCCCTGGGGACAGGAAGCCTTCGACAAAGCCAGGAAAGAAAACAAGCCAATCTTCCTTTCAGGTAAGGTAGCCATCTTCCCTGGGATGGCAGGAAAGGAGCAGTAGTGGATAGGGGAAGGGTCCTCTGGGCCTGGGACCTCTCAGGAAATCTCCAACCAGACACTGGTACCCCTCCCTGCCCACCATGGTCCCATTCCAGTGGGGTACTCCACTTGCCACTGGTGCCACATGATGGAGGAGGAATCCTTCCAGAATGAGGAGATTGGCCGCCTGCTCAATGAGGACTTTGTCAGTGTCAAAGTTGACCGGGAGGAGCGGCCGGATGTGGACAAGGTGTATATGACCTTCGTGCAAGTAAGCTCTCTTCCCATTTACCGGGCCGGGGGCTTTCCGTGTACAGGAAAGCTGTGCTCCCTTCACGCTCGCTCTCTCTGCCAGGCCACCAGCAGTGGCGGGGGCTGGCCCATGAATGTGTGGTTGACTCCCAACCTCCAGCCCTTTGTGGGGGGCACGTATTTTCCCCCTGAGGATGGCTTGACCCGCGTTGGCTTCCGCACAGTGTTGCTGAGGATACGGGAGCAGGTGGGTGTGCTCCCGGGGAACTGGGGGTGCGGTGGGGACTGTGGGCGGGTGTGTATGCTGACCTCCAGGCCCACCCCTGCCTTCCACAGTGGAAACAGAACAAGAACACTCTGCTGGAGAACAGTCAGCGTGTCACCACAGCCCTGCTGGCCCGCTCGGAGATCAGCATGGGTGACCGGCAGGTGCCCCCCTCTGCCGCCACCATGAACAGCCGCTGCTTCCAGCAGCTGGATGAGGGCTATGATGAGGAGTATGGTGGCTTTGCGGAGGCCCCCAAGTTCCCCACGCCGGGTCCGTGCCTCCCCATGCCTGCCCCACCCCCATCCCGGCCCTCTGATGCCCACCCGGCCCATCTCTTCTGACCCCTGGCTGTGTCATTAACCGCCTGCTTTCCTGACTGACCAGTGAGCTCCTACCCCACAGCCTGCCAGGAGCTCTCTAGTGAAACCTAACTTCTGGTCTGAGCGGCAACCCCGTGATACTGACCTGGGTAACGAAGTTCCGTCCTCCATGTTGACCATTGACCTTCAAACCCCCACGGTGTCCTGGGGAGACAGCTTGTTGAGTGAATCCCTAAGCCCAGCCTGGCCAAAGGCTTCCAGATCACCCAGATCATTCCTCTGCCCCCCGGCATCCCCCATGCTCTCACCCAAGCACTCTTGGTACCCACAGTGATCCTGAACTTCCTGTTCTCATACTGGCTCAGCCATCGACTAACCCAGGATGGCTCTCGGGCCCAACAAATGGCCTTGCACACCCTGAAAATGATGGCTAATGGGGGCATCCGAGACCATGTGGGACAGGTGAGAGGGACTGGGCATTCCCTCAAGGGGGCAGCTGGAGGCAGAGGGGTGGGGGGCAGAGGCTGGGGTCGGCCTCCACCCCACATCTTGCCTGGCACAGGGTTTCCACCGCTACTCCACGGACCGCCAGTGGCACATCCCCCACTTTGAGAAGATGCTATATGACCAGGCACAGCTCGCGGTGGCCTATACGCAGGCCTTCCAGGTGACCCCTGAACCCAGCCCAGGGCAGAGACTTAGGCTGTCCACCTACCTCTGGCTGTCTCTGCAGGGCTTTCTTGGGGACTTGTGGCCCCCTGCTTAACTTCAGCCCTAACTCCCTCCCATATGCCCAATCTCCCTCCCCACCCTCCTGGGAGAAGCTGACTGCCCTCTCTGTATCCAGGCCACCCCAGAGACCTCTGTTTACAGTCTCCTTCCTCCCGCCTCAGATCTCCGGTGACGAGTTCTACTCTGATGTCGCCAAAGGCATCCTGCAGTACGTGGCTCGAAGCCTGAGTCATCGGGTGAGTGTCCACTGAGGCAGGTGGGCCTGGCTGCGGGAGGGCTTGGGGCCTCCGCTGCCCTCAACACTGGGGCCGGCCAACTCTCCTCTCCCCCAGTCTGGAGGTTTCTACAGCGCAGAGGATGCAGACTCACCCCCAGAGCGGGGCATGCGGCCCAAAGAGGGTGCTTTCTATGTGTGGACGGTCAAAGAGGTCCAGCAGCTCCTTCCTGAGCCTGTGCTAGGGGCCACCGAGCCTCTGACCTCGGGCCAGCTGCTCATGAAGCACTACGGGCTCACAGAGGCCGGCAATATCAGCCCGAGTCAGGTGAGGATGCTTGGGGAGAGGGGAGGGGTCCCAAGGTCCGGCAGGGGAGGGGGCTCCCTCTCACAGGGGCTGTTTTCCTCAGGACCCCAAGGGGGAGCTGCAGGGCCAGAACGTGCTGACTGTCCGGTATTCCCTGGAACTGACCGCTGCCCGCTTTGGCCTGGACGTGGATGCCGTCCGGACCTTGCTCAACACGGGGCTGGAGAAGCTCTTCCAGGCACGGAAACATCGGCCGAAGCCACACCTGGACAGCAAGATGCTGGCGGCCTGGAACGGTGGGGTGGCCAGGCCTGACACCCTATTCCCGCTTACAGATTTATGCTTCGAGAAGCCCCTTGTAAATGTCAGGAACCTGCTAGATACCAATTCTCCCTTTAACCGGTTTATCACCCCCAATTTACAGATGAGCCAACTGAGGCTTGAACAGCTTAAGTGACCCACCCCAGGTCATGCGCAGGGAGCAAGAGCTCTTACCCATTCACCCCATTGCTCCAGAAAGGTGTTAGGTCTTTGGGGGTGGGGGTTGGGGCAGACATACCTGGAAGCGCCCGGCTAGCTTCTCACGATCAGCAGTGTCTCCTCCCTCCAGGACTGATGGTCTCTGGCTACGCTGTGACTGGGGCTGTCCTGGGCCTGGAGAGGCTGATCACCTATGCCATCAATGGTGCCAAGTTCCTGAAGAGGCATATGTTTGACGTGGCCAGCGGCCGCCTAATGCGGACATGCTATGCGGGCTCCGGGGGAACCGTGGAGCACAGGTCAGGGGCGGGGCAGCCTGGGAAGGCTTGTCTCCCTGGGCATCCCAGGCCTATCTCTGCCCCTCTCCCTACCCCTTGGTAGGCTCCAATCCCAGCTCTGCCGTCCGCTCGCTGTGAGCTCTTAACTTTCCTGGACCCAGTTACTCACCCGGGAAATGGGCACCCACTGCGGAGGGAGATTATGAGCGTCCTGGCAAACAGCCTCCTCTGGGAAAGATGCTCTCTCCCAGGGCCTGACTCCAGCCCCTTCCCTAATGCCTGTTCCCCCAGCAACCCACCCTGCTGGGGTTTCCTAGAGGACTACGCCTTCGTAGTGCGGGGCCTACTGGACCTGTACGAGGCCTCACAGGAGAGCTCCTGGCTTGAGTGGGCTTTGCGGCTGCAGGACACGCAAGACAGGCTTTTCTGGGACCCCCGAGGTGGCGGCTACTTCTGCAGTGAGGCCGAGCTGGGGGCCGGTCTGCCCCTGCGTCTGAAGGACGGTCAGTGGTGGGGGTGGAGCTGGCGTGAACCCCATTAGGGCTTGGTTTTCCCTGGGGGAGGAGGCGTAAGTGAAATGTAGTGATAAAGAGCCGGCGTGGGTTCACATCGCCACCACTTACTAACCAGCTGACTTGCAGCTGTTCTCATTATATTCCAGACCCTCAAGTTTCTTAATATGTGAGACAGAGCTCACGTCGGTACTATCTTACAGGGCGGATATAGAGATGGATTTAGCCATTCGGTAGAACACTCTGGGTAGCAGTAACTGAAGGACCTGGATTCACATAGCACGCAAGGCTCACCCTCACGAAATACAGCATAGCAGGGGAAATGCAGTAACAGATGATAGTAAGGACTAACAAGAGTGCGGGGACGGATGTGTAGTTACAACATGAGGGCCATCGGGAAGTAGGCGCCCGGGCCCCTTCTGCTTTAGTACGATTCCCCATCACCGGACGCGTCTGGTCTGTTCATGGTCTCTCTCCTCCAGCTCCAATGTAAGCATCTCAGGAGCAAGAATTTTCCTTTTCCTTCCACAGCCCCAAAGTCTAATGTCGGCTTGGCACATAGCAGGTGCTTTGTAAAATGGTAGCCAAAAGAGTGAAAGGAACTGGGGAGAGAACGACAGTGAGGCCCAACTCAGCTAGGGGGAGGTCCGATCAAACCTGGGACAGGCATCGTTGAGCCAAGGGTTAGGAGAAGCCTGGAGGATGGGGCCAAGGCCAGCAGAGCGGAGGCGTCCATGGGGGCAAAGCTGGATCCCTGCAGGGTCTTATAGGCGTGGCAAGGAGTGGAAATCTCTGAAGGGTTTTAAGTAGGTTGTGATCTGGTCCAGTTAGGTCTAGGAATATCATTCTGACTGTGCACAAGGGACCTTCAGAAGGGAGCAGGGTGACCAGTTAGGAGGCCGTTAGTGGCATTCAGTCCCGATGAGGGCTGGCCATGGACAAGCTGGAAGTATGAGATGGGGAGAAAGCAGTGGGATTTAGGTCCCTTCTGGCCTCAGACCCAGTGGACTCTGGGTGGATTAGAAGTGGGGGGTGGGGAGGGGCAAGGATGATGTCTCTCCGGCTCAAGCAGCTGGATTGAGGAGTCCACAGTGAGATGGGGGAGCTGGGGGGCCAAAAGTTCACCCTGGAGCAAATGGCTGAGAGAGCGAAAGCTCAGCAAGCGTTGCTGGTGGCCTTCCCATCCCCCACCACCATGGCCACAGTCCCAGGGGCAGGGTCACAGGACCTAGCGACCCTCCCTCACTGCCCCCACCCTGCTGCCCCCCTTGCAGACCAGGACGGCGCGGAGCCCAGTGCCAACTCCGTGTCGGCCCACAACCTGCTTCGGCTGCATGGCTTTACGGGACACAAAGACTGGATGGACAAGTGTGTGTGCCTGTTGACCGCCTTCTCTGAGCGCATGCGCCGCGTCCCCGTGGCATTGCCCGAGATGGTCCGCGCCCTCTCGGCCCATCAGCAGACCCTCAAGCAGGTATGTGTGTGTGTGGGGGCCAGTGAGGGCACTTGTGCTGGGACCCTGGGTGGGAGGGGGCTCTGGAGTTGCAGTGGGGGATGGGGACATAGGGTGGGGCTCCTGGAGCTGCCCCCAGAGCTCAGGTCTGGGAGTGTGTGGCCGTCTGGGAGTGTGTGTGCAGGTGTCTCCATGGGGACATCCATAGGACTGCTCTACGCAGCGGAGATAACCTGAGTGCACACGCATCTGAGGAGCCGGGGCTCTGGCATAGCCTGTTACTGGGGCTCTCAGCGCGGGGAGGGGGGGGTGCAGGGGCTAGGTATAGGTCCCTGTGGCTGGCGAAGTGTTTCTCTGTAGGTCTCCATGTGTCTGTGTAGTTGGCTCTGCCAGCGTGTGCGCAGGTCTGTGCTTATCTGTGTGCAGGTCTCTATTTGCCTTACTGCTGCGTGTGCACATCTAGGTGCGTGTGGCCCTGGGGGCATGTGACTGTGTGTGTACAGGCCTGCTGAGCGTGCGCTGGTGAGTGCTCACCGGTCTGCATTTGCCTGTCTGCATGCGCATGACCCGTGTTCAGGCTTTCCTGCTTATATTTGCATTTGTGTGCCCGCATACCTCTGCACACGTGCGTGCGTGTTGTGTGCTAGGGTCTGTGCCCCTGGCTGCATCTCCCTGTGCTCATATCTCTGCCACTGTGTAGGACCCCGTCACTTTGTGTGTTCCCGAGTATGTGTGTGCACCTCCAGGCAGCCTCCTGGCAGCTGGTCTGTGTTCCTTCCTGGGGCTACAGTGCAGCGTGGCGGGAGAGTGGGGGAACTCCTGGGGTCTGGGCCAGCTCCCTGCACCTGACCCTGGAGTTACCCTTCTGTTCTAACCAGATCGTGATCTGTGGAGACCCCCAGGCCAAGGACACCAAGGCTCTGTTGCACTGTGTCCACTCTGTCTACATCCCTAACAAGGTTAGAATCTGTGAGCCCAGCCCTGGCCTCCAACTCCCCTGCCCGAGCCCCCACCCCTCTGCACCTCTCCACCATCCCCTTCTCTGGAGGCCTGGGAGCCGAAAGCCACATGGCCCCGCCCGTGTCCCAGAGCCCCCCGGGGACCATCTCCACTGCTGCTCCCACAGGTGCTTATCCTGGCCAACGGGGACCCTTCCAGCTTCCTGTCCCGCCAGCTGCCCTTCCTCAGTACCCTGCGGCGGCTGGAAGACCGGGCTACAGCCTACGTGTGTGAGGACCAAGCCTGCTCAATGCCCATCACGGAGCCCTGCGAGTTACGGAAACTGTTACACCAGTGACTGTCTCAGCCACCTCAGGCGGGGGTGGGAGGCTGAGCTGCCCCACTGGCAGGAGACTCTGGCCTGGTAGGGCCCTGCACACGCTGCGGCCGTCCCTGGGCACCCTGTCACCTGGGGCCCTTGGCCACCCTCACCGCTCCCCGCATCGGCACCCACTCTGGAATAAACCGAACAGTGTCCCGCGGGAACCTCGGGGCCTCCGCCTTGCTTGTGAGAGGGGGCCACCGGCTGACCCCTCCACCTTCTCCAATGATGCTTCCCCAGTTCGTGGTCATTGCAACTTTAATGAAACTCAGGGCAGGGGCGCCTGTAATGACCACTGGGTGGGGGATTCGGGTATGGACTCACCCTGGAGGGGCTAGGCCAATCCTGGCCCTCTACAGGGTTTGGAAAGGGGCCTTCCCTGCCTTTCCCGCTGATTCCTGTTTTAAGCTGGGGAAAGGGGCAGGGGGATGCTTTAAATGAGCGTTCATTTTTCAGGGAATGGTGACATTGGCATATGCTCTGGTACATCACAGGAGCTGCTGTTCTCGGGGCCAGGGATGTTTACTTTGGGGTTGTCCATTCAGCTCCCAGCCTTATCCCAGGATGGAGCCAAGCAAGGCCTCCCTGTGGGAGGTTAGACTGTCTGTGCCCCTCCTTTCACACAAACCAGTCCAAGGAGGGTTCTCTGTCATTTGGAACATCTACTGGGTTGGAAGTGCTTCTCCAAATCTGAGTCCTTCCTGCTGCAGGGGAAGCCGGTGCTTTCCTCTGACCACCTCCTGTGCCTTCAGATGCTCACAAGTCCTCCCCTTGGCGGCGTCTTTGAAGACCCCAGAAACCCCACCTAGCTTCCACCTGGGGGAAGGCAGCAGGAAGCATGCTTCAGACAGGGTGGGTGTAGCGGGATGGGGGTGACAGGCAGGAAAAGGGGAAGGAGCTGTCTCCCTCCCCACACCCTTCAGGGGTCTGCTTGGCTCTGGGGCAGCAGGGGAGCCCAGGCTCAGCAGAACAGACAGCCAGAAGAAGCTGCCAGAGATAAGACTCGAATGGGGAATGGGGCTGCTGCTTGTGGGGATGTCAGCAGTGGGGAGGAGTGGGAGACCAAATTGTCACTGCAGGGTCTGCACACAGTCACACACAGCCACACACAGTCAGTGGGACTAGGCTCAGCTCTGACTGGGCAGCTGGGCCCTCGGTGCAAGCCACCGGCCCATCTGGAGGGGATTAGAACTCCGGCCAACAAGGTCAGGTGGCCCTTTTCTGGCTGGAGCCTGCTCAGCCTCGGGCAGGAAGTCTGAGGCTCCAGCAAGTGGAGCTGGGTCTGGGGGGCGGTGAGAGGGGAGCGGGGAGCTGGTGAAGCACAGGTGGCCTTTTTGGCAGCACCAGCCCTGGCTCTGGAAAGTCTAGGCAGTTTGCAAAACCCTCTGTCTCCATTTCACTGACCCTCACGAGTAAGGTGACAAGGCAGGTGCCTCTGACCTCCTCTGGATAGATCCTCAAGGCCCAGCGAGGGTCAGAGGCTGGTCTGAGACCACAGCACACCTGGTTCTTCCCGAGGTCCTCAGGAGATTGTAAACACTGCTGAGCCTCCCTCTTCCCCCAGGAGGCACAGGCACGGCTGTGAAAGGGGCTGCATTTGGTGTGTCCTCCCCTCTCTAGCCAGTCTTCTCTCTGCTCTGTGTCCTCTTTCCCTTTCCCTGGTACCAGGCATGCGCTCAACAAAGGGATTCTGTAACAAGTTCAAAGGAAGGCGTCAGGGCCTTAACAGGTCAGGCTTCCGGGAAAGCTAGCATTTTCTGACAAGGGCAAGGCTGAACAGCAGTCTTGCTCAGACACGGGCTGTTAGGTCTGCTGCCTCTCTTCCCTTGGTCGGTCCCTCTTGTGTAGGCTCCCTGCTCTACACAGGGCTGTCCCGGAGGAGATGGGGGCCACCGCCATAGGAGACGGGACCTCCCGGTTGGAGAAGTCACTTCACTAATTTCATCTATCTGAGCCTCAGTCTTCTTATCTAAAAAATGGGACAACCACCACCCCACTCCCAAGGCTGCAGGTGACGCCATGAGATAATGTATCCTTGTCGAGCAGAGTGTCTCACAGATGGGAAGAGTGTCTCAGTTCCTGAGGGAGCCAGCCAGGCTGTGCGGGAGGTGTAAGGGGGAGAGGGCTGGAAGGGGCTGGAGGGGGACTGACAGGGCAGGCCCTATGCGAAGGCAGTCCCTCAAAACCAGACATCATCTTAGAGAACACAGAGGCCTGACTACTCTGTGAGGAAACGGGGGCCCAAGGAACTTCCTGTCCCTCATCCTCCCCCCTGACCGAGGTTACTCACTCGTCTAACAAAGATTTATTAAGTACTGAGACCGTGCCAAGCTGGACCGGACTAGGCTCTGGAGAGCAAAATGGACCCTTGGTCTGAGGGAGCAGAGAGCCCAGACCATCATTTCATGACTACACACATGAGCAAGTGCCATGAGGTTCCAGATTCTTGTCTGGCTCAGGACTGTGTCCTCAGCACCTTGGCACATAGTAGGCACCACAGTACTTGCTGAAAAAGGCTGCTCTGAGGAGGCCATGGCAGAGATGAGATTTGGAGGGTAGGAACTAAAGATGGTTTCATCCCTCCTTTTGCTTCTCTGTAGGTCCTGCCTCCCTCCTCCCCTTGCCCCCCTCAGGGGAAGAGAGCATCTCTAACTGGATGTCGGAGTCCCCCTGGGTGCCCCCTCCCCCAGGGGCCAGGATGCCTTAGGTGGCAGGTCATCCCAAGTCCTAAATGTGTGTCGGCCCCACATCCTGGCTCCTCTCTGGGTATGTTCTAGAACAAAGGTCAGCCCAGAGACAGAGGTGGCCCGGGGAATGGATAGAGGTGTGGGGCCTGCCGACCACCAGGAAACCTGACCACCCGGCTGGGCGTGTCTCTCTCGGCTCCTCGTCCCCTCCGCAAAGATGGGATGATTAAAGTCACTACCTCCCGGTGTCTGCCCTGGGTCTTCTTGACCCTGTCGGGGAAGGGCAGACCGACTAGGCAGACTGCAGACCTGCAGGAGGGACCAAGGTGTCAGACGCGTGGAATGAACCAGAAATAGGCCCCTCTCCCAGAAGACCGCTGAGAGTTCGAGCCTGGCAGGGCACACGCGGAATGAGAGCAGAGACTCCCGCCAGGAGGGAAAGGCACTTAAGGGATCGGCTCATTAGCATGAAATGCAAATGAGCTCGGCCTCATTTGCACAACTCAGCGCCCGGATTCGGCGAAAGGGCAACCCGGGAGGCTGCAGCGGCGTGGCCCTACCCACTGCACTCCCTGCAACCCGCCCTCGAGGGAGCTGAGACACCCACCCCAGGCGGCCGGTGGCGCTCGGGGGCTGCTCGGGGGGGTGGGGGTGGGGGCGCACCGACTTGGGAGTCGGTGGGGGAGGGGTGGACGGCGGGGGAGGGAGGTCACCCGGTCCCTGCCTCTGCCTCTCTGCAGTGGCGTCAGCGCCCCGAAGTCTCGGGACAGAGAACAGACTGACCTGCTTGGTTTCGTCACCGTGCCTACCTTCTCAGAGGTGGGAAGTGCTCCCCGACGCCTAATGTTAGATGCCCTCCGCGCCCCACCTCACTCCAGCGCCCAGCACTCCCGCTGCGCTTTGCTCCCGGGCACCTGCAGCCTTGTGGGCGGCGGGGAGAGAGGGCTGGAGCTGACTGAGCCCGAGGACGCGGGGAGGTGGGGAGGGGTGAGGCCCACAGGCTGTGCCCACAGGCTGTGCACGTGAGTGAGGGCGCGCGGAGAGCCACAGATCCTCGAGGACCCGCGCCGGGTAGAGGGGAGGTGTGAGCACGGCCTCCCAGCCATGCTGGAAATCCAGAGGGAAAATTGAGGCACGGAGTTGTGGGGGTGGGGGGCTGTTAGTGAGACTCTGCAGGTCGAGACTCAGAAAGCCCTGCTCCATGCTTCCACCCCCCTCCCACACCCTCGAGGCCCCTGCAGGTCCCTTCGCGGGAGCTTCTCTCTGCTCCTCGGCTGCTCTGGGGGGCCCGGGCCCTGAGACCGGCATGACCTGTCTGAGGCCACGTGTTCAAGCGCGAAGCCCCAGCGAGAGAGCCAGAGCCTTCAAAGGATCTCTAGCGGCAGAGGGGATGAAGCTCAGGAGTGCCGACGTGAGGTCAGGGTCAGCGGGTCAGGGTCAGAAGGTCAGGGTCAAAGTCGCATTAGTGGACCTGGGAGAGGGGTCTACAAGGCCAAGAGGTTGCTGGAAACCACTCCCACACCTTGTTCGCCCCTGAATTCCCTTGGCTCCTCCCATTTCCGCAAGACTGCCCCCCCCAAACCGAAGCCCTACCCCTGGGACGTCCTGCTCCGCTCCTCCCCTTCTTCGGTCCTGCTCCCAGGTTCGACTCCAGGGTGGGCGATTTAATCAGGTGGAGACCCAGGATTTCGCTCTGGGGTCCTGGTCACACCCCACAGCCCGGCCGCCAGCCTCTCTTCTTCTCCAGGCCCGCCCAGGGCTGAGCCCCACCCTCCGGCTGTGGTCCAATTCAGGGGTCGTGGACAAAGGATACCCCGGGGTCCGCAGCGCTATCCCAGGACCCGGCGCAGATTACTCTGATTCCCCGGGGCTCCCTCCAGGGGAGTCCCAGAGACCCCAGCGACCAATAGGAAAGTGGGTTCGGTCTGGGTAGCCGTCTAATTGGCTCTGGCCTTCGGGAGCGGACCCAGGGGCAAGGGGAGGGGAGAGGGGCGGTCCTGGGCTTCGGGGTGGGAACCGGATTCCAGCTGTGGTTCTCTCCCCCGGCGCCCCCGCCCTCACTGCCACGGCGGCCCGCCAATGGGCGCGCGGCTCGGGGCCGGCGGCGCGCAGCGATTGGCTGCGAGGCTGGCTGGGGAGAGGCGGGGCCGAGGCTTGAAGTTGGAGTGAGGGATCCAGCTGTGGTGTGAGCCGGGCTCCTCGCCGCCGCTTTCGCTTGCTCGCTCCGCGTCTCGGCCGGAGGAGGAGGCAGTGGCGCCGGCGACAGCTACGGCAGCGGCAGCCACCGCGGCGGCTGCGGCGGCGGCATCTCCGCCTCCACCCCCGCCCGGACGGCCCCCCACCGTCTCCCCGCCCCTCCCGGACCGTGAGCCCGCCGCGGGGCGGAGGAAGGAGCCGCCCCCCACCCCCTCCAAACCCACCCCAAAGAGATCCCTCCTCCCCTCCCCCCGCCGCCGCTGGCGCGGAGCCGGGACGATGCTGACCCCTTAGATCTTGCTCCAGCTGCGCCGCGGGAAGAGGGGGCGTCCCCCCGTATCCCCCGCTCTCCGACCCTCTTCTCTCTCCCCCTCTCCCGGCCGCTTCGCGGAAGGTAGCGCCGAATCGGGCGACCGGAGCCTGGGCGCGAAGCGAAGAAGCCGGAACAAAGTGAGGGGGAGCCGGCCGGCTGGCCCGGGGGGCCCCAGGAGCCCTGGGGAAGCGGGACTCGCGCCGGGCGGGGCTTCCCTGCGACCCGGCGCCCCGCGGGCAGCATGCCCCTGCGGGCAGGGGGAGCTGGGCTGAACTGGCCCTCCCGGGGGCTCAGCCTGCGCCCTAGAGCCCCCCAGATGCGCCCCCGCCGGGGCCCCCCGGTAGCGTGAGGACACCTCCTCTGAGGGGCGCCGCTCGCCCCTCTCAAGACCGCCTGGGGCCCCGGCTGGCCAGAGGATGGACGAGGAGGAGGATGGAGCGGGCACCGAGGAGTCAGGACAGCCCCGGAGCTTCATGCGGCTCAACGACCTGTCGGGGGCCGGGGGCCGGCCGGGGCCGGGGTCGGCGGAAAAGGACCCGGGCAGCGCGGACTCCGAGGCGGAGGGGCTGCCGTACCCGGCGCTGGCCCCTGTGGTTTTCTTCTACTTGAGCCAGGACAGCCGCCCGCGGAGCTGGTGTCTCCGCACGGTCTGTAATCCATATCCTCCAGGGCACGACGGCCGGGCTAAGGGGTCCGCAGGGGGGCGGGCCGCGCCGCGGGAGGGGACCGAAAGCCAGGTGAGTCGGAGAAGTGAGCTGGAAGGTGGGCAGAAGGGGGGGGCTGCTAAGGGAGGGAGGGGGCTTCAGAGTGGGAGCGGAGACGGGAGCAGGTTTGGCTGATACCCCAGACGAGCCCCACCTCGGTACACACACCTCAGTCCTCCTTGGGGGGCTGGGATCCAGGCCAGGAAAAGAGAGGAGACGTGCCCTGCTGGTTTGTAGCTGGACGCTCTCCAGATGTGGGCAGGGGAGGGTCGTCATCCTCCAGATGTGGGAAGCTTCGGGAGCCTGGGAGCTCTACTCCGCCCGCCGCCCGTTAGCGAGCTGGGTTGGGTTTCCGAGTTTGGGGGGTGGGGTGGGGAGGAAGCTGCGGGGACGGGGGAGGGGGGCTGCGATCTTCTGGGTTTCCCTCCGGCCCCCGCTCCAAAGTTTGAGGTGGATTCTAGGGTCTGCTCCCCGCCCCCAACCTGGTCCTCGAGGCCGGGGTTTCTACTGACCCAGAGGGAAATATTGGGGGGCGGGGACCAGGTCCTAACTCCCCCACCCCCACCCGCGGGTTGGAGGCACAACAAGGAGATTCCGGCGGCGGCTGATGTCAGGGGCGCAGAATGAGAACAAGATGTGGTGGTGAAGGGGAAGCTGTCTGCCCCCAGGGCTGGAGTTGAGACCCTTTCAGCTGGAGCCCACTGCTCGGAGTTCCTCCCTTCTCCCCAATTCTTCATTCAGCGCGGGGTGCTTTGTGTTGGGGTTAGGGAGTTTTGTGCTAGATTTTTTTTTTTCTTGTGGAGGGAAAGACTGTGTCGAGAGCTTTGACCAGCGGGGGATGGGATTAAGTCGGTCTAAGTTACCCTGTCACAAATAGAGCGCTCCCGCCTGATGGCGGGGCAGGTATGTGAGACCGCAGCCTTGGAGAAAGTATTGGGGGAACAGTGAGGCTGGAAGCTGGTTGGCTAAGGAAGAGTCGGGTCCAGCACCCCCGGCTCTACTCCTTGGCTGGGTTTGTGGAATGCAAGCCCCACATTCTGGGGAGGTAGATTTGGCACTGTCCCCTATCCTCCGCCTGATCTGGAGTGATAGGGGAGACCCCAGCCCCCTAAGTCCCCTGGCTTCTCCCCTAGCCCCTAGCACAAAGCTCCAGCTTGACTGATGCAGGTTTCCCAGGCTCCGGGGTGGGTCCTGTCACTGCCGGAAGGAAAGGAGGGGTGCGCTGCCATCCCCGGTCTTGACAGCTTCTCCTGACTCCTTCCTCCCAGCTCAGAGGCTCTTTTGGCCCTGGGTGGGAGAACTCAGGTTTCCCTTAGGCTTTACAAAGCCTAAGAGCCCAACCAGGACTCTGCTTTGGGGAAGGTGGGGGGAGCTCGGTGCCGCCCTCACTCTCTGCAGCTCTGCTGCCTCTAGTGCGCAAAGCAGGGATATGAGCTTATGTCCCCCCCCCAACCCCCACACTCTACATCCCGCAGGTTTTTAGGAAGCTCCCCTCGTTACACCCTATCTCCATCCCTTACCCCTTCTTCTTTTCTCTCTGAGCTGCAGAGAGAGAGGTAGGGGGTCTCAGAGGGGTCTGATTCCTCCCCCACATCTGCACCCCTACCCCCCGGGGCCCCTTTCTCCATGTAGAGATGGACAAGGGGAACAAATGTCTCTGAGAAGACAGGTTCTGATTATCTCTCCTCTCTAACCTTAACCACGTACCCTCTCAATGAATGGTAAAAAGCCCATCCCCCTCTCCTCTTCCTCAGGAGTCCAGGGAATGTAGAGAGATCTCTCCTTTCCCTCCCCCTCTAAAACAACCATATCTCTCGGCCAGCATCTTCCCACCTGCCCTAGCTCTAGGGGCTAGTGAATGGTCTGGGGGCAGATTCCTTCTTGAGGGGCTCTGAAAGGGAGCAAGTGGAGAAGGCTGGAATGAGGAAAGAGAGGTGGGACCCCAGTGCTCTTCTTGGGGGTGGAGGAGCAGGCTCCCGTCTGGGGTAGTGGGAGTCTGGGATGTGGGCCGGCGGCGTCACTAGGCCTAGACAAGTGACTAAGCCTGGGTTGGCTGAGGATGGGTTGAGAACAATTTTTTTGGCCAAGGGGGTGCCTGTGCTGGGTCCCACAAATCCTATCACACCTGAGTGTCAAGGCAAACCTGTGTTGTCATCACCGGAGGGGCTCTGAGCTATCTCTTGGACTTCAGTCTTTCCCATTCTCTCTTTTTGGTACCAGTGAAGCTTTCCTTGGCTCCACGAGGTTCTCTGCACCTCTGAGTCTGAGGGACATAGGGATACCTCCCTCACTAACTAAAGCTAGTCAGACTTTTGTTGCCATTTTTCTCAGCCCCTCCTCCTGTAGCCGCTAACACACCAGGTTTCCTAAAGAGGAGATCTAGACCCAGGTAGGAAGTAGTTTGCATGGGTGTGAGTGCGTGTGTGTGTGTGTGTGTGTGTGTGTGTATGGGGAAAGGGAGGGCAGCAAAAGGAAGAGAGGCTCAGAAGTGCCTGTACTGGTACTGTGAAGACCAGAGGCCCTACTGATGGGAGTGCCAGGGGCACTCCCATCAGTAGGGCCCCCCTCCTCCCCAGTTATAGGGGAGCGAGTTGGACTTTCCAATATGTGTTTCTTGAAGTGTGAGGGAGTGCATCGCCCCTCCCGGAAAGGAGATCCTGAGCATTCCCTCTCCGGTTGTTGTGTCACATCTGGAAGTTTGTGTAGGAGTTTCTCCAAGCTCAGAGCCCAGCACAGCTTTTTCTCATTTGGAAATCACAGGCTGGCATTTGGGATGCCGAGAGGGGGAGTGAGAGGGGGGCCAGAGGGGGAGAAGGGAGCCTGCCAGGAGTAGGGGGAGGAGAAGGGGGAGGCCCGAAAGGCAGGAGCCCTAATGGCTTCCAGAAGTGAGGGTGAGTGTATGACTGCGTCACTGTGTGTGCGTCTGCAGGGGAGGGGGCACCAGGAATTTCTGGAGTTTTCCTTGCCACTGTCCCAGTGCCCAAAGTTTGCCTGTTTCTCTTACCTAGGGAGAAATCTCCATTTTGGTCCTCAGAGGAAATGGGAGGGGGTGTTCTTCCTGTGCCCTCACCAATTTCCTCCTCTCGTTTTAAAACCCAAGACTCTCCAGAAGGGGTGCTGTGGAAGAGGGCTAGGGAACTGAACGGGACTGGGGGAGCAGAGCACCCCGTAGCACTCCTGCCCCAGGCCCACCTTCCTGCTGGGTTACACACCCACTTGACTCCACGGAACTGTTGGGGGACTCCCCATCACCCACAGTGCCAGCTGGAGCCATTCCTGGGATTACCCCTACCACTCAACCCCCCCCACCCCTCCTCGCTCCCGCTGCAGCCCTCACCCCACCCTGCCTGCCTCAGCCAGGGTGGCGACAGACACAGCTGCTCACACGTGTGTGTGTGTGTGTGTGTGTGTGTGTGTGTACGCTCACACACACACAGAGTCACAGACGTTTGAATCAGATTTCTGGCCTATTTCTCCTTCCAAAGATTCCAACAGGCCGGCTCTCTTGTGTCTCTGGGTCTCACGTCTCTGTCTCTGGGTGGGGCCGGTTGCCTTTCTTCGGGCTTCAGTTTTCAGTTCAGCTGGAAACCTCTCTCCCCACACGCCCACAGGCTGGAGCGGAGGAGACCACTGGGAAACAGGCTGTGGGAGTGGGGGCTTGGCTGGGGAAATCCCCCTTTCCGCCTCCCCAGTGCTGGCCACACTGCTGAGCCCCTATAGTCCACACCACCCCCCAGGAATGCAGAATCCCCCCCCATAGATGGCAGCCACTCTGTGGCTCTGTGGGGCGGGTGAGACAAGGATCCCACCTTCCCAACTCATACTAGGAGGCTGGGATTCCTGGGTCTAGGCCCATTTCCTCCTCAGTGCTCCTCTGTCTCAGATTTCCAGGCTCCAGTTTGAGGAGCGGGGCAGCCGGAGGGCCTGCTTCTCTTCTTAGTCACGCCCAAGCCTCGGTGCCCCTGAAGGTGCCCCAGTCCTCTTCCCTCCTGTCCCCACCTCCCTCTCCCTTACAGCTGCCAGGCTAGGCAAGGGCTCTAGATAAAGCCCCACAGAGAGGACTGAGTTGTACAGATAAGATGCTCTAGTTCTCCTGGAGGGAGAAGAGGAGGAGGGATGGAAGTGGGTTTCCTCACCCTGCCATTTCCTTTTTCTCTGCTTTTGATGGTGGGCTGTGGGGAGAAGAAAGAGCCTCCCCTCTCCTACCCACCTCCCCCTTTGGGATCCACTCCAGCCCGGACAGTTGCCATAGCAACAGTAGACATGTGACTGCACAGGTCTCTCATAGTCACTATGGCAACCAGTGTCTCCCGTTCCCTTGGTTGCCATGGGGATTTGTCACATGGTTTCCCCCCAACCTGATAACCTGTGGGTCTCCTACTTTCTCTTCCCTGCGTGAGGACAAGACAGCAGTCTGGTGAAGGGGAGTTCATGTGTGAGGGGGTCCCTTTAATTGCCATAGCAACAAATCCACACCACCTGGTGACACATCCTCCTGTTGTTATGGCAACAAGGGAACATCACACGGTGACATAAGGCCATGTTCCCAAGGAAACGAGCCTTACCCTGAGAAGGGTGAAAGACCCCCATCCTCATTAATTATTTCTGTTCAGATTGTGCCCCAGGTCCCTGTGCCTTAGTATCTTCTCTGTCCATTAACGGTTACCTATAGGGATGGGGAAAGGTAGAGAGCAAACAGGATGAACCTGAGATGTACTAAATTCCCAAGGGGACCCCTGACAAGGGGTTTCCATGGTCCAGAGCTGGAGATGGGGTTATTTGGAGGCAGAATCTAGCTATAAGAGGCCCCAGGGTGAGCATGTAGAAGGTGGGAACAGAAGGAGTCCCAGCCCCTTTGTGATGTCCCTTCCGCCCCCTCCCCCATTGTTATCAGTGTATCCCTGTTGAGGCAAACAAGACAGGAAAACATGACAGGAGATCCAGTGGCTTCTAAGCAGGGAGACTGAAGGATTGATCAATTCATTCATTCATTCGTTTGTTCGTTTGTTTCCTCCACATATCGTCTGCCACATGCCAGGAGCTACTGTCCACTTCGTAGGGGATACGAGCGTGTATCTGAGTGTCCCTGCTTCAGCAAGGGGGATGAGACTAGTGCACAGACGGCATGGGGCGTGGCGGCATCCCTGCCGTTCAAGAGGTCCAAATAGGTGTTCCAGGAGCCCCTTTTCCCAAGAGAACTGCCCACAGCCCCCCTTGTAGAGATAACTGCTCATGTGGGTCCCTTCCCTGCAGAGAAGAGGGGGCTAGCTTGAGGAATGCAGACCAGTTATTGAGGGTAATTGTGTCCTTCCCTTTCCAGAGAATCACCCCAAGACAGCTCCCTCCCCATCCTCCTTTTTCCAGGGTGACCCCTGGCTGACCCCCCTTCTGGGGAGACGTCCATTCGGCTCAGGTTCCACTCTAGAAAACAGCTCCAAGGAAACAGAACACTCTCTTGATTTCCCCCTTCCATCTACTTACCCCCAAAACCTAGAACTATTTTTTTTTCTTTACTCTTATTCTGGTGAGGAGGAGGTGGAGGCTTGGGAAACTGCAGTGCCTTGCCTGTTTGGGTGCCTGTCGGTGGGAAGGGATGTGAGGGCAAAGGGCCTAAGTGGCAGAGAGGCCTAGGAGGGGATCGAGGGTGTCCTGAGCTGCCGCGGAGTGGGGTGGCTGGGACCAGCTGGGAGGAAATTCCTGGCATCCCCGGACAGAGCCTTTGCACTCCAGAAGTGAGATTATGACAGGAAGATTCCCCTGCCCTAGGTCCTCTGTGCCCCAGTGTGGCTTGGTGGGTCGTGCGGTGGGCTGCCACAACACCCTCCACCCCCCTCCCTGAAGCCCCTCCTTAGCCCCGTCTCCACTCTCCGCTCCCTTCTATCTTCTTTGTTCTCCCCACCCCGTATTTCCTTTAGAAAAAGAGGATGCTGGACCACTTCTCTGTGGGTCCCACGTCCAGACCCTTCTAAGGTCCAGAACCCACTTCAGACATTCTCCCGTTGATGGGCTGGAAGTCAGGCCCTTACTAAAATCCACCCCGTGGAAAGACTCGCAGTCCGTGTGTGCAGAGTACTGTCAGCTTTGCGTGGGGTGGGGACTCCCATCCAGCCCGGGGCCTGGTATGCGGTGGGTCCTCATTGTGTCAATGCAGGAGTGTGTTTGGAGGCTACCTGAGGGCTCCAGGAGGCCAGGGGCAGGGTGGGCACTTGGAGAGGGGGTGACAGGCTCTGGTGCTGTGGTGGAGAACAGCTACGGCTGCGGACCCTCTTGCCGTAGACCCTCTTGCGCACCCCTGCCCGTCTGACCGGTGCCTGCACAGTCCCGCCAGCCCCTCCCCTGCACACCGGAGCCACTGTGGCAGCCGCTGTCCCAGATTGGAAGCTCGGACGCCTCGGTCCCATTGCGGCTTCTCCCGTGACCTTCAGCGTAGGACTTGGGCTCTCCCGGGCCTCCGTGCACTTGGGTTCCAGGGAAGAACGCGATCCGCCCCAGATACCTCTCGGGGCTGTTGTGAGCATCAGATGTGGCGTGGCGCGAAAGCGCTTGGTAAACTGTAAGGCAGGCATAATCCGACTTTAGGTTTGTGTCACACATTCACTGCCTTCTCTCATTTGCTTCTCACATCTTCCCCGGGCGGTAGGACAGAAGAGGATTCAGATTCAGCTGCACACTCTTGGTGTCTGGCATTTCCACAGGCACGATCGATTTTATCCCCCAAATGGCTTGTGCAAATAGTCAGGGTATTTGTGGCTTTTCCTACTTTATAGCCGAGGAAGCTGGGTGCGGAGAGGTGATGGCCAAGATGGGCCTGGGCCTGGGCTTGGGCCTGGGCTCGGGCCTGAGCTCGGTCAGACACGTGGGCCCCGTCTCAGATGGCAGAGGGCGGCGGGAGGGGTAGTGGGGGGGTTGGGGGGAGGATGAGAAGCAGGAGGTGCTGGGGTGGGCTGGGGTGGGGGGCGCAGGTGCGGCTGCAGCCCCTGCCAGCTGTTTCCTTGACCAACCCCCCGGATACCTGGTTTGAGCGTATCAGCATGTTGGTCATCCTTCTCAACTGTGTGACCCTGGGCATGTTCCGGCCATGTGAGGACATCGCCTGTGACTCCCAGCGCTGCCGGATCCTGCAGGTGAGTTGGGGGGCATTGGGGGAGGGGGCATCCTGAGTTGAGTAACTGCTGAAATGTCTCTGGGAGGGGCCCTGACCCCGCTGGTGGGGGGAGGGAGTGGGGGGGTTGTTCCCCCCCCCCCCCCCCGTTTCCAAAACCCCTCATCCCCACCCCAGGCCTTTGACGACTTCATCTTTGCCTTCTTCGCCGTGGAGATGGTGGTGAAGATGGTGGCCTTGGGTATCTTCGGGAAAAAGTGTTACCTGGGAGACACTTGGAACCGGCTTGACTTCTTCATCGTCATTGCAGGGTGAGGACCTGGGCTGGAGGTGGGAGAGCAACGGCCGGATCAGTCCCTGCCCCAGGACCAGGGTCCTGGGCCCCAGCACTGCCCCCCACCCCCTGCCCCGCCCATTCCAGCCGTGCTTTCTCCTGGCTGTCCCCTCAGGGTCTGAGGCGGTCTTGCCTGTGAAGCTCCAGCCCTTGCTTCCACGTCCTCCTCTGTTTATTCTTCCATGGGGATCTGCCCTTGGCTTGGGGGTGGCCTTGCCCCCAGGCAGAGAGCTGGCTCTTCGGGGTCCCTTGGTGGAGGAGAGGGAGGAGTCAGAGGTTTGCTGCCGCACCGCAGCAAGATTCCTCACTGACCTCTTTTGACCCCCGTGGCGGCCTCAGACTCAAAGGGCCTCCCTTTGGGCCCCTCCCCGCAGGATGCTGGAGTATTCGCTGGACCTGCAGAATGTCAGCTTCTCAGCTGTCAGGACAGTCCGCGTGCTGCGACCGCTCAGGGCCATTAACCGGGTGCCCAGTGAGTGACCCCTTGGCCCTCAGCCCCTGGAGGGAGAGCCCCCAGAGGAAATCTGGAAACCCCAGATCCCACCCCTTCCTCCTGACCACTCACCGGCCTCATCAGGGCCTGGCAGTCCGAGGCAGATCTCATCAGACAAGGGCTCCGTGGGGAGCTGGGGCCACTGGAGCCAACGGAGCCCCCACACCGGCCTGTGGCCCTGGGAGAGTTTCCTGAAAAGACCATCCCCCTTATTTGAGCCTGATCTGGGGGTCAGAATCTCAGACATGTCTCAAATGACTCCTTCCCTTCAGCTAGAGGACAGCTCCCTCCAGGGGAACAGGGGTGAGTGGAAAGGGGGAGGAGAGGCGGGTAGGCCAGGAGGGGTGGGTACAGCGTGTAATGGTGTTTTCTAGCTAGAACAGCCTTTCACGCACTCGGGCTCCCACGAGTGAGACCATACTAGCCACGCTGAGCATGACTTCTCTCCAGACAAGGCCACTCCATGTCTCACCCTCCGCCTGTGTCCCATTCCTCCTTCCCACCCCCTTCCAACCCACTGCCGCAACTGACTGCGGGACCATTATCTAAATTAAACCGCATTGGTTTCCTGAGCCAGCCAAGCTTTGGCAGCTCTAGCTCCCCCTACATCCTGGCCCCCCCCCACCCTTGCTCAGGCCCCCTTTGCAAGTCCCCAACCTACACAGGCTGCAAATGGTCTCCACCTTGGTCCCGGGAGTCAGGGGTGGGGGATAGGAGCATGTTTCTGGGGCTCTGTGCCTGATGTAGCGGCAGCCCCCTATGCTGTGTGTGTGTTTGTGTGTGTGTGTGCATGTGTGTGCGTGTATATGAGATGCGGCTGCCTTTGGGTGGGCAGTGCTGCTCCGTGTCCTCCGGGCTTCGGGACGTTAGTGTTAACAGGAGCCCCAGACAAGGGGCACGCCCGCTCTCGCCGCCTCTCCCACCCCAGGTGATGGCTGGCAGATTTATAGGCCTCTGTCTAACCACCAGTGTAATTCCCTTAATGCAAACCCTGAGGAATTGATCTCAGCTGGAGCCCAGAGGAGCTGAAGGAGTTTGAGGCTGGAGGAGGGGGTGAGGGACTGAGTGAGAAGGCCGGGCTTGAAAGGCCAGGCAGGACGGCCGCAGGGCACCAGGAGGGTTAATCAGCTGTTGCCTAGAAGGGTCTTCTTCTGGAGGGGCAGGGGGCCATGAGTGGCATTTGGGGGGTCAAAACCAGCCATTAGAGATCTGTGTGCATAACAAGGGTTTGGTGGCCTGGGGGTGGTTCAGAGCAGGTGGGGTATGGAATGGTATGGAATCCTGGACCTGGAATGAGGAGCCAGGGCAGTATCTCCAACAAGTCTGGAGGGGGAGGGGCTCTGGTGGCCTGCTAATTGATGGTCACTGGAGAAGATGGCCTTGTGTCTCCTCACCTCCGATGTGGGGCTCTGTATCAACAGAGAATGGACCCAGCAGGGGGCTCAGAACCATAGCGAAGCTCAGGGGGTCTGGACCCTTGCTGAGGGTCTGGCTTTCGAAGTGAGGTTGCTTCCTTGCGGACCTTCCTCCTGGAGTTCTCTGCCTCAGTTTCCCCAAAGACTGCAGTGGTGATAACTGATGACTTAGGAAGATCAGGTGACTGTGTCAGGTGAGAGGCGTGTGTGTGTGTGTGTGTGTGTGTGTGTGTGTGTGTGTACATTGGGAGGCGGGGTCTAGAAGTAGAACGCCGGGCAGCTCTGTGATATTGGACAAGTCCTATCAGTTCTCTGAGCCTCCTCGATCCTCCTCTGTGAGCTGAGATGGTGTGGGGAGGTAGCAGGGCTGTGGTGCAGGAGAGACGAGCTTTGGAACCCTCGAGCACTCTGGCTCCTCCTTGGTGGTCTTATGTGCTGATTCATATGGATGGGGCAAGAGGGACGGTGGGCAGGGGCTTGGGGCTGCCAGGCCTGCCTGTGGAATTAGAGGTGTCCATTGGTCTCCCCTCCAGCTTGAACTGGGTGTCTCTGCCTGGGAAACCCCTATGGGCCCCCTCTGGGTGTGCTGTCAGGCCCGTGGCAGCTGGCCTAGGCCGGCCAGCCTGGCACCCCCAGCGTGGCTTCTGCCCCCACAGGCATGCGCATCCTTGTCACGCTGCTGCTGGACACGCTGCCCATGCTGGGCAACGTCCTTCTGCTCTGCTTCTTTGTCTTCTTCATCTTCGGTATCGTCGGCGTCCAGCTGTGGGCAGGGCTGCTCCGTAACCGATGCTTCCTGCCGGAGAATTTCAGCCTGTGAGTGTCGCCCGGGCTGGGGACGGGGGTGGGGACCTCTGGTTGCAGGGCTGAACCCACCCCCGTCCCCACTGCCGTTGACATCGCTGTCTGCACGTCGGGGACACATGTGGTTCTCAAACTTGGCTACACATTGAAGTCATCTGGGGAATTAGAAAAAAATTCCTAAGGCGTGGGTCCCCTACAGGCTCCGATTTCATGCGCGGCCATGGCGATCCTTACAAGCTCCTCCGTGAGCCTGGTGGGCAGCCATGTTAGAATACTGTCGCCCTAGGGCATAACCTTCCCCAATCCCGACTCTGGAATTTCACCCTCAGTCTGCACACTCCCAGTGCCCTCCAACCCACACCCAGGAATCCCTGCCCCCGGCTGCTGCACGCCCAGCTCTCGTCCCCGCCCAGCTCACTCTGCAGGTCTCACGACATCCACGCAGCTCATCCTTCCTGGGGTGTCTCCCTGGAGACCCCTGCTCTCAGCTCCTCACTGTCCCCCCTGCAGCCCCCTGAGTGTGGACCTGGAACGCTATTACCAGACGGAGAATGAGGATGAGAACCCCTTCATCTGCTCTCAGCCGCGGGAGAATGGCATGCGCTCATGCAGGAGTGTGCCCACGCTGCGAGGGGAGGGCGGCGGCGGCCCCCCCTGTGGCCTGGACTATGAGGCCTACAACAGCTCCAGCAATACCACCTGTGTGAACTGGAACCAGTACTACACCAACTGCTCTGCTGGGGAGCACAACCCCTTCAAGGGCGCCATCAACTTCGACAACATCGGCTATGCCTGGATTGCCATCTTCCAGGTGGGACTGCCCGGGCACCGAGACGTTCCCTGGAACGCAAGCACCAGGACGTAGTCCTGTCTTGGAGCAGGCGGTCCTCAGGGCTGGGAGGGGGCTGGGGCCTCTGAGGAGATCACAGGAGGATTTAGCCACCCCCACCAAGTCAGCCTCTCCCTCTGCGCCCTCCCCAGGTCATCACACTGGAGGGCTGGGTCGACATCATGTACTTTGTCATGGATGCTCATTCGTTCTACAATTTCATCTACTTCATCCTCCTCATCATCGTGAGTGATTCCTTGGGCCCCTGTGGGAAGAGGGGTCCTGGGGAAACAGGTGGGAGGAGTCCAGAGAGGGGAACGCTAGCTTGGTCTCAGGACTTGGTCTCTACTCAGGTAGAGAGGGCACCTGTCATGAGGAGTCAGGAGTAAATCCAAGGTCAAGGCTTGGTTCTATCACTTAGTACCTTGGGCAAGTCTTTCCCCATGAGCCCCCCAGCCCCACCCATGGCCTCTGCTTCCTTATCAGTAAAATGGGTGATTCTCAACCCAGAGTGTATTGGGAAATAGCAAAGCGTGGTCTTGTTTTCACGAGGTATAGGGGAGCACTACTGGCATTTGGCTGGGGGGCTGGGGAGAGACAGTAAGTGTCTTGACATGACTGTCCTGCAAACAGAATCATACCATCCAGACTCCCTGGCATTCAGTGTTGAGAAACACTACACGACCTCTTGTTTTTTCCAGCTCAGAAGCTCCAAGGCTTCACAAGGGCAGAAGACAGAGT
The DNA here is from genome assembly GCF_010015895.1 of Lontra canadensis. NCBI lineage: Eukaryota > Metazoa > Chordata > Mammalia > Carnivora > Mustelidae > Lontra > Lontra canadensis. Next base: position 10,182,443 of record NW_022631037.1, on the reverse strand, counting down.
CAAGGGTCCCCATGTTTGATGCTTGTCATCCCTACCATTCCCAGTTCATAACTGAACTGCTACTACTGGTAGTTAGTATTTTTTGAGCACTTATTATGCACCACTCCTACTCTCAACACTTTTTATGTGCTGGTGCCTTTAGTCCTCACCACGATCCCATTATCATCTCCATTCTGCAGAGGGGAAACCCACGTTTCCTCGTTTGTCTGACCCCATCATGGGTTCCACGTGTGCACTGGATGTATCTGGCCGGGCAGGGGAGGTGGGGCAAGCTGGGGGTGGGAGTTGGGGGGGGGCATCTTCTAAAGGAGGACTCTGAGCTTCAGAAGCCCGAGAATTCAACCCCAGGCTACAGGCTCCAAGCCCAGCCCTTCTCTAGGTCACCAAGAGGACAGAGTGATAGGTCACCAAGGGACAGAGCCAGAGCGAGGGACAGATACTGAGAAAGAGAGATTAAGACAGAGAGTAAGATCTACTTGGGACCTAGGGCAAACTCTGGAGAGAGATGGAGACCTACTAAGACAGCTCTGGGAGAGAGGCAGAGGGTGGGTCCTAGGAAAGAACCAGTCATCCAGGCCATGCCCTCCTGCCCCTTGCATGTGGACGAGGGGCCAGGTTTGGTTCCTATTCCCATCCCCCACCATCACCTGGGGGGCATCGAGGCCCGCATCTCTAGGAAGCGTGGTCTTTTCAGTATGCTTCTCTCTGTGAGCCTGGGGGAGGGGAAGGATGCAGACAGGGTGGTAAGGGGCCTAGTTTCCACCCACACACCCGTGAAAAATCTTCCAAACAGCTCTCTGGAATCATATTAGTGAAGCTAATTATCATAATTACTAGGACACAATCTAGAAAAAAAATCTGCTCTGTCACCATAAATATTCATTTCCTTCACTCTGGATTATTGTCCCAGCAATGGCTATCCCGGAGTCCTGGAGAAACTGAGGCATGGGGACAGGGACAAGGGAGTGTGGGCAAGTCAGGGATGGCAGCTTGGCTAGTCTTCAGGGATCAGGGCTCAGCCCGTTACCTGGCTGGGGGAGGGGAGAGGCACAGGGAAAGAAGATACAGGCAAAGCTAATGGTCAGGAGGGTAGTGAGGCCCTATGGTTGAGGGTCCCACCCAAAGGCATGCAGCTAGATGTGGGATTCGAGGCAGGAGTCTTGGGAATAGTGTTTCTGTCAAGACCTCAAAGGCTCAATCCAATGTGAGAACCCCATGTCCTCAAGATTGCATTCATCTCTATAGCCTTCTCTGCTTCTAATGGGAACTGGGGAGGGGTGCTCAGAATCTCCACGGCTGGCCGTGGTTGGGGGCAGGGAATTTGGGAGAAATCTTTGCGGGATACCATTATGATGAATAACCATGCCTTGGAATTCTATAGAGCTTGGTTCAAGTCTCAGCTTCGCTGTGAGCTTGCTGAATGATTTTGGGCAAATGCCTTGACCTCTCTGAGCCTGTTTCCTCACCCGTCAGACGGAGGTTATAGAAGTGCCACCTCTCGAAACTGTCACAAGAATAAAGAGAATGAGATCATGCTGGGACAGTAACGGAGCCCAGCGCCTGGCGGGTACGAGTGCTTGGGATGTGGCTACTGGCCTGACAGTGCCCTTTTCTTCAGGACATCTCCTCTTCCTGTCCCCACCCCAACAGGTGGGCTCCTTCTTCATGATCAACCTGTGCCTGGTGGTGATCGCCACGCAGTTCTCAGAGACCAAGCAGCGGGAAAGCCAGCTGATGCGGGAACAGCGCGTGCGGTTTCTGTCCAATGCCAGCACCCTGGCCAGCTTCTCTGAGCCAGGCAGCTGCTACGAGGAGCTGCTCAAGTACTTGGTATACATCCTCCGGAAAGCGGCGCGTAGGCTGGCCCAGGTCTCCAGGGCAGTGGGTGTGCGGGCTGGGCTGCTGAGCGGCCCAGTGCCCCGCAGCAGCCAGGAGCCCCAGCCCGGCGGGAGCTGCTCTCGCTCTCACCGCCGTCCATCCGTGCACCACCTGGTGCACCATCACCACCATCACCATCATCACTACCACCTGGGCAATGGGACGCTGCGGGCCCCACGGGCCAGCCCTGAGATTCAGGACCGGGATGCCAGTGGGTCCCGCCGGCTCATGCTGCCTCCGCCCTCAACGCCTGCCCTCTCCGGGGGCCCTCCGGGGGGCGCAGAATCTGTGCACAGCTTCTACCATGCTGACTGCCACCTGGAGCCAGTCCGCTGCCAGGCACCCCCTCCCAGGTCACCATCTGAGGAGTCAGGCAGGACTGTGGGCAGTGGGAAGGTGTACCCCACGGTGCACACCAGCCCTCCCCCAGAGACACTGAAGGAGAGAGCGCTGGTGGAGGTGGCCCCCACCTCTGGACCGCCCACGCTCACCAGCCTCAACATCCCAGCCGGGCCCTACAGCTCCATGCATAAGCTGCTGGAGACACAGAGCACAGGTAAGGACTCCAGGGTAGGGGTGGGGGCATGCTGGGGCCCTGGCCTAGGGGCTGGGTGGTGTCCCAGAGAGGCCTGGGGACCTGGCGTTGGGAGGTCCGGCCCCTGATTCCTATTCTGCCACTCGAGGCCTTGGAACCTTGGAATCAGTCCCGTCGCTTCTTTGAGGCTTGAGTTTCTCATCCCTTCAAATGGGAGTCTGAATTCTTGCATTGTCATGAGAAGAAGAATGATTGTGGGATGAACACTGGCTAGGCGCCCTCCTCTACACTGTTTGCAAGAAGACCCAACACATGTTGGCCAACTGGTCTGTGCCTGCCACATGCTTTGCAGGCAGAAGCTCATTGGAGCCTCTCAACAGTTTAGATGATAAGCTTTCTCATCATCCCCATTGTACCGATGAGAAAAAGGAGGCCCAGAGAGGTGGCTTGGCTTGACTCGTGTGCCCAAGGTTATGCCACTGGTGAGGGATGAACTCAGGGCTGTGTGCCTCCGAGGCCCCAAGGGGAGGTGATGTGTGACGGTGGACTGCCTCGAGCTCCATGCTGAGGGGACTCTTGTAAACACCAGTCTCGTTGGCTCCCCACGGGGAGACCAGGGGCCTAGAGCAGCAAGTCCTCCAGGGGCTGCTAGCCTGGCGAGAGGGACACCCGGTGTCACAGGGGAAGTGAGACACTCACCACCTCTGGGCGTTCCCCCACCCCGTCAGACAGGGGTGGCGAGCCCTCCCCCGAAAACAGACTCTCTGTTGCTGAAGCCCAGGGTTTCGGGAAGGATGTGGCACGTGGGAGCAGTGGGGTACGTGTGGGATGTCATGCGGGCATGTGGGCCGGGACAGGAAGGAGCCGTCCCAGAACACCACGGGCAGGCCTTCCAAGCCAGCTTTCCTGCCACCCTGCCGGGAGATGGAAGCCAGGCCCACGCATGTGTGTTTCGGTCCCCTCCTTTGTAGAAGGCAGGCGTGGGGCCGTGGTCATTGACGGCGATCTCTCCCGCCTGCAGTGAGAGGGGACATGTTGTTGGATATTTCTTGGGGGCGGGGCCCTGGGTGAGGTGTCTGGGCCTCGCCGGACCTACTTTCCCGGGGCGTTTGCTGAGCTTCCCTCCAGTGCTTTGGTCCTATGATCCAAGCTGGATTTCAGTGGACAACGATGTCTTGGGACAGGTCACTGCGTGCATGAGTGTGTGCTGTCTGGTGTGTGTGGATGTGTGGATGTGTGCACAAAGGGGTCTGGTGTGCGTAGGGGTGCTTGTGCACGGGTGTGTTTAGCGTCCATGTATGTATGTGCACACGTGTATCTGGTGTGTGAAGTTTGTGTGTGCACATGCTAGGGTGCTGCTGTGGTCCGTGCGCGTGCCCAGGTATGCGCATGCGTAGCCCAGGTGCCTTATATAATGTGCATGCATGTGTGCACGCGTGTTTTCAGCTGTGCAGGTATGCATGGTTCACAAATGGTACATGTAAGGACATAGTGCGTGTGTGCATGCGAGTGTGTGCACACTGCATGTATGTGTGTGTCTGGGGGTGGAGTTACAGGAGCACACATCTGTGTGTGTGTGTGTGTGTGTGTGTGTGTGTGTATCTTAAGGGCCCCTTGGGAAATGCAGCTCTGCACGGTGTGGGTGCAGGGCTGGCTTTCCTGGGAAGGAGAGCTGGTCTGGGCTCCTTGCTAAAGGCTCCGCAGACAGGGGAGCTGCCCAGGACCTCAGGGAACATCAAGTCCACCTGCCAAACCCCAGGACCCCCAGTAGGGACTGTCCGTGGAATGCTGTTGGCAATCACTGTCCCTGGCCTGCTCAGTGCCTAGCAGCTCCCCTGTCATTTCAAGAACCCCACACTCCCCAACTCATTTTATAGACACTGGGAGGGAAGGGCCACCCCAATAAGAAGCTCTGGAGCCTCTAACCTCTGCCCTCCCATCCTAGGCGCCTGCCAAAGCTCTTGCAAGATCTCCAGCCCTTGCTTGAAGGCAGACAGTGGAGCCTGTGGGCCAGACAGCTGCCCCTACTGTGCCCGGGTGGGGGCGGGGCCGGTGGAGCTGGCCGGCCATGAGATGCCCGACTCAGACAGCGAGGTGGTGTATGAGCTCACGCAGGATGCCCAGCACAGCGACGTCCGGGACCCCCACAGCCGGCAACGACAGAACCTGGGGCTGGACGTGGAGCCCAACTCTGTGCTGGCCTTCTGGAGGCTGATCTGTGACACTTTCCGGAAGATCGTGGACAGCAAGTATTTTGGTCGGGGAATCATGATCGCTATCCTGGTCAACACACTGAGCATGGGCATCGAGTACCATGAACAGGTAGGGGTGTGTGCAAGGGCATGGTCCCTGGGACGGGGGATCCTCTGCCTTCCTCCCCTCCTACCCCCACTTCCCCATTTCTTCCTCATGCTGCTAGCCTGATGGCGGGGAGGAGGACAGGAAGGAGGTACACCAATGCGTGGGGACTTTGGAGGGTGACAAACAGTGAATGTCACGCAGTCTGTGTGTATGGATGTTGCCTGAGGCAGGGGCAGGATCTGAGCCGCGTGTGTTCTATCTGGGAAGGCTTCTCAGAGGAAGTGGCCTTCGAAGGATGAGTGAGTGGCGAGCAACCCATGTGGGTAGGGCCTCTCCATAGGGACAAATCATTGGAAGAGATTCGGGTCTTTGGAGAAGATATAGGGTAGGGCAGAAGGTGTTGGGGATCCCCCGGCCCAGCACTGGGCCCCTCCAGCCTTCACCTGACTTGGTCATTGCGGGGGTAACTCACTAGAGGTTGGTAGGGGTGAGGAGGAGAGGATTGGTGGCTGCATCTCAGATGGAGTGGAGGCCTGTCCCGTAGGGAGGGAGGCCATCTGGTCCCGGCCTCCGTTCCGGGAGCCTTGCCGTGAGTGAGGCGGTTGGTGGATGACAAGGCCTGGCGTGGTGAAGGGACTCGAAACCGTCGCGTTTGAGGAATCGTTCTAAGAACTGGATGTTTAGTCAGGAGAAGAGGAGGCTCAGCAGGGCCAGGCGAGCTGTCTTCAAATATTTGAAGGGCTGTCATGTGGAAGAGGGAGCAGGCTTGTTTTGTGGGGCCGATCGTTGCAAGCCATGGGATCTGGGCTGAGTTGAAGGAGGCTGTTCTCACTCCCAGAGCTGTGAAAGAACACGAAGGGTGGCCTGGGGACCCCACTGCCCCCAGCCCTCCCCACACCAGTTGCACGGGCCCCATGGGGTCTCCCAACAGAGTTCCTTCTGCAAGGCAGCCCCTTGCCCCAGTTTGGTCTTCTAGGTCACCCCTTGGCTGAACCTTGGAAAAGCTGGCGGTGGGGGGGGGAGCATCAGTCCGTGCTGCCACCTCAGGCTTCTGTGTTCCAGCCTCCCTGAGGCTCAGGAAGGGGACTGGGCTGCCAGAACTTGACCTTCTCTGGTAGAGAGCTGAGATGAGGCACTTCCCCTGCCCCTGGTGTGGCGGGGATGTGGAAGAGCTGGGGGTGGGGGGCTGGCCACAGTGGCTAGGTGGGCCTCATGGGGGAGGGCAGGGGAGGGTGTGGGGCAAGGCTGGGGAGCACAGGTCCAAGCCAGGGCTGGAGCTGATGTGAGATGTTCATTTTTTAGGGCAATCAGAATCCCCTCCCCCACCCTCTATACCTTTCATGTTGTGGGCACCCAGCTGCCCGGTTCAGCCAGATGCACCCCCCCAGACCCAGCCCCTCCCCCCTCGCCCTCATACCATGTTGGCACCCCTTCCTCTTGCCTCAACATTCCCCCCCACCAGGTGGCTCTGCCCTATTCCCTCTTCTTGGAGGTAAGGCGCAGGGAGAGGGAGTACACCAGCCACGGTGCCGGCAGGTGGGGAGTACGCTGCGGTGAGCGTGTTGTGTCTGGGCGCCTGGGGCGTGGGTGTGTGTGCACACGCCCACCCAGCCAGCCTCCTGGGAAGAGGTGCTCCACTCTGCCAGGCTGGTGGGGGCAGCCTGCTCTGCCGCTGGGACACAGCCAGTGGTAGGCCTAACCTCCCATTACCCTGAACCTCAGCCTCCTCTGCCTCCACCCAGTTCCAGCGAAGGTCAGATGCCCCTCCCCTGGGGGGTGGGGGGGATGCTGCACCTTGCAACCTGTCCTGGCTGAGGCTGCTGGTGGAGGCTTTGGCTGCACTGGGAAGACGCTGAGTCACAGAGACTGAGGGCCACCGAAGAGGCAGCAAGAAGCCTTTCAGTTAGATGTCAAGAGGGACACCCCCTCGGGGAGGAAGTAGAAGGGATCGGTCAGTGGTGCCTGCGGCTTCCCCTTGCCCGAGCTCCTGAGGAAGGCAGGGGACACCCCCCACCAAGCCCTCAGCAGCAGGGAGTCCCTACTCCATGACAAGTGAGCCAGTTTGCCCCAGTCCCTGGTTGCTGCAGGCCCCGCAGGGCTGAGTGGGAGTCCCCAGCAGGCTGGGGACAGATGACTGACTGCTGCCTGGCAGGCTCGGGGGCCAGGGGTGCTCAGAAGTCCCAGAAGCAGCCGTGGCCCTGTGCTCGCAGGCACTGCGGCGTGAACGTCCCGCCATCTGCGCCTCGGGATCTGAGCAGGCTGAGGGGGGCAGGCCGGGGGGGTGGGCAGACACGGGTGCCGAGAGACAGAGACCCAGAAGGGGAGACGGAGACGCGGAGGGAGATGGAAACCAGGAGACCAGGTCCCAGAGGGCAAAGCGAAGACCTTGAAAGAGGCAGCCATAAAGAAGGGGGGACCGAGCAGCAGGGACCGGAGGGACAGAGAGAGGGAGGGGGAGACTGACAATCGGGGAGGAGATGGAGACAGATGTAGGCATAGAGACACAGGGGTTACAGAGACAGAAGCAGAGAGGGAGCTAAAGACTGAGAACGAGACCCAGATGCAGATGAGGACATGCTGGGCAGGGCTGGAGACATGGGCTCCGGCTCGGTTGGAGCCTGTCAGACAGGGGAGGGGGAGCCGGGGTAGGACGAGAGTTGTTGGGGCGAAGACCTGAGGGAGAGTGGCAGCACATGCTGACAGACAAGGTGGTGTCCCTGCAGAACCCAGAACGAGGAGGAGATGCTGTCCGTTAATCCTGGGATTGGTCGGGAGAGGTCTGTCGTCCTAGTATTGTGTCCTTCCCCAGCAAGGAGCCCAGGTCTCTCTCCTGCCCATTGCTGCTGCCCTCCCCAGGCCTGTCCTCTCCCTCTCCCTGTCACCTACCTTACCCCTCAGTTTCCCTGCTGAGGTTGGTGACACCCCTCCTGCCCCTCTCCACTAGCAGAGGAAGCTCCCGTCTTGTCATACCCCGCCCTACCCCAGGAAGGTCCATGCTGTCCCTGCCCTCCTGCTTCCCCCACCTCTTAACCCATTGGTTCGTGAGAACTGGCAGGACTGTTTCTCCCAGAAGGACTAGTGAGGAGGACAAGGACAGGACACTGAAGAGGGAGCAAACTTGAGGATGGAGGTGTGATCCAATGGAGGGCAAGCATGTGCATGCCCCCATCCGTGAGGAAGCAGAACATGGAGCAAGGAACTTACTGTGATTTAATCATCCCTCTCTCTCACCTTCCTTCCATCCATCCATCCATCCATCCATCCACCCATCCATCCCACACACATTTCCTGCACATCGGAGTTGGGGGAACATGTCCTGATTTGTGGCGTTTAGCGTGCTTGCCAATTATTGTGGTGTAAATGCTGTCATCAAGATAGAAACGTGATGTCACTGAATATGGGGTTGGGAGGAGAAGTGTGCCTATACCAGGCCTAGGACATTGCGTCCTTCCTTTCAGAGAGGTCACCAACAAGTGAACGGTCACATTTACTTGATGCCACAGACGCTCAAAGGGGGATGTGGGTATAGTCCGGGATCTGGCCTGGGGGAGGGGGATTCCGGGAGATCCCCACACAGGATGTGATCTGGGAGTTGAGTCGGAAGGAAGAGCGAGGTGTGGCCAGTGAAGGGTGGGGTGGAGGGCACAATGTGGGGGAGGGTCAGAGGTGCCACCCACCGAACACTGAAACTGAGAGATTTGTAAGGCTCTCTGAATGAGTGGGGCGCTGGATGGGGGCTGGGATGGACAAGTAACAAGAGACCAATTTGAAAAAAAAATTCAGGGCCAGGTCCTAAGAGGCACAGGAAGGAATGTGGATTTTTTTCCTGAGGGTGATAGGTTCCCAAAAGAGGTTCTAAGCAGGTCATTGATACAAGCAGGTTTGTGTTCTATTGTGTTCTATTGAAAGTCATCTGGAGCCAAGGAGGGGAGACAGGAGGCAGGGAGTCCAAGGAGAAGGCTACTGCAGTGGTCCAGACAGCGCCTACATCTCTATCCCTGGAAGTAGAGGGAAGAGGGCCAGGAGAGCAGGCAGGTGGCTGGGTCTACAGGACTCCACACCAGTTGGAGATGGGGAAGGAAGCAGCCACGACGAGACCAGGTTCCTGCTCAGGGTGGAAGCCCTGGGCCTTGAGCAGATCGGGGCTGCAGGATGTTTGAGACAAGGCATCTGTGGGGTATCCCGGGGCATAATTAGCAGGTTGCTGGAGCTCAGAAGAGAGGGTGTCTTTGCCTGGGTCTGCTCCGAGGCCAGGCTGCTCCAGGAAGAACATTGTGGGTATGGGGAGAGGGTCCTGGGGACACAGGGGCTTCCTAATCACCCCCTTCCTGGTTCTGGGGTGCTGAGAGCAGAGGCTAAGTTCATCTTCTAGAAGAGGGACAACAGAGAGAGGTGGAGGAGGGGCGCATGTCCCAGCGGTCTCCTGGACTGAGAGAGAGGGAGGGTCCCAAGGGGACTGCCGCCCAGGCCAGCAGAGGACCGGGCAGGTGACGATTCTGCTCATAGCGCAGACTCTGGACCCATCCTGTCATTCTAGATACATGTCCAGGGAGGGTTTCTATTTTTAAGTGAGTGAGGTCAGCTGTTCAAGGCAGGGGAAGCTGGGGGTGGAGTGGGGTGGGGGTTGGAGGAGAATCCAGATGTGGCCAGTCTTACCTTTGAGGGCCCTCACAGACTGCTTTGGGATCCTGCTGAAAACTGGGGACTCTCTCCCCAGAAAACACACAGAGGCATGGACATCTCATCTCACATGTGGCCATTGAGGACAAGGGTTTATGGACACCTCCCACCCCAAGCCTAAACCTTGAGCCTTCCAGGAGTTCTTGGCCTCCAGACAGAGGAGCCCTGGCTCAGGCACCAAGGCTTCAGCCAAGCTGGACGTTGGGGGAAGATTCTTCTAGAGCCGCCCTGACCCCAGATTTCCAAAGTCTCTCCAGATGTAGGGGACGAAATGCAAGCTGCTTCGGAGCTGGCTGGCTAAGGGGGCGCTCCATTCCCTCAGCACCCTCTGGCTCTAGGCTCCCCCAGTCCAGCAAACACCACCCCCTGAGCACAGCACGCTAGAATAGAATAACAGAATGGCAGGGGGCGGGGGACGGAGCCAGACGCACCGGAGAAATTTTGGTTCTAGCTGAAAAGTTCTGCTTCATGGACGATTATGCCAAATGTCTTAAGGGAGGCTTCTGGGGACAGAGAAGAGAGGCTCACACCCAGGTGGGGGCTTGAAAGGGCTTTGCAAAGGAAGTGGCTTTTTGGAGGGGGGCGGCCCTTGAAAGATAGGTGGGACTGGCAGCTGGGGCAAGGGGCAGAGACATCTAGGTGGAAGGATGAAGGGGAATTCAGGCAGCCTGGCCTGGAAGGGCCCAGGGGGCCATGGGACACTCTGAAGGACAGTCCTTGCCTCCCCCACCCCCACTGGAGGTGTATGAGCAGGAGAGATGGGAGTCTGGCCGTGTTGAAGGAAGCCTGAGATTCCAGTGGGTGCGGGCTGGGGTGAGGGAGGGGCCCAGGGGCTATTTCTGTCCTTCAGATCAGAGGCTGTGAGGGCCCCAAGTATGGTGCTGGTGGAAAGAACCGGGAGTGGGGGCAGTAATTCCATTGGCGGGGTCTGTGGGCCCAGCACCTGCTCTTGGAGGGATGAGGGCCCACACGAATCCTAGATAAGGCCCAGGTTCCAAGACAGCATTCTGGATGGTGATGGAGCTGGCCGTCGGGGAAGGGTCAGGTTTGGAAGAGGGGGTGAGAGGGTTTGTTTGGACGCGGGCCATCCGGGGAATGCTATCAGGCAGGCTGGCTCTCCGGGTAAGGAGCCAAGGGCTCGGCGGGACATTGTTTCGTGTCCTCTGCACCCCAGTGACAGCTGAGGGGTGGGGGTCAGGGAGCTTTGGGGCAAGGGGAGACAGTGGGTCTGACTGAACTCAGGGGGGAAAGGCAGCGGGAGAGGAACCCTAGATGGGCAGGAGGTGGCACCCCCACAGGGTCGGGAAAATCAGGGGCACTGGTAGGTGGGGGGCTTGGAAGAAAGTCTGGAGAGAGCTGGGGTGCTGGGCCCTGGGGCTGGGGGAGGGCCTGAGCCTGCACTTCCAGAAAGGAGATTGGAGAAGTGAGGGAAAGAGAGATAGTGATGGACAGGCCCGGGGGCCGGGGGCCCAGGGGAGTGGGGTGTGTGTGGAGGGAGATGGAGTGTGCAGGTGGAGGAGGGGAGGAGAGAGGAGGCTGCAGGTCACGGAAGTGTTTGCGGGAAGGGCCGGGGAGCCCCCTGCAGTAGGACCCAGGGAGAGGGGATAGGGACAGGGTTGGGGAGGGCAGGGAGGGGAGGAGGGTCCGGAGCAGCTCCAGATGGGGAGAGGCCAAGCCCCCACAGCAGAGGGTTGTGAGGGAAGGTGGCTCGCTGCCTTGAGACCCCCAGCTGGCCTTGCCCCATCCAGTCGGCACAGGTTCATGACAGCAATGCTCAGCCATTCCTCAGCCGCCGCAGGGGTGGAGGTGGGGGGGGATTGACGCCCCCCCCCACCCCGAGGTCTGGGGCATGAGGGCAGCCTCACTGCACCTCGTGGTGGCTCACCATGGGCTCCGCCCAGACGTGGCTCTGGGAGGGGAGGGGTGAGGGTCCCAGCTCCAGGGGTTGAGGTCTCGGGGGCTTTGGGCTGGCTGTCTCAGGCTGAGTGAGCACTGGGGGTGCCCTGGGCCTACTCTGCTTCTGTGTTTACTTGGGACGGCTTTGAAGAGCTAGCAGGAGATTGTGGGGGGTTGCCGAAGCCACCTCTAGTTAGGGGGCACTGGGGCCCAGGGGACTCGAGGGCCTGGAAGGAGATCTGCCCAGAGAGACAGAGTTCCATGCTGGAGAGCTCCTGGAGTGTCCCGAGAGCAAGACCATGATCTGTATGGGGGTGCCTATGGACTTTCCTGGAAAGCACCCACCACCCATCAGGGTTTCCTGATTTCCCCTGGAGGAGGAGGAAGAAGGAAAAGGTCCCAGTGACCCCTGACCCCTCATTGAGGCCCTGCCTGGACCTCTCCTTCCGGGTGTGGGGCTGCATTAGGCAGGACTGTCAAAAGCCGAGGGGGAAAAAAAAAAAGCCGAGGGTAAGTGAGCCAGGGAGTCAGCATTGGGGAGCAGAGACTTCCAGGTCAGCGGAGCTGTGGGAGCTGAGGAGAGGAGGGTACAGGGGGTGCTTGGGCAGGGCTGGGGTGACCCGTACAGGCTTCTGCTCAGCGGTCACCCGGCTTGTCCGCCCCACTCGCCTTCCCTGAGTACCAGAGCCAGCTCCCAGGCCTCCTGCCTGGACCGCTTCAGTAACCCCCTAATTGGTCTCCATCTTTCCGTGTCTCTGAGCCATCAGCATGCTGCCATCACTGCAGCCAGATTAATCTTCTTAATACACCGCTCTGCACATCCCTTCCCTCGCCCTAGAAGCCCCAGTGGCAGTGTCGTGGGCAGAGACAAGTGCAGCCCTGGTGGTGGAGCAGAGTCAAAGCCATCCTGCTTGGGCTCTGCTGGCCTTACAGCCGTGTTCCCCATGGACCCTTCCCACCCTCTGACCTGGGAGAACCACGGGATCCTTGGTCTCTGAGCATTCCTTGCTCCGCACCTCTGCTCATGCTCCCCTCCGCTGGGGATGCCCTCTGCAGGGTTCTTCTCCTCACTGATGCTGGCCCCAGCTGGGTTTGAGCTTCTGGGGTTCTCCCGGTGTTTGCCCCAGCATGGTGCTCGGTGCAGCCTTGCAGGTGTCCCATCCTGCCACGTGTGAGGCCTGCTTCCACTGTCAGTGCCCATGGGGCTGGCTGAGAGTGGCTCTGGGCTGGGTGTTTTCACAGTCTTTAACTCCTGTGTCCTGTAGAGCAGCCCGGCCATGAGGTGAGGCTGCCCTGCTTAGCAGAAGAGGCAACTGGGGATCAGAGAGGTTAAGGGACTTGCCCAAGATCACACAGGTAGAGAGGCTCAGAGTTGGCAGGCCACCCACACTCTGGTTTAACCCCACACTGTGATTGCCAGTGTGCTGCATATAGTGGGCCCATTACGGGTTGGTTGTTGGAGGTGTGATGGGTTTCAGGGGAGTCCTGATGCTGGGAAGTCTGGAGCAGTTTACAGGGGGCTACATTTGCCCCAAGGTGACAGGCTGAGGGGAAAGGGAGTGTTGGGAGATGGGGGGTTTACAATTAGCACCCTCCCAGAGAAGAGCTTGGGTCCTCCTGGGGTGGGGGGTAGGAGGAAGCTGAGGCTGGCTGGTCTCATCTTCCTAAAGCCCCCACGGGTCCCTGATGTCCATGAACAGAAGGGAGGAAACGGTCCAGACCTGAGAAGGGACTTGCTGGCAGCAGGGGAGAGTTCGGGAGGGGGCAGCTGATGGGCCGCACAGCTGATGGCCGTGTGTGCAGTTGCACAGGTTCTGGGGGGAGGGGAGCGTATTGTGGGAAGATGCAGGGGAACGTGCCAGCATCCCTTGCTCTGTACCTTCCTAAGCCAGCTCCATCAGGTCACCATACCTCTCGGAGCCTCAGTTTACCTGGCTGTCTTCAAGGCCTGGAGGAAATGAAATCCTGGGAGGGAGGGATCAGCCAGTACAGAGCTCTGGGAGGGGACTAGCAGAAGCTGGCTCCCTCCCCTCCCCTTTGCTGCTGCAGTGGTTGTGATCATGGCTCTGGTCCCTGGGGCAACCGTGTTGCTAAGATTGTGTCTCTGTGTCCTGGTCCTGCTTTTGCAGAACATTCCCAGCCTCCAATTTAGTAACTTGGGCAGACCTGTCTCGGGGAGGAGAGCCTTTTCCCATGGATTATGAGGGGATACCGGAGCCCTGGGAGGAAATGGGCATGGCCCTGAGGTGTGCGCAGGGAGCATGCACAGGAGATGGAGGGCAGGCTGAGGGACAGCGCCTGGTTCTCCTTTCCCCCTGCCATTCCAGTCCCAAAGCTGCCTGGAGGGTTACGGCGGGGACTCCAACCTTTGCTGCCGCCCCCTTAACTGGGACTGAAGATGCAGGCCTTGGGGGAGCCCTGTGCTAATATTTCTGACGAGGTTCCTGCTCGGTGTGCAGGTGTCCGTGGGCCAAGAGCCATCAGGCACAGACAGTTGTGACCCCTGTGGATGATATCAGGAAAGGCCAGAAATACCCCCTCTACATGCCCAGTGCTGGGTGTGCTTTTAAGAGTCACTGATAGAGTCAATTCGAGATACCAAAAGCTACTGTGCTTTCAGCTACTTTTTAAAAAAAATTTTATTAATTTTTCTTTTTGGCCCCCCTTTCCGAGGTATTTGTGTGCTGTAAAATTCACCCATTGTACGTGCACCTCGGCTGTGTTTTCAGATCAACTTGTTCTTTCTTCATACATCTAAGTTCACGTGAAATGTAATTTTATATACCTTGGAGGGCACCTTATGAATTCCATCCCTCCGTGGGTCAGGATTCACACGCCCCTTGCTGTCAGCAGGGGTGGGTTTGAATCTGGACTGCCCAGTATTATCAGGGTCAAAATGAGCTGGGATTGGGGCCCACTCCCTGGTTGTTTCTGCCCTGTGACTCTGAACCAGTCATTCAACAGCTCCTGACCTTTCTGGTCATCTATAAAGCATGGGTGCCGGGGCCACCGTGTGGGTGGTGTGAGGCAAGACACAGGGTGAGCCTTGGAACCCGCCGCCCTCAACGGCGTTGCACCTGTGAGGTCTGTGCTTATCACCTTTATCTAATGCAAGGTTGGACAGCTGGGCAGGTGACACAGTGACGGGGAGGTAGGATCGCTGACCACAGTCCCCTGGCAGATGGCACTTGGCAGCCCAGAGTGGAGATCTGCTTCATCAGGAGGGGTCTGAGCCCAGAGCTCCTGCTGCCCTGACAGTGACCCTTCCCAATCACCCACGCTGTGCTATGCTGGGGGGACCCAAAGTCCTATCTCTCTGTGCCCCACACACTAAGGGGACAGTGCCCTCTCCAGCCCCCACTTGCAGTCTGGGGAGCAAGGATTAGCTCGAGATCTGCCAGACCCATGGGCTCCTTGCCACACTGGCCCCCACAGCTGGCTCTCAGCCCTGCCTGCTGACCCTGGTTCTGCCCTCCAGGGCTGCCTCTGGAAAGAATCCAAGCACAGAGAGAGAGTCTCTCCTTCGGAGTAGCTACTGACCCCCAAACACTCCTCACCTGTCAGTCAGAAGGCCCTTCCTACCAGGTCTCCCCTACCCAGGCTGGCCCCATAAAGTCAGGCCATTAGGATACATTTGGTGGCTCCCTGGCCTGGCTCCACGCTTGGGTGACCTCCCTGGGCAGCCCGCCAGGTGAGACAGCTGGGTCAGCAGGGAGAGATGGCTGATGGACCAAGGGCTTCATCTGCTTATTGATTTTAATTCGAACTTCTTAAGCTGATTTGAAACTTGGGCTTTTGGGGGATCGAGACAACCCATAAGGTGGACAGTGGGCTCCACTGAGCCAACCAGGTCTCCTCTCCCATCTCCAGCCCTCAGACCAGCCCTGTGCCCCTCTCCCTGGAGACACCCCACATACCCTTTAGAGTCCCTTTCAAGCGCTGCCTCCTGACCACGGCTTTCCCAGCGTGTTCCTCCCTCACCGTCTCTCCCCTAGGCTCCTGAATTCACAGTCTGGATAATTTATTTTGGCATCTAAGAATCTCAGGCCACTTGTAGTTATTCGGCTATTTTGTGCACAACCTGTTTCCAGCGAGACTCTGGGCTCCGGGAGGCAGGAAGCACAGTGGGCGTGTTTCTGCAGTTCCTTTAATATCTGAGGCACTGCTAGGCATACAGTAGGCACTTCATATTAACAGAAGGAGGGGGGCGAGGTAACTGGTGAGCTGGAATAGCAGACATGTGTCGTTTCTGATGAGCGCTCTAGGATGCGTCTCTGGTCACAAGATCAGACCGTGGGTAGAAGCATAGAAGGGATGACCACCAGTGTTTTACATTTGGCCAGAGAGGTGGAAAATCTTGCTAGGGGTCACACAGTGAGTGGACAGGGTACAGTTCGGGAATTAACGAGATGTCCAAGTCTCAGGTAGTAGCTCCCGGTGCCTCCTTGTCTATGACAACCCTCCTGTGACTCTCCCTTCTGCCCATCAGCATGTCTGCACACACATGGCGTGCGTCTGTGTGCGTGTGCCTGCATGTTCACGTGTTTGTGAGCACACGTGTATTTGTGTGTGGACCATGTGGAGCTGTGCAGTGTATGCATGTGTCTGGAAGGAAGCAGCGTATAGCCAACAGTTGTCCAGGAGAAGGCTGCCAAGTCCACAGAGTAATCGTAGAGCACATGTGACTTTGCGTGTGGCTGTGTGTTTGTGTAGGTGTGTGGGGCCTTGGCAATCACCCTCTGACATCGGCCTGCGTCACTGTGCTGCTGGTCCTGGCCTGCCAGGCTGGCATGGCAGCATGGGACGAGACGGGTCTCGGGGGTCCTAGGGGAGGTGGGCACGCCTTACAGCTCAGCCCTGTGGTCCCGGGATCTGAGACCCAGACCTGGGATTTTCTGTGGCGGCCGTCTGTGAATGCATTTCATCATGGACCCTTTGGGGGAGGGTCCTCCCCTGGAGCCTGAGTGTCCCCCACCACCGTGGCCCCCCCGCTCACCCACCCAGCCCCAGCCTGCTACTCCTATGGCTCCTCTCCCAGTGGCCTGGTGCTAGGGAGGACAGGAATGAGGGGCTCGGGGATGAGCGCCGGCTGCTTCATTCCCCGCCCTGCCCTGCAGCCCGAGGAGCTGACCAACGCTCTGGAAATCAGCAACATCGTCTTCACCAGCCTCTTTGCCCTGGAGATGCTGCTGAAGCTGCTGGTGTACGGTCCCTTTGGCTACATCAAGAACCCCTACAACATCTTCGATGGTGTCATTGTTGTCATCAGGTAGGACCGCCCCTCCACTGCCGTTCACCTAGAGGAATGCCTGTGGGGCAAGAAGCCATGCAACCTGTTCCTCTGCATGGCTTCTGGGGGTCTAGTGTCAGTCCCCCTGCCCCTGCACCAACCCACAGGCCCTGCCGCTCCCCTAGTGGAGGGTGATCCCCTTCAGCCTCTCTCGGCCCTACCTTGCTCAGGCTGAATTTGGCCTCGTGTCTCCTTGGACCAGACCCCTGTCTGGTCTCCACTCTCCTCTCTCCACTTCTTGCCCTTGACCCCATGCAGGCCCGGGGTGAGTGAGGACTGGGGAGTTGGCTTTGCAGAGGAGTTGAAGGAGGTGTGAGGCTGGGCCAGCTGTGCCTGCTTGCAAAGTGCTTGGAAACCATCTCAGACCCCTGCCACTTGCTTTAGGGTTTCTAAGACCCTGAGAAAACTGCCTTATTGCTTTCTGGAATTGGCTTTTGATTTCTTTAGGAGAGAACAAAGCAAACATTCTGTAACCAGACACCACGGCCTTGGCTGGAATTTGGGAAAGGGCTCTCAGCGGCCGGGTGTGTGACCTCAGGCCTGAGGGTGGAGAGGGCTGGAGCTGTCCCCTCTGTCCCTCTCAGGGGCTCCTGTCTGGAGGCCCGGGGGCCCGCCTGGGCCCCCCTGGGCTCATGCTGCGTGGGCCCGTCCAGGCCCTCCTACGCTGCCAGGCCCTCTCTGAGGGAGGGGCGGGGCAAGGGAGAGCACGCAGGGGCTCAGGCTCCCTGCCCTCCTTGCAGCGTGTGGGAGATCGTGGGCCAGCAGGGGGGTGGCCTGTCGGTGCTGCGGACCTTCCGCCTGATGCGGGTGCTGAAGCTGGTGCGCTTCCTGCCGGCACTGCAGCGGCAGCTCGTGGTGCTCATGAAGACCATGGACAACGTGGCCACCTTCTGCATGCTGCTCATGCTTTTCATCTTCATCTTCAGGTGAGGGCAGGTGCGGCGCCCGTGCTGGCGGCGGGGAGGGCCTGAAGGGCAGGGGGGAGGGGGCGCTGCTGCCCTGAACCCCGTCTCGTGGCTCCTGTGTCTTCAGCATCCTGGGCATGCATCTCTTCGGCTGCAAGTTTGCATCTGAGCGGGACGGGGACACGCTGCCAGACCGGAAGAATTTCGACTCCCTGCTCTGGGCCATCGTCACCGTCTTTCAGGTGCCAGGGTAACCAGGCAGGGCTGGACAGGGCTGGGGGGTGGGGACGGTGCCCCTGGGCAAGGGCACTGAGCCCCAGCCCCTGCCTGCAGATCCTGACCCAGGAGGACTGGAACAAGGTGCTCTACAACGGCATGGCCTCCACGTCATCCTGGGCTGCCCTTTATTTCATTGCCCTCATGACCTTCGGCAACTATGTGCTCTTCAATCTGCTTGTCGCCATTCTGGTGGAGGGCTTCCAGGCAGAGGTAACCCCCTGCCCGCAGCCGTGAGCTGCGGGAGCCTGGGAGGTCTTGCAGAAAATGCCCATCAGGCTGGGCGTTGGGGTGGGGGTGGAGGGCTAGGGCGGAAGGCTCCAGGTCTCGGGCAGCCCCTCGGCCCCAGGGAGACAGGGTGGTTGTGGGGGACCCCCCCGGGCCCAGGTCAGCTGCTGACTCAGCTGGGCTCCAGCATCACAGTTGGCTAGACCCTTCCCCGGGGAGCTGGAGAAGTTGGCCGAGGGTGCGGCTGGATCCCAAGCATGGATGCTCTCGGGGACATCCGGAGGGGATCCATCTGAGCCGAGGACTGGGGGGAAGTGTGCGTGCGAGTCATCTGAGCTCCAGCTGAGCTGATGAAGATGCCACCAGGGGCCCGGGCAGGGCTAAGCTGCCCAGGGTGAGAAATGAGCCCAATTAGCTGCAGGCATGGCAGAGATGAGCGTCCTATTTCCAGCCCAGGCTCCATCACCTTCGTCACAGGCGGTGTCATCAATTAATATTGATTTGCATTGATCCTGCCCTTGCTGTGCCCGGGCTCAGCTTCTGCCCAAAGGGCGGCATGCCATTCCTCTCCCTCGGCTCTGCCCCTCTCCCCCGAGCTGCGGGCTGGCCCAGCCCAGCCTCCGGGCATCTTTCCCAGGCAGGTTGACCCAACCTAGAAATGCTCCAGGTTGGGCGTAGAAAAGCTCTTGGTCCAGTTCTCTCCGGGTGACCCGGATGGAAACTCCCGCTGCGGCCTGGTCTATAAATACTCAGCACACGGTGGAAAAACAAAAATCTATTTTCCGACTCTTTCCCAGCCTGGCGAGGGCGGGCTGCTCCCCGTAGGCCAGCTGGGCTGGGGGGACGGGGGTGCATCTGGCCCATGCCGGCCCTCTCCTGCTGCCAGCCGCGCGGGTTCTGTAGTGATCCGGGATGGCATTTCCTCCCGCAGGGTGGCGGTGAGGACAGCTGGGGGGAGGCGCAGCCTGCTTGTGGGGATGGCTGGACTTCTTTGTGGGGAGGCCCAAGGCATGCACTTGGGGGTTCCCTGGGACCTGGAAAGTTAAGGGGTGCCACCATGCTCCCCTAAGAACCAGGATCTCTGTGGATGCCACCTGCTCTCAGCCATAGCCCTCAGCCTGTGGCAAGAGTTGCCGAGAGGGGACAGGGGTCCTGCAGCCCCTTCCAACACATCGTTCCTAATGGCTTAGTGTCCTCAGGAAAATTCCTGAGGAACTCCATAGAGGGACATGGAAAACACCCAAAGCCTACTTCCGTCCTCTCTGCTGGCCTGGAGGTGCCTGGAGCAGACAGCCCCCTTCCCACCACCACCCCTTTCAGCAAACACCTTGTTAAATGGAGTGCTGAGGAGCCAGGGGCCTGCCTGGTTGCTAGGCAGCAGTGAAAGTGCTGCTGGGGACACAGGCAGGTCATTCTGGCCCTGCTGGGAGCCTGTCCCTGTCCCAGCCTGAGGGGGGCAGGGTCGGGCCTGGGGCCACAGCCTCCTCAACCAGCCAAGCACAGATGTCTGTAGGGGAGGGTCCCACTCAGGGCTTGGTGCTTCAGGTCTGGAGTGGGATGGAGAAAGGAGGTCCAGATCCACCCTCCTCTGGGGGATGGGGGTTGGGGGAAGCAGTGGCATGGCCCTGGGGTACCCACAGGAGGGTCTGGCCCACCTGCCCGCTGTCCTGCATGCGGCAGGCCAGCACCTGGATGGGGAAGGGAAGGCCCAGTCACTCAATGCCAGTGACCTGGATGCCTCCAGAAACACCTGCCCTCTCGTGTATGAGTTTCAGGGGGTTGAACGTGTCACTTTGAGGCAGCCCCACAATCTGGCAGGAGAGGCTGTTTTTTTGCTATGGTGATGGTCGGCTTTTTTACAAATGAGGCAACCCACCTCGGTGGAGGAAGTGGCCGCCCCCGTTTTGTGGGGCATCGCTAGCAGGAGGGCTCAAGGATAGCCCCCGGTTGGCCTTGCCACCTGGCTAATAGGTAAGAGGGAGGAGTCCCAGGGGGGCTGGGCTGGCTCCGCTGATGATGCCCGACTTGTGGGGGGCAGTGCCCTGAATGCCTGTGTATTCATCATCCACACACTTAATTAAATGAACAGGTGGCAGGCCCTGTGTGAGGCCATTAATTGATATTAAACAACATCATAGCTGTCATCCCAGTGTTACTTGTCACATCCCATCCCAGTGGGAGCAGCTGGACCCGGTCTGATTTGGAGGGACACAGGCTGGGCGTGTGGGAGTGGGGAAGCCCGTTCCAGCTCCCAGCTTTCAGCCTCCTCCCAGCCTCTGCCTCCATCCCCTCCTTCTTCCCAGCCTGTCTGTTCATTCCCCAACCCCCTGCCAGTGGGGGGCCAGTAAAAGGCGAGCTGGAGACTCAGGTGCGAGGCCTGGATATACCTCTTACTCTCTGGGTGCCTTGGGGCAGTTGTCTTAGCTTCTCCAAACCTCAGGTATTTCCCCTAAGGGGACATTGGTGGTACTCCCCACTTTGCGACAGGCTAGCTGGTGGCATTAATAAGGTAGTTTCGGGAGGGCTGACTCGCCCTCAGTGAGCGGTAGCTGTCGTTATTACGATTATTGGGGGGCTCAGTCTCCTTCCCTGCCCTTTTCCCCATCCTCCTGGCCTCTGCCCTCACCCTTCAGATTCATTCTGGCCCGAGGGCCTGTGGTTGAATTCTGGAAGGCCGTTCTGTCCTCTTTCTCCTCCTCCCCTACCCCTGGTGTCTCGTCCCCCTCCCACCCCCGCCTGGTTTGCACCACCCTTTTCTTCATCCTCTTTCAACACTGCTGATGTCTGAAAGCCTGAGCGCCTGTGACCAGCGCCCGTCCCCTGCCTCCCCGTCTCCCTGTAGGAAATCAGCAAACGGGAAGATGCGAGTGGACAGTTAAGCTGTATTCAGCTGCCTGTCGACTCCCAGGGGGTAGGTACGCGATCATGAGTCGGCATGCCCCCTTCCCCGTGCCCTGTGCCCCCTCCACTCTGCCTCCGCGTCTCTGTGGTTATGTTCACGCTCAGCTGCTGTGCAACTGTGGTAGCTGTGGTGGTCATTGGTGTCGTGAGGTTTGCTTCGATTTTAAGTCCCTTCCCCCCCGCACCCCTCCCTGAGAGGACATTGAGAGGAGGAGTCTCTTTGCCTCTGCCCCCATCAACCTGCAAAGGGCACTGTTCCCGTCCCCTACTGGACCAGTGGAGGGGCGGGAGAAGGAAGGGACTTAGAATCGTCTGTGTGCACGTGTGGGGGACACCGCGTGTGTGTGCCTACGCTGAGGTCCCCAAGGAGTACACATCCTTGGGCCTCTGGACTCGGGATCCGTGGCCGCAGACTGTGTTCCCCCATCTCTCTCTCCTCCCCCTTGACCTGAGCCCCTATTGGAGACCCCCACAAGCTGCCTCAGCTCAGGACAAGTCTTTGGAGGATGTGAGGGTGGAGGTGCTTCTTGCCAGAAGGTACCAGAATTTTAAATCCACTTCCTAGTCTCTGGCCCCCTGACCGCCTGGAAGGCCCGGCAGGTGTTCCCAGACACGTTCTGGTGCCCATGCCGAGTCTTTGCTCCGCCGTTTCCTGCATGGGCGCGGGAACTGCTGGCTGGAGCCAGGATCCCCGTGGGACCCCACAGTGCTGTGTATCCCGAGCAGCCCCCCGGAGATCCCGCTCTATAATTAAAGGCCTCGTTAGGGATGTAAACCAAGTTAATGAAAATGATCCCCTGAGATGCCAATTACGCAATATTTATGTCCTTATCAAAAGTAGCAATCGAGTGTTTCTTAATAACTTCTTAAGGAGAAGTGCGTAATTACGAGGGAACCTACTGACCTGCTAAGAAGGAAAGACTGCCCCAGAGACAGGGACGGAGGTACAAATGGGGCCAGTGGAAGGGGCGGGGTCTTGGGGAAGACAAGGGGACGAAGCAGAGGGCCTGCAGTGGCCTCCTTGGGCTGAGCTGCTCTGTCTGGGGTCTTTCAATCGCCTTCTGGGGTCCTCAGGTCTGAGGCCCAGGGTAGGGCAGCCATGGAAGGAAAGCAGAGGCTCAAATTGGAATTTAGGCTCTAGTGACCATTTCACTTAGGTCCCCAGCTCCCTCTGGCCTCTGCACCCACCTGCCGGCTCACTCTCCCTTCTCCCCTCAGCCCTTCCTGGAGCCAGTCCCAGCCAGGCTGGTTGTGTCGCGGGCTCTGGGATGAGCCGTGGCCTTCTCTGAGGTGTGGCTGGTGGGAGGCAGGGGGGTCGGGGGCCCTGGGGAGCTCTGGGCCCCATACCTGCGTGGTCTGGCCTGTGCCAGTGCATGTCTCGTGCCGTGGTTGCTGGTTCCCATAGCCTGTATGTGGTGTGTGCGTGTGGAGATAGGGAGACCCGAGTCCCTCCCACTAAGTTCTGCCCGGCTGGGGCCCTAACGGCCCACTGCTCCCCCACCCTAGGGAGACGCCACCAAGTCCGAGTCGGAGCCTGATTTCTTCTCACCCAGCCTGGATGGCAATGGGGACAGGAAGAAGCACTTGGCCTGTGAGTATTTCTCCTGGGGGAGCCGTCCCTGGCCCTGGGCCGGCCTCGGGTTGTCTCAGGTCTCACCCTCTTCTCTCCCAGCAGTGGTGTCCCTGGGGGATCCCCCAGAGCTGCGGAGGAACCTGCTGCCCCCTCTTATCATCCACACGGCTGCCACGCCCATGTCACTCCCCAAGAGTTCGAGCACCGGCCTGGCAGAGGTGCCGGGCCCCGCCTCCCGCCGCACCAGCAGCAGCGGGTCTGCTGAGC
The DNA here is from genome assembly GCF_010015895.1 of Lontra canadensis. Classification (NCBI taxonomy): domain Eukaryota; kingdom Metazoa; phylum Chordata; class Mammalia; order Carnivora; family Mustelidae; genus Lontra; species Lontra canadensis. Next base: position 10,159,713 of record NW_022631037.1, on the reverse strand, counting down.
CCGGGGCAGCCCACGAGATGAAGTCACCGGTACGGGGTGCCTGTGGATGCTGGGAAGTGGGAGATGCGCAGACGTCAGGAGGGAACAGAGGAGGGAAGCAGATGGGCCCGAGGGCATGGCCTCTGAGCCCCAGGCTAGACAACCCCCAGGGAGGTCAGTAGGGCTGGTAAAGCAGACAGGTGTAGAGCTCTGGTCTCGGGGGCAGAAGAACCATGTTCTAATCCTACTCTTCGGTCCCTTAACTCAGTGACCTTGTGTGAGACTCAGCCTCTGAGTTCTGTTTTGGAAGGGGAGGGTGGTCCTTATCTTCTTAATACCCCATCGTAAGAATAGCAAACCCCACTGACTCTGGACCAGGCACTGTTCTTTTTTTTAAGATTTAGTTTATTTATTTGACAGAGAAAGACAGCGAGAGAGGAAATACAAGCAGGGGGAGTGGGAGAGGGAAAAGCAGGCTTCCTGCTAAGCAGGGAGCCCGATGCGGGGCTTGATCCCAAGATCCTGGGGTCATGACCTGAGCCAAAGGCAGATGCTTAACGACTGAGCCAGCCAGGCGCCCTGGACCAGGAGCTGTTCTAAGACACCGCTCATAAACATTCTAAATGCATTGAATCCTCATCGCAAGCCGATGAGGGAGGTATCTTCATTATCCCCATTTTAGAGAGATGCAATCTTAGTCTCAGATGGCCAAACTGATTTGTGGGACGCCCTGCGTCCTGTGAGCAGATGACAGCCAGCCCTTTCATCCAGGAGCGGACGTCAGGGCCCATGTTCCTGCCGTCTTTTTATACTGCCAGTCAGCTAAATGAGGAATAGGTCACAGTGTCATATCTCATGTACAGACGAGGAATGGAGGCACAGAGAGGTTTAGTAACTTGCCAAAGGTCACACAGCTAGTTGGAGTAAGTAATATGAACCCAGGGCTCCTCCTTACACTTTGATACCTGGTGTGATGCCAGGGAGGCTCACAGGAGACAGCATGCACGGGAGGGGGTGCAGGGCTGGGAGGTCTTGGTGGCGACCACCCTCTTCTTGACTCCCCCCCCCACCAGCCGAGTGCCCGCAGCTCTCCACACAGCCCCTGGAGTGCAGCCAGCAGCTGGACCAGCAGGCGCTCTAGCCGGAACAGCTTGGGCCGCGCCCCCAGCCTGAAGCGGAGGAGCCCGAGTGGGGAGCGGAGGTCCCTGTTGTCGGGAGAGGGCCGAGAGAGCCAGGACGAAGAGGAGAGCTCTGAAGAGGAGAGGACCAGCCCGGCAGGCAGTGACCGGCGCCATGGGGGGTCCCTGGAGCGGGAGGCCAAGAACTCCTTTGACCTGCCGGACACGCTGCGGGTGCCCGCGCTGCATCGCACAGCCAGCGGCCGCAGCTCGGCCTCCGAGCACCAGGACTGCAATGGCAAGTCGGCCTCGGGGCGCCTGGCCCGGGCACTGCGGCCCGACGACCCCCCAATGGACGGGGATGATGGCGATGACGAGGGCAACCTGGTGAGGCTCCCGTGGGCACAGTGACCTCTCACCCGACCTTGAGCGAGGGGAGCTAGACAAGCCTGTCCCGGTTCTGTGGCATTCAGGGAGTTGCCAACATACCCCCTCACGTCCCAGGGATCTCGAGGGGGGCCAGCCCTGAAGCTGAGCACCAAGCAGCCCCTTCCCTCCCGACGCCCGCCCCGCCGAGCTCCAGATCCTCGTCATCTGGGGCTGGTGGATATGGATGGTTTTGGGCAGATGCGTATGAATCTTTCATGGCCCTCCCCCTATGACTCAGAAATACCCATCACTCATCTCTCCAAACCCATGCCCTCCCCATCCCCCTCTCCCATCTTGACCTCATCACCAGGCTTGACTTCATACCCGCCCTTACCCATTCACCCCTCCTTGGGCCCCTCACCACCATCTCTGACTCCAGGGATGGGGCACAGGGACCTAGGACCTCAGAGTTAGCCCATGAGGAGAAGGGACCAGTGTCTCCTGGTCCCAGGTGTGTCTTTGAATAGACAGCTGTGATGGGGACAATGTTTGATAATTGATACAGCTTCCAAGCCCCATGGGGAAGGAAAAAAGGAGGCCAGGCAGGTGGGGCCGGGCTGGGGACAGAGAGGATAAGAGCAGAGAGCCTGGGAGAGGGGGTGCGGGAGAAGAGGGGGGAGATTACCGAAGTGAGCAATGCTCAGGGGACGAGAGGGGGCTGAGAGGGAGATGGGGGTCTTAGGAGTAAAGGAAGAGAAGGATGGCAGAGGCTGGACAGCCAGCGAGTGCCGTGGAACTGCTGACGAGCAGGGCAGGCTCGGGGATCTTGGGGTCCCGGCCGTGCACACAAGTCCCGTGATCCTTCTACAGAGCAGAGGGGAGCGGATAAGAGTCTGGATCCGAGCCCGGCTGCCTGCCTGCTGCCGTGAGCGAGACTCCTGGTCAGCATACATCTTCCCTCCTCAGTCAAGGTGAGCAGGGGGTCCCTGACCTCTCCTCCTGGGGGTGAGCCCCTGACCCTGTCTCAGGGATGCCAGAAGTGTCCTCTGACCTAGGGGCAAGTAAGAGAGGGGCCCCGGGCTGGGAGGTCCCAAGAGGGGGAAGGGCTGTGGGGTGAGGCCTCTTACCGCCATCTTGCTCACCTCCTGCCTAGCATTTGCCTGTCTTCCATCAGGTTCCGCCTCCTGTGTCACCGAATCATCACCCACAAGATGTTCGACCATGTGGTTCTTGTCATCATCTTCCTCAACTGCATCACCATTGCCATGGAGCGTCCCAAGATCGACCCCCACAGTGCTGTGAGTCACCAAAGACTAAAGTCGGGGGCTGTGGAGTGCCTGCTTGGTGCCGGTCCCCTCCTGGGTTAGCACTCAGAGAGCCAGCAGGGTGGGCCAGGAGGCCCAGACAGACATGGAGGGAGGGAGCCAGGAGTCTCCTGTAGTCCTCCCTGGCACCTGGCACCCTGGGCTGCCTCCCGTGTCCATCTCCTGCCTCTGCCTCTGTTTCCCTTCTGTTCTGTAGCAGCCCAGCTTGTGGGGGGGGGTGCACCCTTCTCCTTACCTAGGTGAAAAGTGAGCCCCATTGCCTCCTGGCTATTTGCAGACAGCACATGCTCAGGATCCAGACACCTGGGGGGGCCCAGGTGTGGGTCAGCCAGTGTTGGAGTGATGCAAACAGCAAGAGAGACCCCACTGGGGCTGAGTGGTCTTGCTTCCCCTGCTCCCTTGCAGAGGGTCTGGGTTTCATCTTTGACCTCTGTGCTGATGGGGGTAGATGTCCTGCCTGGCCTACCCCACAGGCCATGGAGAGTTGGGGAGGGGGGATGCGCTTTGCTCCTCTTGGTCCTGCCAGGTCACAAACAAGTAGGTTTTCAGGCACAGATGGTTCTGGGCACTGTGTCTCCCCAGCCGGGCATCATAGGCCCCTACCCCAGACAGTGTTTACCCCTTATAGCGTCTTGCCCCACTTGCCCAGAGTGGCCCCCCACCCCTCCTCACTGCGCCCCCACATGGCCCCTCAGATTTCTGGGTTCCTAGGCTTCTAGTCTCCAGAGGGTAGGCTCCAGCTGGGTCAGGGTGGGGACGGAGGAAGCTTTTTGAATGGAGGGCCAGACTGGAAATAGGTGGGGGAAGGGACCCCTACCACTGGAGCTTTTGTGGGTTGGAGTAAAGGTGGCTGGTCACACAGCCCCTGTGTCTGCCACCTGCCCCAGGCCTTGCTGCAGGGCCCTCTGCCTCTGTCACCATATCTCACCCCCCCATCTCTCCCTCGGCCCCTCTATCTCTCGCTCTGCCATGCACCCGCATCTCTCTTTCCCTTCCCCCTTTCTCTCTTTGATACTCACACTCTGCCTGCTGCCTCTCCAGTCCTCTCCACCCCTCTCCTGGCCACCGAGGGATGGATTCCGCCTGCAGACTTTAGGGGACCGGGTCACCTTCTTTCCTGCCCTGCCCCCACCCATGCCTCCATAAATACGGTGCCAACGGAGGCCCAAGCTGTAGTCAAGCTCCTTGCTGGCCCTGTGGCTCCATTTCTGGGCCACACAGCGGGAAAGCAAGTGCGGGGAGAAGGGAGGAGAGTAGGAGGAGGGGGGTCAGAGATCAAGGTAAACCCTGCTCCAGTTCTGAGGGTTTCCGAGATACAGGACTCAGATGACAGTTCTGGTTGGGGGAACGTTTCTCCCTCCAGGCCATTTGGGGGGCAGGAGGCAGCACTGTTCAGACTGTCCACAGAGCTGCAAGTGAGTCATGGGGCCTGGCACTGGCTGTGTGTGTGAGAGAGAGAGACAGATAGGTCTGGGGAGAGGAGGTCGCCTGCCTTGTTGGGGAAGGTGGGGTTCATTTTCCTGAGTCAAATGTTGGAGGCGTTTCCTGGCTTCTGTCTGCAGGGCAGCCCTGGCTTACGAAGGGGGGTCCTAGTGGGTGACACGTGCCTGCTGTCTCTTACAGGAACGCATCTTCCTGACCCTTTCCAATTACATCTTTACCGCAGTCTTTCTGGCAGAGATGACCGTGAAGGTAATAGGGGGTCGGTGTTACTTTGGGCTCTCTGGTTTCTGGGGTGGAGGGGGTTGGAGAGATTGATCCCAATAGGAGGACAGGGCTGGGGACTTCAGGGAGGCGGCGGCAACAGTGATGCCGCGGGCGTCCCCAGGTGGTAGCTCTGGGCTGGTGCTTCGGGGAGCGAGCGTACCTGCGTAGCAGCTGGAACGTTCTCGACGGGCTGCTGGTGCTCATCTCCATCATCGACATCCTGGTGTCCATGGTCTCCGACAGCGGCACCAAGATCCTGGGCATGTTGAGGGTCCTAAGGCTGCTGCGAACCCTGCGCCCACTCAGGTGCGTCCCCTGCCGAGCGCCCTCCTTAGGGACGGCTCCAACAAGCCCGCAGTGGAGCAAGATCCCCACGAGCCCCTGCTTCCTGACCGCGACCCCCACAGGGAACCCAGGCATCACTTGGCTTGAACCGTGGCCCCAGGGGTTTCCCTCCTTGAGCATGCCCTCGCTGTCACTGTCCCCACAGGACAGTCTGCTCAAGGGTGCCATGCCCCGGCCTTGGGCAGGCCCCAATATAAGAGGCTACAGGCAGGGCCCTCCTAGCCTTTAGCTGAAGCTCTCCCTTGGGTGTCACTGTTAGGAGTGGGGGGGTGACCATCCTCCCTGGGGAAGTGACAGACTCCTCTCCCTACCCTCACACACCTCTCAGGGACCACCCGCCAGCTAACCCCACTAGTGGGGAATCTGCTGTCCCACAATCACCCTCCACCCCACCCCCAACTCCCATGTCAGCACTTTCCATGGATGAGGACGATACCAACTGACTAGTGCCGACCCACCTCCCACCACCAACCCCTCCTTGCCTGCACCCTCTATGCCCCCTATAGGTCAGCCTCCCTATCCCCACAACACACTGCATCCCTGGGTCCCACCTCTCTCAAGCTGATTTCCCACCCCAGCCCACCAGGTCATACTTTGACATCTGGGAGTGGAGGGGGTTGGTGGGGGAGGTAGGGGTGAGATTTGGAGAGATTGGGGCTGGAGTACCCTGCACGGGGAGCCCAGAAAGCCAGAGTCCAGGATGGGAACCAGTGAGCCCAGATGGGTGGAGAGGGCAGCAGGGCAAGGGACCAGGGAGCTTCTGAGCTGAGAGAAGCCCTCTTTTTCCCCTCTGGCCCTCCCCAGGGTCATCAGCCGGGCCCAGGGTCTGAAGCTGGTAGTGGAAACGCTGATGTCCTCCCTGAAACCCATTGGCAACATCGTGGTCATCTGTTGTGCCTTCTTCATCATTTTTGGCATCCTGGGGGTGCAGGTTTGTGGGGGCCTGGGGGCCAGGGGGGAGTGAAAACCCGACTTGTGGCTTTCCTCTTGGGCCTTGGATGCTGAGGCTCCAGCTGCAGCTGCTGTCTTGATTCCAGAAAGGAATAAGCAGGGACACTTCCCTTGAGGCCCTAGGCCTCAGTCCCCTTTACCTCCTGGGCGTTTTGCAGAAAACTCAGAGCCTAGAAGAAGTTCCCAAAGGGGACAAGGGCCTCAGAGAGGCTGCTGACCCGTGGCGGCTGCAGACTGTTCTTCCTGCACCCCCCACCCCGCCCACCGCACGCTGGAGGACAGAAGCGGCCCTGGCCCCGTCTGCTCCGGGATCCCTTCCCCTCCCTCCCTGCTCGAGCTGAGCGGGCTGCAGGCCAGAGCTGGGGATCCAGGGCCCAGACAGCTGGGCCAGGTTAGCGGCAAGCTGGCAGGCAGGAGGGTGCAGACCCCAGACGAGGCAGGAAGTGGGGGCTGCTGGGGAAACTGGGCCTCTGGCCCAGGGAGGAAACTGGTTTGGGAGGGAAAAAAGATCAGGAGCTGCCTGCAGGACTCAGCAGGCGCCCCTCGGGAGCCGGGGAGCCCCTCCACCGCAGCCTTCCAGAACCCCCTGGCTGAAGCTGTCTCGGTTTCAGGGCAGCCAGCCTGCTGTCTGGGCGGCAGGGGAGCTCCTGGGTGGCTACTGCCCCTCCCATTCCTGTCTTTTGGCTTCCTGGAGTGTCCTCTTTGCCCAGGGCAGAGGGCTGTTCCTGGTTTGCTAGAATACTCCAATCTCAGGGACCAGGCTGGGGTACATTTGCCAAACCTGTGTGGAGCCTCTTGGCATAGCCAGTGCCCCTTCCCCTTCCTCACGTCCAAATGGCTTGAATGAGCAGAGGGAGCCATTGGGAGCCCAGTCCTGGGCTTTTCCAGTAGACTTAGGTCCATCCTCAGCGGGTTGCCGAAGCCGCCTGGTCCTCCCGGCCCCCTATTCCCTCCCCCACCCACAGTCATAGCCTGGTGTGTTATGAAAGGAGGCGGAGATTTCCAGTCAGAAATACCTGAATTCAAGGCCCCTCTCTGCCACCTACTGGTTATTCTCCCTTAGTTATGTGTGAATTTACTTCCTCGAGCCTCCGTTTTCCTCATCTGTAAAGTGGAGTCAATAATCCCTAGCCTGCCACACCATTAAACCACGTCATTTGGCCCCTCCCCCAGAGCGGGGGGGGGGGGTGGGGTGGGCCCAAGAGTTTGCATTTCTAACATGTTCCCAGATGATGCCAATGCTGCTGGTCCAGGGACCCCACCCGGAGAGCCACTGGCTTCACCCTTCGCAGAAAACCAGTGACAGTTCCTTCCGCCCTCTGTCCTTCCCCAGCACCTGCCCCACTGACCTTCTCTCCTCTAGGGTCTTGGCTTCCAGGAGCCCAGAGGAAGGGGTGCTCACAGGGGGGTTCCTGTCGGTGTTCCCCTGACTCGCCCGCACCCCGGGTCCTCAGTCAGGGTGTGTGGGAGCTCCCAGGCCCCAGGGCTTGTGTGGGAGGGGTGGGGCTGGGGAGTTCAGGGCTTCCTGTGGCCACAGCTCACTCAGCTCTGTCTCCTGGTGTGTGTGTGTGTGTGTGTGTGTGTGTGTGTGTGTGTGTAGCTCTTCAAAGGGAAGTTCTTCGTATGCCAAGGTGAGGACACCAGGAACATCACCAACAAATCCGACTGTGCTGAGGCCAGTTACCGGTGGGTCCGGCACAAGTACAACTTTGACAACCTCGGCCAGGTGAGCTCCATGCTCCGAGGTGGGTGTGGGGGTGGCGGTCACAGGCGTCCGGAGACGACCCAAGTCCACGCGTCATGATGCGTGGGACGGCTGACTTGCCAGGGCATCCGCCGGATGCGTGGGTCATCCTGGCATTTCCATGGAGGCTCGTGGGAAGGGCACAACGAGACGATGGATGCGTCTGCTTAGCCTGGGGCAGGTCACATTTATACTGTCGAGGCAACCCCTTCTCGTCCACGTTCGCAAACACAGAGCCACATAGAAAATGAAATTGCTCATTTACTTTTGCTGGTTTGCTTCCCAGACCCGGCCTGGTTTTGCTTCCTGGATTTCCAGGGCTCTGGTGTCCCTTCCTCTACCTGGCCAGGGTCAGAGGCCCTGATCATCTCCCAGGGCTCCTCTGGCTTCACACCAGCCACAAAGCTCTGGGACAGAGAGCTCTTGAGGGGCCCGCAGTGTGACTCAAGCCTGACCTCTGAAAGGCGTTCGTCCCCTGAGCTGCTACCAGGAGGCACTCTGGGGACAGGTGGTGGGTGGCTTGGCCACACAGCCTAGGTTTCAGATGGTTTCTCCTCCTCCCCTCCCCCAAGGCCCTGATGTCCCTGTTCGTGCTGGCCTCGAAGGATGGCTGGGTGGACATCATGTACGACGGACTGGATGCTGTGGGTGTGGACCAGCAGGTAGGGCCACGGTAGGCAGGATTCACCTTTGGGTTCAGGCCACTCTAGGCATGATGGGGTGTGGGCCCTGGACAGAAAGAGGGAGGCTGATTGACAGAATGCCATCAAGGAGGCATCACCTTTTACAGCAGAGGCTTTTTGACTGGTAGCCTGCAGGCCAAATCCTGGTGTGTTTTGTTGGATTGCAACATGTTTACATTTTTTTGAATAGCGGCAAACATCTAAACACTAGTGGATTTCAAGTGCAAATCCAGAATTGGGCCCGCTCAGGATTAGTCTAAGGACCTGGGAACATGGGGCTTGAATTCCTTCAGGGCAGGAGTTACTGGTACAAGGAAGCAGCTGCCCCTTTTGATAGAATACCTACACCTCTCCTTTGCCACAGTCCCCGCTGTTCCCTCCGGCTTAACACCAAAGCCACATCACTCAAGTAGATCTCCCATGGGGGCCCTGTAGCTAACCAAGTCTGCAGAGCGCGTCTTCATGAGCCCAGGCTGTGGGGAAGCACCCGAGGCAGCTGGGTCTGACGCCTCCTCGGGCTGATGCCTCCACCTGTCCTTCCTGATCCCCACCAGCCTGTCATGAACCACAACCCTTGGATGCTGCTGTACTTCATCTCGTTCCTGCTCATCGTGGCCTTCTTTGTCCTGAACATGTTTGTGGGCGTGGTGGTGGAGAACTTCCACAAGTGCAGGCAGCACCAGGAGGAGGAGGAGGCTCGACGGCGGGAGGAGAAGCGTCTACGGAGACTGGAGAAAAAGAGAAGGAGTAAGGAGAAGCAGATGGCTGGTCGGTAGTCTTTCCACATCTCTCTGAGTCGTGCTTGACCTTGGCCTTGTGACTGCAGGGGACCAGGGGCTGGGAGGGGGGGGCGGGAGAAGGCACTCCCACCCCCCTCCTCACCTCCTTTCCCCTCAAGAGCATGTCAGCCTTTAGAGCACGCATGAAGCAGACCAGTCCAGCCCCATGGGGGAGGGGGAGCGACCCCCACCCTGTGGGGCTCCCCGGGTCTCAGCATCACACTTCTCGGAGGATGCCGGGCAGAAGGTGATGCACGACCCCTCCCAGCTCGCCTCGCAGAGGAGCCTCATGGGATTGAGAATCCTGCTGCTTTGGGGCCTGCCGGTGTCCAGACACCCAGGGACTGGCCGAGGTGCCAGACTCGCCTGCTCCAGGTTTGGGGAGCAAGCACCTTGAACCCGTGCCTGCCTAAGGTCTGTAGTTGCTGAGCAAGACCTCAGCAGAGGTCTTACAAATGGACGATGCGTGAGAGAACCCCAGACACACTCTCTCTCCCTATCTCCAGCAAAAGCCCCTAGCTTCCTGGCTGTCCTTATTTTTATTTTTTTTTTTTTGCCAAGCCAGGGGTTGGGGGGCATGGAAATCTCTCAGGGCAGGTGTGAGGTTATAGGAACTCTGACCTCATGACTCTCTGGCCTTAGAACCCTCAGCCCCCTCACCTGGGATCTCCAGCATCTCTCGGTGTTGGTTGGAGGAGGCCCTTTCCTGTCCCTGCTCACGCTTTTACACCAGGGGTGGCCGACACTAAGAGAAAAGACACAGATTCCAGGAAGGATGCAAGAGAAGGAACAGGCGCGGGGGCCCCTTTGTTTCTCAGGGGTGTGTGCACCTGTCTCCCTGTCTTCAGGGTCCCTGTCTCGTACTCAGTAATCTCTGTGACTCTGTCTCAGTCTCAACCCACGTCTCACTGAGTATCTTTCTGTGTGGGCTTCTCTAAGACTTTCTGTGTCTGTCTCTATTTGGTCTGCGGGGTTCCCTTCCCTCCACCCTGTCACAAACCTTCTTCCTCACGCCAATAAGATGTGTGCAGTGCTCTGAGTTTTCCCTTTGGTTTGTTGAAATGTGAGTACCAGCAAAGGGGTTAGGGGCTGCTGTGGCCCTCCCTGGGCTCTGCCCCTGGCCCTATTTCCTGCTACCGGTGGGGGGCACCTAGAGCACCTGGAGCTTGGGGAGGGGGTGGGAAGGGGGCCGGGCTGGGTGATGGAGGGACCAGGCCAGAGCTTCCTGTTGGATGGGAGGACCCACGGCAATGGCGAGGAGATACTGGCCTCTGGGCAGGGGTGGGTGGTGCAGTTCTCCACGTCCCACATCCTCAACGCCCCACATCCTCAACGTCAGTGCCCCATGCCCCCTGCTCAGCCCTGGGGTAGGGGCCCCACCTGGGCTATCCCCATGGAGGTCTGAAGCTGAGCAGGGGCACCACCCCAAGCAGCCACGCTTCCACCCCTGCTCCACCCCGCCCCTCCTTGCCGCCTGCCTTCTCAGCAGCAGGGCCTCTCCAGATGGAACGCTTTTGGCAGGAGGCGCTTCTGGCCCTGCCTGACCAGCTGGCTCCCCTTCTGGGGTCTGGAGCTCTCTCAGGTGCTGCCCCGGCTGAGGCGCGGGTAGGAGTGGACATCTGTTCTGATGACAGGCGGCCTGCCCCTCCCCATACCTCTGTTTCCCCCACGCCTGTGACCCTGAGGAGCAGGCCCAGTGGCTCACCTCCCTCAAAGGCCCTGGGGCCAGAGTTTGGGGCCGGACAAACGCTTAGGACCAGCCACCCATGCTAGTGCTCGGGGCACCCCATTGATAGGCCGAGTGAGGGCTGGAGATGAGGGGGAGCGTGCTGATTAGAGGGGGCCCCGCCCAGGCCACCTGGTCCGGCCAGTGACCGATGTCGTGTTTCGTTCTTTTAGATCTAATGCTGGACGATGTAATTGCTTCCGGCAGCAACTCCAGCGCGGCGCCAGGTACTGCGTCTGGGGTTGTGGGTTCCAGGGCAAGGCCCGGGGACGGTCAGGCCCTACCTGCCCCCAGGCCTGCCTCACGCGTGCCGCGAGGTCCTCTTTGCTCCCCCATCCTTGGCTCCTTGATTCCGTCCTCTTGGGGTGAGGGACGGAGGGTCCCTGGGGCACCGGGCTCTGCGTCAGTCATCCTCTAGGCCTGTGCTACTCAGGACTGGGAGGTGAGGGTCTTGCACGCTCCTTCCTCCCACACCTCTGGGAGGGGACCCTCCTTCTCCCCGCAGGGCTTCCAAGGGCCCAGCTGCCCTGCCCCCTGCTGCCCGTTCCCACTCCTGCTCCTCCCCCCGGGTCACACCGTTCCATTGATTATTAGAGCTGCAAATCTCGCCTGTCTCCTTTTGTCTGAAGGGGATACTTTGATCCCAACAAGCGGGAGGAGAGGAACAGAGAGGGAAAGGATTTGTTTTAAAAATGTAACAATGAATAATTGAACAGATTTGTTAATAGTCAAGTAATCGCGGTGACCACGTCATCGCTACAAACAGCAGGATTGGGAATCGCGGCCTAAGTTAGCCGCCAGCATCTCCCCTCCACCCCCCAAAAAAGCCAGAGATCTGGTCAGGGGTGAGTTGGGTCCTTGTCTTTGAGAGCCGTGTCCCTGGGAAGGCTCTGGTCCTGCTTGTCCTTCCCCGGTCCTTAGGCCGCTGCTGCCCCGACGCTGCCCCGACACGGCCCCCAGGCACCAGGCAGGTGGTCAGAGGCTCAGGGAGCCTGTGATGGGGCTGCGGGGCCTCCTTCTACCCTATCTTCGCCCAGTGGTTCCCAATCTGTTCATCCCCAAAGGCACCCTTTATCCCCTCCTCCAGCAGAACCCGCGTTCTAAGAGCCTGCTTTTGAAGTTAGGCGCATGTCTGTAATGACTTTTTTCACTGCTTTTGCTAATCAAAGGCACATCTAGTTGCTACCCAGAGCTCTGCGCTGCGGAAGGTTTCGCCCAGAACAATAGCAAAGGAGGACCCTTCTGCCATTAGATCAGTCTGTGGGGTCTTAATGTAGGCCTAGGTCTGATTTCTTTTAAGCTCTTAGAAATATTGAAAAGAACGTAAGGGCCCCCATACAACTGCCTTCTTGGGCTGCAGAGGACTTGGGACTTCAGGCTGGGGACCACTGGGCTGCGCCTTTCCCCACTATTCTGTACTCCCCCAGAAGCCAGACTCTGGCAGATGTTACCCTCTAGATGTTGGGCTGCCTGATCTATGGGGGCTCAGGGAACCCCCGAGCCTCAAATTGGGAGGCCAACCCTGAGGATTGATGTTTCCCGTCCCCTTGGTGCCAGGTTCTGGTGTTTGGCATTGAGCAACTGTGTACACGTCTGGGGGTCCGGGAGGCTCTGGCAGGTTCGTGTCTGGATTGCCTGGGTCCCACGTCTCTGTGTCAGGCTGTACGGCCAATTCCTGATGTGTTGGGGGGAGGGGAGGAGAGGAGGAAGTAGCTTCAGCTCTTCCCTTATGGGGTCACCTGGTCTGCAGACTGAACACCCACGAGTACACATTTCCCCCAACACCGCCCTGGCATAGGGCTGGCCCGCAGAGGCTTTTCCACCGGGAATGAACGCACTCGGACTCTCTTGGCCCCAAGGTCTCCTCCCAAGACACCCAATCAATGCCCCGCATCTGTGTTACCCGCACGCTGCACCCCCATTCTGGGCGCATTGCACCATGCTCCCGTTGGCACTTACAGGCCCGTCCCCTGATGACAACGGTGTGTCTTATTACCTTTCCAGCCGGTGATGAAGACTCAGAGACCCCCTTCAGGGGCTCAGACCAGCCCAAAGCCCTCTTTCCCAAACCTGCCGTTGTGTGGTCTCCAGTAGAGCTTTTCAAACTGCTGGGCACATAGGCACCACCTGAAGAACAGATTAAAACAGATAACCTGAGCCCCGCCCTAGAAATTCCCACGGGCTGCTCTAGGGGATGACAGATCATCTGCATTTCCAACCCATTGCCAGGGGATGGCGATGACGACGCATGGTCTACCCAGCTGTGTGATGGGTACAAAGTCACACACCTTAATCTGGGGCAGCCAGAAAGAACCCCCCAACCCCGTGCACCACACCTCCCAGCCAGCTCTACTCCCACTCTGTGCCGCTCCCAGAGGAGGGGGCCAGCCAGACTCTGGGGAAAGGCAGAAGGAAAGACTCACTGATTATCAGGGGAATGGGCCTGATAGGACACCTGGGTCCAGCTCAGCCTCTGGGCGAGAAGGGAGGGACCAGGGTCACCAGCCAATCGGGGGCACTCCTGTCGGCCCCCTGTGGCACCTATTTCCACTCACTGGGATCAGGCCTGGCTACGGCAGCTGAAGGTGTGGCCTCTGCCATCAGGGCCTGCGTCCCTGGGAGTGACCCCTGCCTTCTGCCTCCTGCCTGTCACTCTTCTTTGCAAACCCTCTGCCCCAGCTGTGCCTTGGGCTCTACTAACCCCCCCACACCTGCTGCCCTCACTCACAGACATGCTGCCCCCATCCTCTCCTGGCTCCTGCCCCTGGCTGGGGGCTGGGCAGTCCTGGGGGTACCCTTCCACCGCTACTGACCAGCTCTGCCAGTTCTCCAAGGCAGCTTATACTGGTGGGGGGCAGGGAGATGGGCTACAGCCAGAGCCCTCGGAGCCGCAGACCTGCGCAATGCTACTCTGGGAGGTCTCTACTTCTCTGAGCTCAGGTGCTTGCTTGTAGAACCCAGGGCTGGGGAGCCATGGCGGGTGGCATCATCCAAACTTTAACAGTGAGAGCCTTTGGGTGAACTCTCTGAAGGGCACCTCTGGGGCAAGGCCACAAGGCCTTGTGTCTAAACCCACCAGGCACCTGGCGGGAGATGTGGGCTGGGAGTTCGGGTCCTGGCTCTGTCATGACCTCTCAGTGTATGGACAGCTCCCCTGTGTGGGGCCTTGTTCTCTCCCTCTGTAAAACCGAGGGGCTGGTCAAGGGCATGCTGATCAGACTGGCCCTGGGACTCTCTGGACCTGTGCTCTGAAGTGGGATTTCGGTCAGCCTCTGCACCTGCTGGTCTGGGGTGGGGGCCCGGCCTGGAGGGGCAGACCTCAAGGGCCCGGCACCTGTCACTGAGCAAGAAGTCCCGCCTCAGCCCTGTTGCCCGCTTTCCTCTGGGCTGTCTGGAGGAAGGTCCCAGGCTAATCCCGTCTGCCTCAGCTCTGTCTGGCCTGGGGCTGCCTCTGCTGTCAGACTAGGGGAACAGGGGAGAGGGGAGACTCTCCCCACCTCTTCCTCTGCATTATCTCAGCTAATAACGGGGCTAATAAGGAGCCACTTTTTCTAACCTAATTGTATTCAAACATTTTAGTTAATTCTCCATTCATATTTTAGCATAATGGGATCGGGTGTTCCCGGCACTTACGGAGATTAATGCTGAGACAGTGTTCCAGCTGCTAAGGCGGCTAGCGCCCTCTGGTTCTCGTGGGTACTGAAGGAAGGAAGGAAGGAAGAGGCCTGGCTCATCTGGTCCACCTCCACAATCGCAGTGTGGATGACCCGTGGCCTGTTGTCCCCCATCCCGCGCCTCTCGACCTGCCCCTGCCCTGGGGAGCAGAGGGCCATCTGAACTAACGAAGCCAGAGCTGGCTGGCCCATCTCTGAAAACAAAATTGATCGCCTCACGCACTGTATGGGGCACCAGAACATTCGGGACTTTCTGCCTCTTGGTTATCCACACCTCAAGGCCGATGCTGGAGAGTGGCATCCGGTGAGATGGCACATGGAGCTCTTGGGCGCTCTTCTTCCTTCGGCCTTTGGTGGGGGCTCCCCACCAGGCCACTCCCTGCCTCAGTTTACCTCTTTGTTCCATCGTCCTCTGCATGGGGAAGGACATTTATATCTGAGCTGGCCTGGACCCCAAGCTTCCTGCTGCCCCTGAGCCAGCCAGCCCTGCCTGGCATGGGCCTCAGAGGCGGCAGCCCTTGCTGGCTGGCTTCCGCCCTAGAGTTTTAGAGGGGGAAGGGCTGTCTGGGACCTGAGGCTGCCCCAAGCCTCCCCTTGGGGAGCCTCTTCTTACTTTGACCCATCTGTCAACCATCTCCACTTGACATCCCTCCCCAACTTGGCCTGGCCTTTGCTCAGCACCTGGAGGAGGGGCCCCCTGCCATCTCCTGCCCCCAGATTCATTCTGCCTGCTTAGCCGGCCAACCTTCTGGCACCATGATCTTATAACTAAGTGGTTCACTAATTACAAGGGAAATACGCCTCTGACAGATCTCAGACAGTGCTTCCAGCCCAGCCTGTAGTGTGACGCCGCCCTGACCCCAAGGAGCAGGCGGGGCATGGCCTCATTAGAAACTGGGTGAGTCCTTCAGGTGGAGCCCCCCACCCCAGATGAATCTGGGAAGCGCAGAGCCCTGTGGCCGCCTTTCTGCACCCCGCCCCCACACCATGAGGGCCCCCCGCCCCGAGGCCCTCCGGATGGGTCCATGCGGCCAGCCAAGAAGATGTCCGATTTTCAATCTCCGGTGTTATCCCCAAATCCCAGCTCTGTGTAATCCATTGTGCTCCCCCCGAGGGGCTGCAGCATGGTGAAGGAGCCAGGGCCTTTGCCCCTCTGTTGATGGAGCTGCCTCTGAGCCTGATAAGACCGGCTGTTTTCCATCTTATTGATCTGGCCTTACTGCGGGACACCGAGTCAGGGGCTTTCTGAGGGGCTGGTGGATTTTGGAGGCTGCCTTGGGGATGGGGCTCACCTGGTGTCTAATGTGGGTGGGGAGCTCTGCATGTCCTGAGCCCTTCTGCACCTCACTGTAGCCCGTAGAACAGATGCTTGGAGGGCAGACGCCGAGGGAGCCCCCCGGTCCCGCCTCCCCGAGAAAGGCAGTGTGTGGAGGGCGAGGATTCGGAGGACACTGGAATGTTGCAGCTGTGGCGTTAGAGGCTGGCGGCCGTGAGGGGCTCGGGTGGCGGGGGTGCCATGGGCGGGGCCCGATGGCTGCTCTGCTCTCTCTCCTGCCCCCCAGAGGCCCAGTGCAAACCCTACTACTCAGACTACTCCCGCTTCCGGCTCCTTGTCCACCACTTGTGCACCAGCCATTACCTGGACCTCTTCATCACGGGTGTCATTGGGCTGAACGTGGTCACCATGGCCATGGAGCACTACCAGCAGCCCCAGGTAGGAGTGAGTGACCGGGCCTCCGGGCCCTGGGTCCAGCCGTGGGACTGCAGGGGGAGGCCAAGCCCTCCACTGGGGTGCCTCAGGCCAGTCCTGGGCCCCCGACAGGAGTTCCTTTTGTATACCTTGCCTCGACTCTTGGAAGCGGGTATCGTCTTGGCTTTATGGATAGGGACACCAAGGCTCAGAGAGCTTCCACGACTGGACCAAGATCCTGCGGCTAGGAAGTGGAAGAGCTGACTTCTTCACCCAACAAATATTTATTGAGTGCCCGCCAGGGGTTTCTTTTCCCTTTGAGGGTAAAGAAGGCAGACCAGTGAAGACCAGTGTCTGCCCTTTCAGTGTTTCGATTCTAGTGAATGTCCAGCTCCCGACTCACCAACGATCTTGCCACTCCTGAGATCGGCCCCCGTCAGTGGTCCTCCAGCCCTCAGGCTCCCCATCTGTAAAATGGGGATGTTGAATTAGTAATGCACGAGGCCCTTTTCCAGGCTCTAGCCTTCTGTGCCTTCCAGCACACTCTCATGTGGTCTCCTCCCCGTCCCTCAAGGAGAGAGACCCTTTAACACAAAGCCTGGATCATGCGTGAGGACCCTCTTCTATCCTGGTGTGGTGGCCAATGGTCGACCGTCATGGCAGGGACAGAAAAGAAAGGTCCTCTTAGACTCACCCGCCTCCCAGATCTGGGAGTGTGATGAAGGGGGAGGGGCAGACATCCCCCCTGGGCCTTAGGAAGCCCTGCATAGATGTCCCCCCTCCATCCTTGCCAGATCCTGGACGAAGCCTTAAAGATCTGCAACTATATCTTCACCGTCATCTTTGTCTTGGAGTCAGTTTTTAAACTTGTGGCCTTTGGCTTCCGTCGGTTCTTCCAAGACAGGTAACAGAGAGGGGTGGGTTGAGCAGGGAGTGCGGGAATGTGTCTCCCAGGGAAATACGTGGAAAGCTTTCCGGACCCCTGAGGTTCAGCCTCCACTCCAGGACCCACCGAGGGCTGATGGCAAAGGGGAGTTGGGGGGCATCCAGGGCCTGGGGGACGCAGGCAGCTGGAAATCGATGTGGCCCAGATTGGGGCTTAAGAGCACAGCCTGGAGCCAGACTGCCTGGACCAGATTAAGATCCTGGTTCCACCACTTAGAAGCTGATGACCTTGGGTAAGTTCCTTAACATCTCTGTGTGTTGGTTTCCTTATCTATAAAAGGAGAAATAATATTGTAAAGATTGTGAGTTCCTGTTTGTAAAGCCCTTAAAACAGTGCTCGGCACCCGGGAAACAGCATGTAAGTGCCACATTTAAAAAAAAAAAAATTGAGTGAAAACAAATGAAAAGTAGAGGCCTTGGAAGACCTAGGCCTTGGTGACTGGAGTCAAGCCATGCCTTCTCTGCAGGGAGGAGAGGGGGGACTGGCTGACCTCCACCCTCCATTCTGTAGTCACTTACGCTGCCACGACTGCCCCTCCTCCTCGGCGCCCCTCCCCCACTCAGGGAGCTGTGTGCTGGCCTTTCCAGGTGGAACCAGCTGGACCTAGCCATCGTGCTGCTGTCCATCATGGGCATCACGCTGGAGGAGATTGAGGTCAATGCCTCACTGCCCATCAATCCCACCATCATCCGCATCATGAGGGTGCTACGCATTGCCCGAGGTTGGTGCCTGGCTACTTGCCCACCACCGCCCCCACCCCTGCACAGGGGGAAATGGCGGGGGGGGCGGTGGGCAGGGGGCGGCTCTGTGGCTGGCCAGGGACTTCATGCATGTGTGTTCCCACGGGTCTCTCTCCCTGGCCCAGGCTCTGCCAAAGGGGAGGGTTGGGGGTGGTGGCGGGTCCAGGGCAGGGGTGGAGCTGGGCGGGTGGGGGGTGCTCACCACGCTGTCCTGTTCCGCAGTGCTGAAGCTGTTGAAGATGGCTGTAGGCATGCGGGCGCTGCTGGACACAGTCATGCAGGCCCTGCCCCAGGTAGCTGGAGGCGGGGGTGGGTGGGAGGGGGTCCTCTCAGGGAGAAGGGGGTGCTTTCCAAAGGGACAAGCTGTGGGGGAGCTCCGGGAAGCTGTCTGGGAGACCCAGTGGCACCTTTCCCATTTCTTTTCCTCTCTTCCAGGTGGGGAACCTGGGACTTCTCTTCATGTTGTTGTTTTTCATCTTTGCAGCTTTGGGTGTGGAGCTCTTTGGAGACCTGGGTGAGTTGGGGTGGGGAGGGCAGAGGAGCCAGGGCTGGAGGCCTAGGGGCTCCTGCACTAACTCCAACCTCTCTCTCCTGCCTTCCTCCTCTAGAGTGTGACGAGACGCACCCCTGCGAGGGCCTGGGCCGGCATGCCACCTTCCGGAACTTTGGCATGGCCTTCCTGACCCTCTTCCGAGTCTCTACAGGGGACAACTGGAACGGCATCATGAAGGTGAGCACCCCGGGCCGTGGGAGCCCTCCTGGGGCTGGCCCTGGCTCCAGGGAGGCAGGTCCACTCCTTGAGCCCAGATTCCTTGGCAAGATGAGTGGCTGTGAATAAACGTGTGGGATTCCTCCATGCAGGAACCCTCCAGAACTCCCTTTCCCCAGGACAGTATGTAATGCTTTTGACGCTCACAGGACACCCTCCGGGACTGTGACCAGGAGTCCACCTGCTATAATACGGTCATCTCCCCCATCTACTTCGTGTCCTTCGTGCTGACGGCCCAGTTCGTGCTGGTCAACGTGGTGATCGCCGTGCTGATGAAGCACTTGGAGGAAAGCAACAAGGAGGCCAAAGAGGAGGCCGAGCTGGAGGCCGAGCTGGAGCTGGAGATGAAGACGCTTAGCCCGCAGCCCCACTCGCCGCTGGGCAGCCCCTTCCTCTGGCCGGGGGTCGAGGGCCCCGACAGCCCCGACAGCCCCAAGCCTGGGGCCCCGCACACCGTGGCCCACGCTGGAGAGGCCTCGCGCTTCTCCTTGGAGCACCCCACGGTGAGCAGGTGGCCACCCCTGCCGAGAGGGGCGAGGGACTGGGGGCCAGTGCCTCGGCGGGTGGTGTACAGGGAGCGGGCAGTGTGGCAGACCCCAGGGCCCCATCTGGATCCTTCTGCCCCTTCTGCCCAGAGGCTGAGGGGGGAGCGGTCCCCCGCCCGTCCCCAGCGATGGCTGCCCGCCCTCGTAGCCCAGGGCCACCCCAGTGAGCCACGGGCATGTGTGCGGGCTTGTCCATGCCCTGCACCTTCTGCCCTGTTGGCCTCCCCTTCTCGGCTCTCAGGTTCAAGGCTAAGTTTTCTGTTTCCTTCCTGTTTCTTTCTTACCCTTGCCCGATTACCAAACCTCTTTCCTTCCCACCCTTCAACCCGCCTGGTTCCATCTCTCAATCCTTTCCTTACCTGCATTTTCCCTCTCCCTCTCTCCCTGTGAGCTCTTCTCATCTCCTGCTCCCGTTCTCCTCCCTCCCACACCTCTCTCTCCTCTGTCCTGTCCCCTCCTCCTTCTCCTGTCTCTTTGTTGCTGGTGTGTGTGTACACGCGTGTGCTTATGTGCGTGTGTATGACCTCCTCCTCTTTCTCCCTCCGTGTCTCTTTGTCAATCCCCTGCCACCACGACACTTGCCCTCACTGCCCCTCTAAACCCCGCTCCCCGGATTCTCCGGCTCTCCTCCTGGGCTGGTCCTCCCAAGGACAGACAACTGTTTGACACCATATCCCTGCTGATCCAGGGCTCCCTGGAAGGGGAGCTGAAGCTGATGGACGAGCTGGCAGGCCCCGGGGGCCAGCCCTCTGCCTTCCCTCCCGTCCGCAGCCCGGGCGGCTCCGACCCACAGGTTACTGTGCCCCCGTGCTGTGCCGGGCTGTGCCATGTGGTGCCGTGCTTCTGGGGAGGTGGGGGTGTTTCCTGCCCGCTGGGTAGTTGGAGAAGGAACAGCTTCAGGGCCTCAAGTTGAGCTTCGGGCTTGGCAGGAGGCAGCCGGGGGTTCCTACAAGCTGAGATCAGCCCTTGGAACACATACTTGGAAGGTAGGGACACTGAGATTGCATTTCTAGCGCAGAAGGATGAATGGAGGGGGGGTTGACAGAGGGCAATTGCCAGAAAGAGCCCGGACAAGAAGAGGATGGGGGAGAAAACAAGTTGGCAGTGGGACCTTAGTGGGTGGAGGAAGTATGGTGCCAAATCTAGGGGAGAAGGGCTTTTGGGGATAGTGCGGGTGGGCAGGGGATCCGTGGAAGGATAGGTCTTAGGCCATAGTTGGCTTCTTCCTTCTGTCCAGCACTCATCCCCGAAGCCTCTGTTTGGTGGCTTTTTTAGCCGTGAAGCCCACCAGACATGATGTGGGCTCTCAGTAGTCAGTGCTTTCTGACCTGGTCTTGAGAGGGAATGGAAGGTTCTAGCTGAGAGTGGATTCTGGGGCCCTCGCTGTGGCAGGGTGTCCCCCATAAGCCCAGTCCCTTTCCATAGCTCTGCATGTTTTTCTCCCCCAGTCCCATCTAAATGCGGCTCTTCAGCTTTCTGGGGTTCTCCTATCCACCTCTCCCCGCCTTGTGACCTATCTGGCTACCCTTGACCCCCTCTGTTTGGCAGGGCCCCCTGCCATCTCTCCAGGCTTGGTGCTGCAGGGAAGCACCCAGGAGGCCTGGAGTGGAGGCAAGGAAACAGGTGTTAGTGGGAGAGAGGAAAGGCCCTGTCAGGGGGAGGAAAGGGAAGGCAGCTTCCCAGTACCTGGGACACCTGTAGCCTGATCCAAAGGAATAGTGACCCTCACATAGGAAGGCACCCTGCCCCTAGGGTTCCTGACCTCTTGAATCACCTCTTGGAATTCAGTCTCAGAGGGCTGTAGGGACTTCAACCTGGCAATGACCTGGAATGATCCATGAGAGAGAACATTCCTTCCCAAAGCCTCCCATCCTGAAGGAGGCTGGTGGGGGTGGGGGGCAGGTGCAGGGAGAGAAGAGGACATGATGAGGCAATCACACAGATGGCCCTCCCCTCCCCCGGGGTGCTGTAGGCACTGAAATCCCCCCCACCCCCCCCACCCCCGCAGATCCCTGGTGAGCCAGCCAGTTTGCTAGGCTGCCCCCTCCCCCAGGGGACTCAATTCAGAATGGTGGCAGGAGGAGAGCGTCTCCCAGAACCCAAGCTAAAGAGGGCGGGCAAGCTGCCGGCAGGCGGAGGAGGGCCCAGGAGGGGAGAAGCCAGAATCTGGGGGCAGGCCAAGTCCTGCCAGGCTTTTGGAAGCAGAGAGAATAGGCAGAAAACAGTCATCAGATTGGCGGCTTTGTCCCCAGCGCCCCCCCACGCTGCTCTGTCTGTGCGGAGAGGCGCTTTGCTGGCCTTCATTTTTTTTTTTTTTCCTGGTCTCATCTTTCTGAGAGTCGAAAGCCCTCCCTGCTCCCCGCTCCCTCCCTGGGTGGTAGTAGTGTGGGAGGGGGCCTTTCAGGTGCCTGGGGTATCTTTAGAATAAGTTTCTGCTCCTCCTGCTTTGTCGGTGGTGGCGTTCTCTTTGCTCTGGCTCTTCCATGCCTGCCGCAGCCTCTCTGATCAGAGGAGGGGCTTGGAGGGGGTGGGGGCGGTGGTGTCAGTTGACTTGGGAGAGGGGTGGGGAGAGAGAACAGAGGCCTCCCCCCGACCCCGCCGTGCTTCGTGGAAAGGGGGAAAGGGGGGCTCTGTGTGTGTGCAAGCGTGTGTGTGCGCGTGCATGTGTGCGGGCACGCGCTGTCCTGGTTTCTTATGCCTGATCATCTCTCTCCCTGTCTAGATCCCTCTAGCTGAGATGGAGGCTCTGTCTCTGACGTCAGAGATTGTGTCTGAACCGTCCTGCTCTCTAGCTCTGACGGATGACTCTTTGCCTGATGATACTCACACACTCTTACTTAGTGTCCTGGAGAGCAATGTACTTACACCTGGCCCCTTACTGCTCCCCCAGCCTCCCCAGGGGCTGGGCTGGCTGCAGGGCTCCAGATTCCCCACCACCACCACCACCACCACGCCCCACCCAGAGGCACCCACCAGCAGCCACTCAGCGCCCCAGGCTTCTCTAGGTCTTTCCAGTGGCCCACTGCGGACAAAGAAATTAGACAAGATTAAATTGGGGCCTCAAGGGCCAAGGGGCGCAGTTGTGATAGAGTTAATCCAGACATCCAGGAGTAACACAGCCCAAAACAGAGGTGGCATCAGGCAGCTGACCAAGGGGCCTGCCTGGATGCGGAGTCAGTCTCTGTTTTTGGAGCCTGTGCAAGCCAGCCCTTCCCCTCCCCACACCCCTCCTTCCCACCTCCTCACCACATGAGCCATTCCCCCCTCCTCCGCCACATAGCGGGTGAAAGCTCTCTCTTTGCTGCTACCACTGTGCCCTTCTGCCTGGGGGGGCTGTCCCTATCTCCTCCGTCACTGTCCCTGTGTGTCCCCATGTCCTGGTGCTGACGGGGGGGGGTCTTTGTGTTTGGGACAGCTTCTCTACCCTTGCCCAGTACCGGTCTGCGAACAGCCCTCTCCGCCCTGCCTTCCCCCTCCTCTGCGGACTTAAGAGACAGGGGCCGCTTCCTCACAGCAAGGCTCAGCTGGGGTTAAGGCCTTGACCACAGGCTGGGGGTCTCTAGGAGTCTTGGGGTGGCTGGCAGAAGTGGAGCCTGGGGCTGAGACAGGGACCACAGGCTCTAGACTCTTCCAACAGCCCCTACTGGGGCCGCTTAACTGGCTGGGCCTTTGAGGGGACACAGACCCTCCAGCCTCTCTGAGAACTAGTATGGAGGGTACAGGAATCCCCAAGGAGGAAAGGGGCCACAGGGAGGTGGAGAGATCTTGTGGGAGCAAACCTTGTCTCCCTCCAGCTGGGGTCAAAGGCTGATTGCTGCTTTTCTTCGAAACAAATTAAAAAACTCTCGCTCCCACTCCCAATCTGTCCCGTAAGGGAGGCCCTGAGTCTGTGGCATTCCAGGCATTCAGACCTTGTCCCCCACCTCCCATTTGCCACCTGCCCAAGTCACTGAGAATCAAAAGGCAGGGGGAGCCAGGCGGGTGCCAGTGGTCATCTGTCACTGAGCCCAGAGTAGCCCAGCTCGTGCCCAGTGCTGGGTCCTGGGGCTGTCTTAAGGTGCTGGGTAGTGAGAGAGCCTCTGCTCTGTAGGCAGGCCCTGCTCACTGGCTGGGTCCTCCCCATTCCCCACCCCACCCCCACAGCCCCAGCACAGGGAGAGGGGGCTGTTTTTAGCTTTTCCTCCTCCCTGATTCAGAGCCTCTTAATGGGGCCCCCGGGAACCATTTCTTGAATGACCTGCTGGGCTGGGCCTGGTGGCTGCTCTCCCTTTTTCGGACACCTTCTCATTCTGTCACCATCCCCACCAGGAGGCTCTGGGAGGTGATGCAGTATTGGATAGCTTTACTGGGGCAGGGACTCCTCCCACCTGCTTCCTTGCTGTGTTGGAGGGCTCATCGCTGTGTCTTCTCCCTTTTCCCCCATCGACTAACTCATCCCATTACCGCTCTGTCGGGGGAGGGGAATGGGACCAGAGCCTGGGGGCGGGGGTAGGGGGTGGTGGTGGGGCTTCTGGTTTCCATTGTCCAGCCCTGCCTCAGTTAGCCAAACCGGATGCCCCCTCTTTTTCCCACTTCCCTCCCCTGTTCCTTTTGCAGATGGAGCCCCACCCCGAGGGGGTGCCCCTCACCCTGGGACCAGACCTACTGACCGTGCGGAAGTCTGGGGTCAGCCGGACGCACTCTCTGCCCAATGACAGCTACATGTGCCGGGATGGAGGAACCGCTGAGGGGTCCCTAGGTCACAGAAGCTGGGGGCTCCCCAAAGCTCAGTCAGGTAGCAGGGCTCAGGCAGGCCAGCTCGGCTACAGAGGAAGACCCCATCCTTGCCTCAGCCCAGTCCTGACCTGGGGGAGGGGGGTCACTAAGGCAGCGAGAGAGGTCTCTCCAACCTCCAAGGGACCTCCAGCCCGAGGAGAGTGACTTTCAATCTAAGACGAGAGGTCTGTGGGAAGGGTAGAGGCCCCAGGGTTGGGGGTGGGGGGAGCTGGAGGAGAGGAACAAGAGCCAGACCACTGACCTTCCAGCTCTTCTGTCTCCTCCTCCCCACTCTGCCCACAGGCTCGGTCTTGTCCGTCCACTCCCAGCCAGCAGACACCAGCTACATCCTGCAGCTTCCCAAAGACACACCCCACCTGCTCCAGCCCCACGGTGCTCCCACCTGGGGCACCATCCCCAAACTGCCCCCACCAGGCCGCTCCCCTTTGGCTCAGAGGCCCCTCAGGCGTCAGGTGAGCAGGTGTGGAGAGGTGGGCTGGGGCCCAGCGCTGGCCCTCTCTGCTGGGAACCCTAGGCTCCTGGTGATGCCCAGGCTGCCATGTCCATTCTCCCAGCAAACATGTGTACTGGGCACTGACCATGTGGCATAGGCAGTTCTAGGTACTGGAGACACAGTACCGGGCAAAGGAGAAGTGGCCTGGGCCCTTTTTGGTGTTTATATCCCCCTCCCCTTCTTTCACTGAGGAGGCCTGGAGACCAGGCCAGGGTTGCTCAGGGACATAGGGCGCCTTGGCTGGAGAACCCATGTCTCTGGCCTCCCTTTCCCCTGCCCAGTGGTGCCTCCCAATTATTCTCTATATTTCTAGTCTTAGCTAAGGGACACAAGGCATGTTTTAGGGACCTCCACCTTTGGTCAACGCTAGGGCCCACCTTCCAGGGGCACAGAGCTGAGGCTCGGGCAGCCAGGGGAGGCTTGTCTGCCCCCACGGTGACAAGGCCACAGCCCATGCCCTGTTGTGCCCTCATGTGTGATCGGGACCACGTGAGAATCAGCTCAGCGCCACACACTCGTGGATGCAGGTCCGATCCTCGTCCATTTTGCAAAGATTCCCAGAGCTGCTTCTGTGTGCCAGGCACAGGGGACGCAGCCCCTGCCCTCTGGAGCTCACAGGCTAACCAGAGACTCAAATGCCATCACACCTTTGAGGCCATAGGGCCCAGCTGCTGGGATATGCATGCACAGGGAGTGGCAGGGAGCAAAGGGGAGGGAGGGGTTCATTTTAACCTGTGGATAGAGGTTATCAGGCACAGTGTCACAGAGAACCTGAGCCCATAAAGTCAAGGGGCGCTTGTCATTCGAGAAGGGTGTTCAAGCCCAAAGAATAGCTTATGCAAAGGGCTGGGAGTAGAGCTGGCCCAGTGCTTTTTTGTGCCCCAGGGGCTGGGCGGTTCAGGGAGCCATTCCTGCCCGGGGTGGGGTGAAGGACGGGGTGTGGGGGGCAGTCAGGCTGCACACAGCCCCCCTCTCCCGAGACCAAATACTGACGTTCCTGCTTGGAGTGGGCCTGCAGGGGGAGGACCGGGTTATCAGGCTTGACGGGGATAGGGGGGTGGGGGACGCAGACAGAGGACAGGTCCTGGGGGAGCAGAAGCCCGTGGGCTGAGCTTTCCCCCCACCTCCCACAGGCAGCAATAAGGACTGACTCCCTGGACGTGCAGGGCCTGGGCAGCCGGGACGACCTGCTGTCCGAGGGGAGTGGGCCCTCCCTGCCTCTGGTCCGGGCCTCCTCCTTCTGGGGCCACTTGGGCTCCCGGGTACAGCAGCACCCCCGCCGACAGAGCAAGATCTCGAAGCACATGCCCCTGCCGGCTCCATGCCCAGGCTCAGAACCCACCTGGAGCAAAGGCCCCCCAGAGACCAGAAGCAGCTTAGAGCTGGACACGGAGCTGAGCTGGATTTCAGGAGACCTCCTGACCGTGGGCAGCCCGGAGGAGCCCCCGTCCCCACGGGACCTGAAGAAGTGTTACAGCGTGGAGGCCCAGAGCTGCCGGCGCAGGCCTGCGTCCTGGCTGGATGAGCAGAGGAGGCACTCCATCGCGGTCAGCTGCCTGGACAGCGGCTCCCAGCCCAGCCTGGGCCCTGACCCCTCTAGCCTCGGGGGCCAGCCTCTGGGGGGGCCTGGAAGCCGGCCCAAGAAAAAACTCAGCCCACCTAGTATCTCCATAGACCCCCCAGAGAATCAAGGCCCTCGGCCCCCACCCAGCCCTGGCGTCTGCCTCCGGCGGAGGGCTCCATCCAGCGACTCCAAGGATCCCTTGGCCTCCGGCCCCCCTGACAGCATGGCTGCCTCGCCCCCCCCAAAGAAAGACGTGCTGAGTCTCTCTGGTTTAGCCTCTGACCCAGCAGACCTGGCGCCCTGAGTCCCGCCCCACTCCCCCACTCCCCTTTCTCCACTGGGTGCCAAATCCTAGCTCCTCCTGGGCTGTGTTCCTGAAAAATGTTCCGTGGGGACTCCAAGGGGGCGCTCCTCCCTGCCTCAGTGGGGCTGGGAACCGACAAGCAGAATTTCCAGAGCGTTCGGAGCAGCAGCCCTGGCCACCTTGGGGCCAGGCAGAAAGAGAGAGGCCCAGTGCAGCTGCAGTTCCCAACACCAGGAGCTACTGGGAGAAAGCAATACGTTTGTGCAGAATCTCTATGTATATTCTATTTTATTAAATTAATTGAATCTAGTATATGCGGGATGTACGACATTTTGTGACTGAAGAGACTTGTTTCCTTCTACTTGTATGTGTCTCAGAATATTTTTGAGGCGAAGGCGTCTGTCTCTTGGCTATTTTAACCTAAAATAACCAGGCTAGTTATTTCCCTCTTCTTGCAAAGTACGACCTGGGACCGAGAGTGCATTTCAGCCCTGCCGGTGGCCCATCTTCAGCAGAGAGCAAGAACCACTTTGGAAACTGTAATGTAACTTATTTTCTCCTTTAACCTCGCCATCGTTTTCTGTAGGAAAAAAAAAAAAAGAGAAAAATAAGATTTTACAAATGAAATGGAACCTTTTTATATATATACATACATACATACCTATCTATATCTATATCTATAATAAAGTAATTTTCCAAAATAAAAAGTTAATCCCCGTCCGAAGTAAAAGCACAAGGGACAGTTAGGCATTTCCAGGGGGGCCCCTGGAGAAAGGCCCGCGGAGCTGAGGAGGGGGCAGCGCGCAGGGAGGGGGTGGGAGCTGCCTCTGTGTGCATCAGTGTGTGCTTGTGCATGTCAGTCTGCCTGTCTGGGGGAGAGACAACCTGACCCTCTCCCGGGACGGCTGCCACCTTGCAGCCTCACCACCGCCACCACCACCCTGCCTTGGGGTCGGGGGGAGAGGGCGGAGGGACCCCCCCCTCCCCCGCCCCCTGCGCTGGCCAGAAGGCTCTGCAAGCAGGGGCTACCGCTTCTGCCGAAGCTTTCTCGCTTCCTCCACGCCAGGCAGCCTTGTGAATGTGAGTAATTCCAGATTAACTCTTATTTCTGCTGACAGCTATCAGCCGCACACTGAAAGCTGGAAATTGGCATAATGAAGCTGTTTTGGTTAATGGGGCCGACGGAGACTGGGGGAGGTGGCCTCAGCTGCCGCCGACGGGATCTGCGGGTTGGTGGGGGAGGGGCCTGCGCTTCGGAGTTTTCCATCCCTGGCCCTCGACCCCCGTGACCTGCGACGGCTGGGCTTTGGCCTCCCGCTTTGGGGATCCTGCTGACCCGCACTGTGGACACTGCTCCGTCAAGCTGGCCACGGGATTAAGCTGCACAAACAGAAGGGCTGCTCCCTTCCGAGACCGAGGGGGCCGTGAGTCCAAAGGCGACCTCCCGGTGGAGTCGGTCTGGCCGGGCCGCCAGGCTGCGGACTGCGGAGCTGGCCCCCTGGGGAGTGATGAATGAGCTCCATCAAGGTGTTTACACGGTCTGCTGCTGCCTGCCCAGTGGGAGCCGGGGCGGGGGGAGGCGGGAGGGGGGTGAGGAGGAGGAGGGGGAGAGGAGGAGGGGCTATTGGTATGGCCCAGAACCTCCTTTCTGGTGCTACCTTGGCAATACTCTCTTTTCTGAAACTCTGGTGCCCAGAGGCAGTGCCCAGGCACCAACCACAGGTTCAGCCAGCCTCTCCCCTGCCAGCCACCCTAAATATCCATCCCAACCCCACTCCCTTCAACATCCTATCCCCTCATTCCCAGCACCTTCAAACCCGGGAACTCTTGAAACCTCAGAGGGGGCTCCAGTGGGCTGGTGACCAGACCCCCAACCTCCAGCCCTTCTCTGAACTTGGGATGAGCCTGGGATGGGGCATGGGGGGGGGGATGCGGTGCCAGGCTGCGGGGCAGATGGACCTGGAGGCTTGGTCCCATCCTGTTTTCTAAGCTGGTGAAAGTTTTTCTAATTGCTCTTCTTGACAGAAATATACTTCTCCTTGAAGCAAACACCTGCTTTATCCGCTTGGGGTGTGTAACAGCGTGGAACTCTTTTTCCTCTAGTCTCCTTGGATAGAGAGAGGGGGGTGCTTGTAGGAGCCGCTTTGTCTTTAAAAAAAAGCAAAGCTGTACAAAATTCCTAGAGTTTTGTCCACCTGGGTCTGCAGATTAAGCTTTTGTATTTTTGTAGAATTCGTAGCTGTCTATTCCCTAATGAGGGTATGAAAGTTGGGGAGGGGGCTCTGGGATCTTTTTTCTTCTAATTGGAGGATTTCTTCTAGTTGGAAGATTCTAGGTCATGATGAAGGCAGAGAGCAGGACTATAACCCCCTCTCCTCTAACCTAGGCTCCCCCCCAAACCTGCCCCCCAAGAAACCCCCAGAGTCAAAGTAGATATTTTAGGGGACAGAATCGTGGCCTCTCCCCAAACAACGTAAAATCTTTATCAATGATGGAAACTGTTGTGTCTCATTAAAAGTGGAAATAGGGGCACCTGGGTGGCTCAGTTGGTTAAGCGTCCCACTCTCGGTTTCTGCTCAGGTCCCGGGATCAAGCACCAGGTCGGCTCTGTGCTCAGCAGGGAATCTGCTTGAGAGTCTCTCTCCCTCTGCCCCTCGTCTCCACTCATACAAAGTCTCTCTCTCTCCCACCACTGAATCCTAAAAAAATAAAAAATACAAAGAAAAAAAATAATTAGAATCTTAAAAAATAAAAAATAAAGTGGAAATCTTAACAGTGCTGATTCTTATTAACAGTAGCCCAAAGGAGGCTGGGATGGGGAGGGGCTGGTGGCTGCAAAGCAGGTCTTGGTTTAAGGCCTGGGGTGGGGTTGGGGGGGGCAGAGTTGGAAGTGGCCAGGAGCTTCAGGGGAGTGGGGGGTCTTGGGAGGTAAGAACATCTACCCTAGCATGTCTGCTCTCTGCTCTCAGCCTTCTCCTTGGGGGTTCAGGGGAAATTGTGTCAACAGCAGCCAGGCGCCACCTCCGGCTTGTCTGCTTCTGCTTCCCCCATCCCAACACTCCTGGAAAAGGTCTGCCTGGGGGTGGGGGGTGGGGACTAGGAAGAGAACAGAGCTGAGCTGGTGCTAAAAACGAAAATGAGGGGGCGCCTGGGTGGCTCAGTGGGTTAAGCTTCTGCCTTCGGCTCAGGTCATGGTCTCAGGGTCCTGGGGTCTCAGGGTCCTGGGATCGAGCCCGGCATCAGGATCTCTGCTCAGCAGGGAGCGTGCTTCCCACCCCCCGCCGCCGCCTGCCTCTCTGCTGACTTGTGATCTCTGTCAAATTAATAAATAAAATCTTTAAAATAAATAGATAAAAATAAAAACGAGGCTGAGGCTCCCCTGCGATGTCTCACTTAACTCCTCACAATACCCCAAAGAGGAGGATACTGCAGCTTGCATTTTTTTCCCCCAGGTTCAGAGAGGTTTAGTGACCTGCCCAAGTCACACAGGCACAATGGCAGAGTTGGGATTTCATCCTAGGTCTGGCCAACCTTTAGCCCACTGGCTTCAGACAACCCAGCCTCTTATTGTGGAGGGAATGGGGCATAGGCAAGGAATCCTGGTCACGAAACGGCTGGCTATGTGTTCATAGAAATGGGCTCCCCGATCGGCATACTCAGAAGCTGAAAGGAACCTACAGTCCTTCACCTTGTGTGAAGAGAGACGTTTAACCACAAGAGAAGGCGTTCCTCAGCTCCAGGTGCGTGTTCAAGAGCTGGCCAAGCCTGTCTCTGCAAATCACCCAGTTTCCCAGGTATCGCCTTTCTCTGGCCTAATGCTGCCCTTGAACCACAGAGCACTGTCCCCCGCCCGCCCCCCGTCCTTCCTGTACTCTCCCCGTGCCCCACCCAGGCCTCTCCCACTTTCCAAACAGCTTTCCCTCCATTGTCACCCCTAGTCCCCACCCAGGCACAACCTGGTGCGGCAAGGCCTCCTCTCCTCCCCTTTCCTGGGCCTGCTGAGCCTGCCGTCCTGGAGGCTGGGCGCTGTGGTGCAGCGAGAACTTCAGACACCAGGTGGCAGCACAGAGCAGCTTCACCTGCCTGCCCCACCCCCACCCTTCACATGCCCCTTCTGCAGAGGGATCTAGCCAGGAAGAGGACACCTCATTGATGGACACCTTCCACAGATGGATACTCTGAATAGCCCTCCACAAGAGGAAACACGCTCACAGGCCCAGTGAAGGACTCATCTGCGCCCAGGGAATCCCAGCCATGGGAGTGCTGCGTCCATGGTGCCCCAGTGATCCCTGCCTAAGGCCAGGGGACCCAGGGCTAACCAGGACAGTGGCTGCCAGGAGCCAGTTTAGTTGTGGGCTGGCTCCCTACTCTGAGGACACAGCAAGGCAGGTCGAGGAGGTAGCAGCTCCAGCAAATAGCCGGGAGGGAAATCTGCTAAGAACTTCAGAACTGTGGCTCACAGAGCTAATTAAATCTTGCTTTGAAAACTCCTGCATCAGGTACAGCAGCCAAATAAGATCAAGTGTGGGGTGCGGAGGCTACGAGGGGGCCCTGTGTGGCCCGCACCAGGCTGAAATCTGGACAAAACAGCTTCCACCACACCGCTTGGGAAGAGAGAAGGGCGAGGCTGGAGTTTCGGAGCTGGATCTGCTTTGGGGGTGCTCCAGGCATTCCAGGAGCCACAGGGGGTTCCAAAGGCTCAGGCAGAGAGTGAAGAGAAAACCAGAATAGCCTTTGCTATTCCACACCCCTCCTGGCCCTAGTCTCTACCTGACTCTCCCCATTTGCAGCATTTCCTGTCCCTGGGTCTCCCTGTCCCCGCCTTACTCTGCTTTCTTCTTTCCGCCGTCATTCCCACTCCCAGCGGTACCTTGCAATTATCTTATCTTTCCATCTCCCCGCCAGGAAATATCCGCTGGGTTCCCCCGGGATGCTCACCCGGTGGGGGAGGTGCAGCACACACTCGGTCCACCCCTCCTGGAACTGCAGTCAGTTGGAGGGAATGATGGGGTTAGGGCCACAAAGCTTGTGGGGGGTGGTTAGCGGTGTGCAGCCCCTGTCAGCTGCAGCCCGGCGGCTCTCAGGAGTCTCCGGCTGGAAACATCTTGGTTCTGGAAAGGTGAAAGTGCAGTGGACAGTGCCCACTGCTGGGACTGTAGGTGAGACCACAGTAGGCTCACTACTTATAACCTCTTCTAAGGACATGAGATATTTGTTTAGTCAGTCAGCAAACATTTCCTGAGGCTTGACTTTGCCAGTCACTGTCCCAGGTGCTTAGGGCACAGCAATAAACAGGTGTGCTTGGTCCCTATTCTGAAGGTGTACACGGTCTCCTGGGGGAGGTGAGCAAGGCAACCAGTGAGTACAATGTGGGGGAGGGAGATAGTGCCGGGGAAGGGTCCCTAGCCCAGGATAGGGGCAAGGGTGTTTCACGGAAGATTTTGAGGGTGCTGTGGGGCTTAAGCAAAATCTTCAAGGATGGGTAGAGTTTGCCAGGTGCAGAAAGGGAGGTGAGGTGTAGGGAGGGGACTGTGCTGAGCAACCTCAAAGGTGGGCAGGGGTGGGGGGACACGAATGCAACAGCTCAGGACACTGGAAATGCATCCCGCCCAAAGCAGCCTCATGAAAACAGCCTAGCACTCAGAAGACTCCCACCTCTGCCAGGATAAGGTGTCTCAGGGCCTCCATTTTCTTGCTCTGCTGGAGCCAAGACAATCATGTCCTAGGAGCTTGATGGCTTTTATTCAAGGGCTGTAGGAAACGGATCACATTCCAAGAGGGTCCAGAAACGGCAAAACCCCAGTGATTACCTCAAAAAAGATGGGAGAGGTGGAGGATTGCTAAATCCCCTCCCATGGTCCCAGAGGCTCCCACCCAATGCCATGAGCCTGAAAAGGGATCTCCAATGGCAGGATGGGACGGTGCCAAAGGGCCAGTGCTTCAGTCCCAAGGGTCCTGGACCTGAGCTAGAGAAAGGGCTAGACAGGAGCCCCAGTTGCTCACCACAGAAGCTGGGGTCAGCAGGGCTGGAAAAGACCTTAGATGGCATTTCGTCCGAGTTGTTCAAGAAAGCTCATCCCAGAGAACTCAAGGGCCTTGTTGAGGTCACAGGGTATACAAAAGTTACTCCCGAGGCAGGGAGGGGGCTGGGGGTGACTCAGTCAAACCCTGCCCTTGGGGACCTCTCAGACTGGCAAGGAAGACAGACTCTTCACAACTAAATATAACTCAAGGCATTCTGTGACAAGATGTGAGAGTTCTGGAAAGTCTTGGGCTCAGAGATGGGGGCAGGGGTGGAGGGTGACTGGGTCAATAGAGGGGAGGGGGAAGACAAAAGGCAGAGAGGGCTTGCCCCGTGGAGGGGATGTGGATGGCCCCCCCATTCCTCTGCCTGGGAAGGGGGAGACTTGTCCACACCGCTCCGTCCAGCGCAGCTCAGATCTCTGTTCCGATAACTCGTGACATAGACTTCCTTCTGGTCACTTCCTGCCAGAGGGACAGGCGGTGGCTGGCTGCATCTATGTTATCTTACTGGCCCACACACGCCTGCTGCCAAGCATTTGAGGAAGAAAACACCTCCTGAGAATAAGTACCAGGGAAGGGATCACCGGGGTGAACCTGGCAGACCCAGAAGACAGAGCCAAGACCACAGGGTTGGGGAGGTGAAGGGCAGGAGAGAGATGGGGCAGGGGTGGAGGGTGAGGGGAATAGGGTCAGGGCAGGGGTGGGGATTCCATCTCAGCCCCAAGAAGGGGCAGTGAATTGGCTTCTGTGATCCTGTTAGGGGAGTGAGAGATAAAAGGATGGAGGGAACACAACCTGGCCAAGCTAGCCCAAGCAGGGGAAGACCACTGACCCCAAATCCATTCTACAGATGGAGCATATAAAGACTTAGCCTTAGCAGTGTGCTAATGTGGGGCTCTTTCTGGGGCCTCGCCTGCCCATCCCTTGCCCCATGGGGCCAGAGCAGAGGAAATTTACCCTTGGGGGGTGCCTCCGAAGTGTGCCAGCCAAGATGCTTGATGCTGGTTACTCATCAGAGTAGTAAGCCTAGGACCTAGGATTATTCCTGTTGTTCAGAAGCAAACGTAGAGGCACAGAGAGGCACGGTGGCCACAGGCAGAAGATCAGGGAGCCACAGAACCTCAGGAAGGCCACAATTTAAGAGAACCATGGGACGCCACCATCTGTATGATGCTAACTAAGCCTCCCACCCCCTGTCCTTAGGCACCCCCGCACACACCAGCTCTTTATGTGCTGGTTTCTGCCAGTTCCCAGGTAACTGGAAGGCAGAGAGGTAGACTTCCTGATTGGCTGGGCATGTAAGTGTTCCCATTTCAGGGATGAGAAGACTGAGGGCCAGAGATGACCTTGACCTCATTGGGGTTATATTCACGGAGGACGTCTTGCTAAGTCACTTTCAACGTCTCTATGACTTACCTGGCCTGGCAGAGTTATGCCCCTTGGACACAGACCCTGCTCCAACCCCATCAGCCTCAATATCTGGAGGGGCATCTCTCTGGCGCAGCCCACTGGCCACTCGAAGGAGTTGTCACTGTATCAATGGCTCGCCACTCCCCTGACCCAGAGTCCCTCCCGGCGAGGCGCAGTCTGGGGAGGCTCTGTCGCAATTCGCCAAGACTTGAGATTTCACCCAAAGAGCCATAGGCTGGGCCTCACGCGGCGGGCGGGGCAGAGGGGGGGAGGGGGCGGAGCGCGGGGGGGTTTGTTGGAGGTGGGGGCGGAGCGCAGCGTTGGCGGGGATTGGGGGCGGAGGCGGCTCCGGGCGCTGTGGCTCCCGCCTGGGCGGGCAGGCTGCCACACTCGCCTTCCTGGCCTCCGCGCCTCGGCCCCATGGACGCCCTGTGCGGCTCCAAGTTCTGGGTAAGGAGGTGTCCCGGGACTGAGGGCGCGCGCCGGCGAGCGCGCTGCGAGGGCCCTGGGGAGGGGGCGACGCCACGCGACGCCGGGAGGAGGTCTGGCCCTAGCCGCCCTGAGCTCGGGTTCTGGGGACCTCCAGGACCCGTCCTGCCCTCCCCGACACAGAAAGTGCCTGGGAAAGCGGGGCACGAATCAGAAGATGTCCCCACATGGACTAGGGCTCGGTTGTCCACCTTTACACCTGTCCCCTCCCTCTCTCCCGCAGCCAGCGTGCCTGCCGGTTCAACCAGTTCAACCGGGCGGGTAGTTTGGGAAGCTGGCTCTGCTCTTCTGGAAAGCAATCCTGCCACCTTCTTTTCTCTGGTGTTAAGAGCTGCTAGGAAGCAGGGAGTCTCCCTCCAGCCCTCCTTTTTTTTTTTCTTTTTTTTTTTTTTTAGGATGTTATTTATTTGAGAGAGAAAGAGAGGGAGAGAAAGTAAAAGAGTGGGCGGCAGAGGGAGAAGCAGACTTCCGGCTGAGCTGGGAGCCCCATGCAGGACTGGATCCCAGGACCTGGGACCATGACCTGAGCTGGAAATCTGACGCCTAACCTGCTGAGCCACCTGAGTCTCCAATGCTCTCCTTCTATAGATGGGGAAAGGGAGGCCCAGAGAGAGGAAGAGACTTGCTCAAAGTCACCCAGTTAGAAGAAAACAGAGCTCAGAAAACAGACGGTCTCAGATTCAAGGGGCTTGTCCATGGTCAAGCAAGGGACTCCCAGCCTAGGCTGACCTCAAATCCAGGGCCTCTGATTTTTTTTTTTTTTTTTTTAAGATTTTGTTTATCAGAGAGAGAACACAAGAGAGTGGGGTGGGTGGGGGAGGGGCAGAGAGAGAGGAAGAAGCAGGCTCCCAGTTGAGCAGGGAGCCCAATGTGGGGCTCTTTCCCAGGACACCAGGGATCACAACCTGAGCAGAAGGCAGACACTTAACTGACTGAGCCACCCAGGTGCCCTGTGGGCCTCTGATTTTCCAGTTTCTAAATCTTTTTCCCATTTCAAGTATCTGTACCTATGTGCCCCATGTTTGTGTGCCCAGTGGGTATGATCCATGGGTGTGCTGTGTGGGTGCACATGCCTGTGTGTGTACACAGTGTGTGTAGCCCCTAGGAACCCCTTTCTCGGGCTGTTTGAAAATGGGGACGGGTAAAATGGAGTCCCTCTAAAATAGTATTTTTGAGGATCTCTTTCTCCCTTTGGGTCACTAGTCAAAGATGATACCACCACCTTGCCCACCCGCACAGACACCCCCATCTGTCATCTAGCTTGGACTCATCACTGACTGCCAAGTCCAGAGGTTGTGCTTGTGGCTCGGGAGTCTACTTTGTTTCATAACTCACTGGAGCCTGGCTGGCATGGCCACCGCAAGGTCAGGGTGTCTCAGTTAGCTAGGCAGAGCACATGCAAATCAAAGAGGTGAATAGTCCCAAGCCTCAAGTGCAAAGCCACCCTGTGCCTGGGTGGACAGTACATCCCCAGAGCCTAGGACCGCCCAGAGGCAGGCTTTGAGGAAGTGGGGGTGAGGAACTCCTGACTCCCTTCTTGTTGCATGCTTCTTTCCCAGAATCTGAGAGATTCCCCAGAACTTGGGGCTTGAAGCAGCCAGCCCAGCCCCTTACTGCAGAGCTTGGGAAGTTGAGAGCTAGGGAGGGAATGGACTTGTCAAGGTCACACAACAGGAAGCCGCTGAGTGTCGGACTGGGAAGCAGGACCCCTGAGATATGGTTCCAACGTGGCCACTGTCTGACTGTACGTCCTTGGGCTTCTAGGCCCCTTGTCCTGAGATTCCTCACGGCTCATGAGCTGTATGTACTTCTGAGGACCTCGGGGTCCACGGGAGTCAGTTTATCTATTTTAGGTCCAAGGGATGAACCCCTTGTGGTGGTCTCTGCTTGGATGCCTCAAAGGACAAGGAAATCACTCCTCTTCCTCCTCCCCATCTAAACAGCTTCCATCTTCCACATGACCTTCTGGCTCCTGAAAGTCGTGCCAGGCTGCACCCAACCCAATGTGCTTGGAGTCAGGGGGTGGGGTAGCCCACCCCCAGCCCCTCCGCTGGAACTTTGCAGCACTGAGACAAGGGAGGGCCTGAGGCCCGGAGTTCTAGATGCCACCATTCACGGTGGGCTAGTTTGCATCTCATTTGGATTGTATATTATTTGGGTAGACTTGTCCCTGAATCTTTTATCTCAGGAGCCTGGGGGTGACCACCCTGTGGGAAGCTGGGCAGTCCCTAAGCCAGGAGTGAAGAGGTAGAGGTGGAGGGACCTGGCATGGTTCAGGCCTGAGGGGCCGTTTGTTTGCTGAGCTTACCCGCACAGCCTCAGTTACTCCACCTGTGAAATGGGGGACTAACCCATCTCCTAAGCGCCTCCCAAGAATGCTGTGGAGGTCACAGAAGTAGGGAAGGTGAGACAATTTGGTGAATGACCAAACTTTCTGTGGGTGATTGACAGGTCCTGATATTTCTGGAAATGAGGGAAGCAAAGGGAAAGGAAGTTCGAAGTGGGAGTTTGGTCTGGGAAGGCCTAGACAAGAGGGGCTGACAGGGCCGAGGAGTGAGGGGTCCTCTTTCAGCTCTTTGCTGGGGATCTTGTGGCAAAATCCATCAGCCTCAGCCCCAGCTAAGTCAGAGGGCAGGAGGCCCCCCGCGGGTCCGTGAGCCCCTGGACTTGTGCCCAGAGACCCAGGTGCTCACACACCGAATTCACTGGGTGAACGATCTCTCTCTTTCACTCTCGCCTCTGCCACGTTGGGGTAGAGCATCAGATCTCTGAGCGTGCCTTGGGAGTTTTTGTGGAAATAAATTCCAAATGAATGAACTACAACCAAAGGGCCCAGAGCTAATGAGGCCAAAGCAAAGATGCCTCTAGAATAAAGAGGGGGGTAGTGTCCCTTTCTTTGCTGGCCCATTGAGAATTACCTTCTGTGATGAGCAATGGATACAGAGGGGCACTTAAGTGATAAAGAGAGTACAAGTGCCTTGGGAGGTCTTGACTTGTGTGCAGAATTAGCCTTGATCTGATTGTCCCTGGAAGCTCTGAGGAGGCTGACGTGGGCTCAGGAATCTGAAGGTCCTGACCATAAGAACAGCCCAAAGGTGGCACTGATGGTCTGAAAAGTAGTGAGCTCCCCAGCACTGAGGGTACGCAAACACATGGTGAGTGACCACTTTGGTAGGGATGCTGGAGAGAGGATTCAAGCCAAGGAAGGAGTTGGGGTCCCACCCTGAATTTCTGTGACCAACTAGGACGAGGACCAATGTGGTTGGTGAGGATTCATGGGTTCCTTCTCTGAGAATTCCCGAGGTCTCTTTCTCTGGCTGTCTCTCCGCTTCAGACATGGAGTTTGCATAGCAGCAGCTCTTGGCAAAGACCTGTGAGTCTGCCACTGGTCAGGCACCAGCACCTTCACTGCTCCCTTGGCTGTCTGCCCACCCGAGGAAGAGGCAAAGCCCTCATCCTACGGAGGCTCAGCTCCCTGTGTCTCTTGCCAGCTACTGGTCCAGCTACTTCCATTCTCCCGCTCACTAGCTCTGTGACTTTTGGCAAGTTGCTCACCCTCTCTGGGCTCCATCTGAGCTCCATCCAGGGCCCCCTTCAGGTCCAGTTTCCCAATGCTGATTGGGGAGGCTGATCCTTAGGCTTAGGGCCGTGGCCAGGATTAGAGTCCTCCAAACATTAGGGTATTAGAATCTCCAGCTTCTTTTTGGGTCTTTGCCTAGCAGAGTAGGTGATTAGCAGAGCACAGGAGAAATGGACTCTGATTTCAATGAACTTTGACTCTCAAATGAGGGTAGTGACTTGCAAAGTTGGGAGGCAGGCAGGTAGGTGGGAGGTGGGCACCCCCCCCCCCCGCCCCCGGCCTACTGAGCACCAGCATTTCCGCTTAAGAACCCAGTCCTCGGAGCGCCTGGGTGGCTCAGTGGGTTAAAGCCTCTACCTTTGGCTCAGGTCATGATCCCAGGATCCTGGGATGGAGCCCCGCATAGGGCTCTCCACTCAGCAGGAAGCCTGTTTCCTCCTCTCTCTCTGCCTGCCTCTCTGCCTACTTGTGATCTCTGTCTGTCAAATAAATAAATAAAATCTTAAAACAAACAAACAAAAAGAACCCAGTCCTCCCTGCCAGGTGAGGGCCTCTAGACTCCCCTCCCTCCATCCCAGCTGCAGGGCAGCAAAGCTGGGGCTGGACCATTTCGAGCCCCTGAGCTCCTGGCTCCTGTGGGAGACTCTGTGGTCCCTTGTGATCCTAGGTTGGATTCTTCCCAGCCCTGCTATTCCCCGACAGCCCCTGGACCTGGGTCTTGAGGGCCAGAGATTTAGGGAAAGAACTGAGTCAGAGGTAACATTTGGGAATGGACTTTGCCCTGCTGTCTGCTGGCTGTCAGTCAGAAATGGCCTTAGGGCCCAGGGCTGGCCTCCCCAGGGAGAGAGGAGCTGCCAGCCAACCCACCCAGGAGACAGCATCAGAGTGCCTGGGTCTTATCTCCCTGATGGGGCTGTCCCGGGACAGCAGGTGGAGCAGGATCCCTGAGGGGGGTAGGGGTGACACATAGGTGTGCCCCTGCTGGAGGGCTGGGCCTCTCCCTGCCCTGCCCGGAGCTGTACATGTTCCCAGGGCCAGGATATGGTACTGGGGGTGCTAAGAAGGGCCCAACCCTTGGACTGGATCACTCTCCGTCTCACTGGGCGTTCAGGTTTCCAGCCCCCTGGCTCCCAGAACCGCAGCCCCTCCCCCTCAGCTTGGTGAGAAGAACCGCAGCAAGGGGGTGACGTGGGGGGTGGGCTGCACTAGCGGAAAGGAGATTTTTAACGTTCCAGCAGATCTGGACGCCTGTGGGATGTCATGTCGGAGCCCTAGAGGGTGTAGACGAACCGACATAGAGCTGGGACAAGGACTCTAGAGCTGGGCTGCCCGAGTCCAAGCGCTGGGGCCAGCCCGTGGGAACTGGTGCGGTCACTCCCCCGCTGGCCATGGACCTCAGCTGTCATGAACATAATCCCCGGGCACAGGGGCACTCAAATAACCAAAGTCGCCGGTCACAGCCACGGCCCCCTCTTCAGCAGCGGCAGGGCCTGGGCCCCCCCCCCAACCCCCCCCCCCCCCCGCGGCGGACTTCACCCCCACCCCGAGGCCCTTGCAAAGCCTCCTTTGCAGCCGCAGTAGGACAGTGATTGAGAACTGGGATCAGAACAGGCCCTTGCCCCTTCCGCACCTCCATTTCCACGGAGATAAATGAACTTGTCAGTTGATCCCTTCTCCCCCACTTCTCCCTCCTGCATGGGATTAAGGAAGTAATTACTCTTCTCACCACGGAGACTGTCAGCAATCCTGGGGCCCCGAGATGGGGGTGTGGGGGAGGGGGCCAGGGGGTGGTGTGCTGGAAAGTCCCTGACAGCGCTGTGACCCAGCTGGGGCCATCCTCCCTCCCACCGGTCCCCTGCTTGGGTCTCTAGGGATTTCAGCCATTGCGCCCATGGAGAGGCTTTCCCCTGTGCGGTCCATTCCGGGTGTCAGACCTTATCAGCCCCATCCAGCTGTTGCATCGCATTATTAAGGAAGCTATTGTCACCGTGGAAACTGTGTGGTGACAGCAAGGGAGGGGTGGTGGGGCTGTCCTCCCAGCCTAGCCCGGCCCGGCCCGGCCCAGCCCAGCCAGTGCTCATCGTCGCAAAGGCAACGGCCGAGTGGTAGTGGTTTGAGAGGGGGTCATCCATCCCGCCCAGTAGGACTGCAAGGAGCATCATGGAGTCCAGGAATGGCCGCCCCCGACCCTGTCCTTTGCACTTTACATTGTTTGGGTG
Organism: Lontra canadensis; assembly: GCF_010015895.1. NCBI lineage: Eukaryota > Metazoa > Chordata > Mammalia > Carnivora > Mustelidae > Lontra > Lontra canadensis. Next base: position 10,119,764 of record NW_022631037.1, on the reverse strand, counting down.
CCAAGAGCTGTGGCCTTGGTGCCAGGGAGAGAGAGGACGGTGCTCCTGGGCATTCAGCAGCAGCATCTGACTTCAGAGGACGCCCTTCATTCCTTTGTCCGCTCACTCATTCTCGTGTTCACCAAAGGCGTACGAGCACCTTCTGTGTGCCAAGCACTGTTCCGGGCTGTGGGGACACCCTGGTCCTCGTGGAGTCCGTGTTCCATGGGGAGCAGACAGAGAAGCAATGGACACGATAGATCACTCACTTCTAGAGTATGCTGGACGGGGATCAGGGCTACGGGGAAGTGGGATGGGCTAAGAGGGATGGGGTGTGGGGACAGTGTGGGGATGGGGGTGAGTTCCAGCCCTCCTTGGGAAGGTCAGGGTGGACCTCCATGAGAAGGAGTGTTCACAGGTGTTGAGAGCATGAGGCATTGGACTGCCACCTTGAGGGCAGAGTGACAGAGGGCAGTGGGGGACAGGAAGTCAGAGACATGGGGAGGCAGACAAGAGGGTCCTGAGAGCCGCGTAGGACTCTGGCTTTCACTCTGAGGGAAATGGAGAGCCTTCGGCAGGGTTGCACTGTGAGAGTGACTTGGTAGCATGGTCTGACTTGGGTTTCTGGAAAATTCTGCCGGGGCAGGTGGCAGGGGTGGGAGCAGGATGACCAGAGAGGGGCTAAGACAGTAATCGAGATGAGAGAGAGTGGGGTGGAGACAAGTGGTTGGATTCTGGATCTATCAGGGGGGAGCCAAATGAAGCTGCCGTTTTGTAACTAGAAACAATTGAATAGAGCATTTCCATTTAGTTCAGCCTAGTGATTGAAGGTGGAGTGGACAGGATTTGCTCAAGGGTTGGGTGTGGGGTGTGAGGGGAAGAGAAGAATCAAGGAGGACCCCAAGGATTTCGACCTGGGAAAGGGAAGCAGTGGCCATCCATGGGGTGGGCAGGCAGCCAAGGAGGGGATGGGCAGGAGTTCAATTCTGGACCCTTCGGTATCCTGGCGGCAAGGGCTCTGGGGTGAATGGTCTAGGGACCCTGGAGAGGGCTCTGCCAAGGTGGGAAAAAGGGGCAGGAGCTCAGTCTGGATCTCCGGGTGGGTCAGAGCAGCCCTCTGGGACTTCACGCCCCCCGAGATCTCTCAATCATTATCATCACCATGGTGCCGCTTGTCTGTGAAACCCAAACAGGGTCCCAGCAGCCTCTTTCTCTAGCACCTGTGAGGGACAGGGCAATCTGCTGTTCCTTCCCCCCATCCGTGGGGAGCCGGCTGAAACGCTGTTGTCACTCCCAGCACTCATGCTGAGGCTGAGCTCCAGAGAGATGAAGGAGCCCGTCCCCGCTTTCATGGCTCTGGAGAAACAGCTCATACCTGGTTCTCTGCATCCAGGTTAGTGGCCTCTCCCCTCCTGCCTCGGGAAGCCAGGTCACCCACTTGCACATTCCTTTTTTTTTTTTTTAAGAATTCATTTATTTATTTGACAGAGATCACAAGTAGGCAGAGAGGCAGGCATAGAGAAGAGAGGGGGAAGCAGGCTCCCTGCTGAGCAGAGAGCCCAACGTGGGGCTCGATCCCAGGACCCTGCACATTTCTATGGCGATTCCCTGACGTGGCTTTGAACTTGGGCTCCATCCTGGCTACATCCACACTCCCTGGTTAGTCGCCACCCAGCCTGGATCCTGGCTGCTCCTGGATACCCAGCCTTGTGCTGGGGGCCGGAGGGGCCGGGGCCAGCAAGGAGAAGAATAGAAGATGGGATGTGTTCACAGTGCAGATGGCTGAGGTCGGGGGAATCCCAGGCTGGGAGTCATGAAACCTGGGTGTCTGTCCCAGCTCTCAACTGCCAGGTCCTTGGACCTGTCGCCAGAAGCCTGCTCTCTCTTTTGTGAGCCAGCCTCGATATTGTTCCTCCTCTCTGCTTCTGGAAGTTGTTCTGAAACAATGATCAGATAATGGCAGTGTAAGAGCTATAATAAAAAGCTGCTGGGACATAAGGGGCCTTTGTCACTCTCAGGTAACACTCACTCACTTGGGTGCTAAGCCCATGCAGAAGACAGCAAGGGAACACCTTGTCAGAGGCAGGTGTGCCCCCGAAAGCCTTCCTGTAGGAGGGGAAGCTCGGGCTGGACCCAGCCAGGTGGGAACCGCGCTCCAGGCCCAGAGACTGTCTGGATGGTGACTGATTGGAGGGGTTTAAAGTATTTGCTAAGTTTAAAACAGGGTGGGGCTGCCCATGGGCCACAGAATGGATAAATCCATCGTATGAACAGACCACCAGGCAGAGATGAGGAGGGAGAGCCCCAACTCACGCTCCACCCCAAGGCTGACACTCACAGTGAGGCTAGATGTGAAAGATCCATACTGTATCATTTCCTTTATAGGACGACCCCAAATGGGCAAAAGCAGTCCATGTTGTTAGAAGCCAGGACAGCATTCCCCTGGCGACAGCCGCGGCCAGGAGGGAGGCCAAGGAGGGGGCTGCTTGGTGCCAGCAGTGTCTTGTTTCTTGATTTGGGTGCTGGTTGCCCATGTGTGTTCCATGTACGAAACTCCATCGAAGTACATGCTTAAAATGCGTGCACTTTTCTATAATTTTGTAATGAGTGTTCTGTAAGCTGAATAAGTATGGTGTGTGTTTTTTTTTTAAAGATTTTATTTATTTATTTGTCAGAGAGAGAGAAAGCTGCAGGCAGAGGGAGAAGCAGGGTCCCTGATGAGCAGAGAGCCTGACAATGCAGGACCCGATCCCAGGACTCTGGGATCATGACCTGAGCCGAAGGCAGATGCTTAACTGACTGAGCCACCCAGGCGTCCCTGAATAAGTGTTTTTAAAGATGTATTTATTTGAGAGCAAGCGAGCATGTGCACACACAAGCAGGGGAGGGGGCAGAGGGAGAGAATCGGGGAAAGAGGCAGACTCCCTGCTGAGCACAGAGCCTGAACGCAGGGCTAGATCTCGAGACCCTGAGATCATGACCTGAGCCAAAATCAAGAGTCGGACCCTTAAACGACTGAGCCACGGAGGCACCCCCAAGAAGTGTTTTAAAAAGAGAAAAGGGATGGATTAGATGTGTCTGACTCCCCATCCCCTGGGGTGCCTGACCAGGCCTAACGGGGGGCCCAGCCCTGGACCAGCATACCTGCTGCTCAGCAAGAGTTCATGGGTCCTTAGTTCACGTGGCTTGAGGGACTATGGACTACAGGGCTCTAGAGGACAAGATGTATGTGGGGTGAACTTGTCCACCGGGGCTTGAATGTCATACCCCCAGGCAGTGTGTCCCTGGACCTCATGTTCTCCAAAAGCAGGAACCAGTCCGCATAGGTACGCCTAGCCCTGTGTCTGACTCATAGCACACTCTCGACAAAGCCTCAATGAGTGGAAAACTGATGGTCCAGAAACATGGGTCCCTCCCTACGGGCTGACTTCAGAAGAAGGGGGTTCCAGATGGGAGACACAGGCTTCTAAGCCCGGCCCCCCACCCCTTCCCTGTAATTATTGGGATTTTGACAGGTGGGAGAGAGATGGGGGTTGAACCAAGGTGTGGGCATGGGCCCCTTGGAGCAAATTGAGAGTCAAGTGAGCCGGCAGCAGGAGAAAGGGGGGTCAGGAAGAAAAGCCCGTGGGGTGCTCAGACTTGGCTCCGTGGGCAGCAGGAAGCGGTGCAGGTTCATGGGCATGAAGCAAGGGGCACAAAGTGGCCTTTCAGGAAAAGTCCTCTCTCAGCTATAAGCAGGGGCATCAGAGCTCAGAGGGCTGACCCAGGTGGAACCCAAGAGTAGAAGGGGAGCTGACAAGGGGAAGGCAGGATGTGCAGAACACCCTGTGAATATTTTCTTAAGGTGGGAGAACTGAAGCCGCTAGCTAGTTCAGTAGTTCACGTGAACAGATGAGTCAAAGTCAGCTGGGAGCCTCGAGGGCCATAGTAACAGGGTCAGACTTTGTCTTCTAGGCTTTAGGGCACCACTGAAAGTTAAGGGGAAAATATAAGAATAGCCTTTTGTTCATTCATTAATTCAACAAATATTTCATTTAACTTATTTAACCATAATTTGTTCCGAGCACCTGCTACGTGCTTGGCATTGTTCTAAGTACTAAGACACATCAGTAAGTGAAGGAAAGATTACATGCTAGCAGGAAGAGATGAGAGAAAGCATAATAGGCCGGTGACTCATGTCACATGTTAGAGGTGACGGGTGCTATAGAGAAAAGAAAGAGCAGGGAAGGTAAGGAGAGTCACTGGCATGTGGAAGGGACTGGATGGGATGGCTGATGGGGGAGAGAGGGGAAAGGGGGAGGAACAGCCCTCGGGCACTCCCACACCAAGAGCGGGATCAGCCAGGAAAAAGGGAAAGACTCCTTGTGTGGGCAGGGATCTGGGCTCCTAGGACACAGAAGGGAAGGGATTAGAACTCCATGTAAAGTGCTCAGGAAGAAATGAGGGCCAGGGCTAGCGTGCCAGCTGGATCGGAGGGACAAAGGGGGAGATGGTATCATCCCAAGGTTACTCAAAGAAACCGAGGCAAGGTAAAGCATGTTGGTCAGCTTGAAAGATATAGAGCTTGTTGTAGCAAACATTGACAGAGTCAAAAAAAGTGTCAGCTCTTGGGGCGCCTGGGTGGCTCAGTGGGTTAAGCCTCTGTCTTCGGCTCAGGTCATGATCCCGAGGTCCTGGGATGAAGTCCCGCATCGGGTTCTCTGCTCAGCGGGAAGCCTACTTCCTCCTCTCTCTCTCTCTCTCTCTCTCTCCCTGCCTCTCTGCCTACTTGTGATCTCTGTCTGTCAAATAAATAAATAAAATCTTTAAAAAAAAAAACAAACCTGCTAAATTTAAAAAAAAGTGTCAGTTCTGAATATTTGTTTAACAAAAACCTGTGGTGTTTCTACACTGGAAGGATGACACTCCAATGGGAAGCACAAGACAGATGCAGCTTCATTATCAAACAATTAGTAAATCCAACAAAAATGGTAAGAATAAATTTCTTTAAACTATGGAAGTAGATGCCAGGACAAAGTTAGCAAGTTGGACGTATTTGCTGCTGGAAAATGAACTTGGGGTGGGGAGTGATGAGGCAGGATACCGTTTTCTTTTTTCTTTCTTTTTTTTTTTTTTAAGATATTTATTTATTTATTTGACAAAGATCACAAGTAGGCAGAGAGGCAGGCAGAGAGAGAGGTGGAAGCAGGCTCCCCGCTGAGCAGAGAGCCCCATGCGGGGCTCGATCCCAGGACCCTGAGATCATGACCTGAGCCCAAGGCAGAGGCTCAACCCACTGAGCCATCCAGGTGCCTGAGGGTACCATTTTCTTTTTCATGGTTTGACTTGTTAAGTTATGCGAAGATATAGTGTGGACAAAAATAAACATGGCGATTATTTAAATTGGCAGTGAGGAAATAGGAAGTTTTATACCCTCCCGTGTTAACTGTTGTCCCGTGTAGATGAGATTGTGGGTGGGTTTTTTTGTTACTTATATTTTCTGAGCTTTCTGGAAAGTACAGCTAATGCTTTGAGAGAAGGGAATGAAAGATCAGTTTGTTTGTGGCCTTGGAAGAAACAATCTCACTAAAATGCATGTTTTGTTTTGTTTTGTTTTTGTTTGTTTAATCATTGTTCTTTTTTTCTTTTAAGATGTTATTTATTTATTTGACAGAGAGAGAAATCACAAGTAGGCAGAGAGGTAGCAGAGAGAGAGGGGGAAACAGGCTTCCCGTTGAGCAGAGAGCCTGAATCGGGGCTCTATTCCAGAACCCTGGGATCATGACCTGAGCCCAAGGCAGAGGCTTAACACAGAGCCACCCAGGCGCCCCTAAAATGCGTGTTTGATGCATTCCCCCATCTCCTTCTGAAAGGTTCGGTAGGTGGAGTTATATTCAGAGGTGGGAGGGGGTCTTATGGGGACTTAGGGGCTCCCAGGACAAGAGACTTTCTGTGCTCAATCCAGGACAGTGCCAAGGGTTGGGCAGTTGGTCACCTGGGGCTTTGTGATTTGCAAAGCTCTCCCTTTAATCTTTGCTCCTGTGAGCTCACGCCTGGCCAGTGAGGTAGGTGGGGTGATGGATGACCTTCCTGAATTTAAAGGAGAAGGAAATAAAGCTCAGAGAAGCTCCCTAACGCTTCCTGGGAAAGGCTTAGGGAAGTGGGCTCTTCAACCATATTCACCAAATGATTACGTGGATAAAATAAAACACCGATTTAAAAGAAAAAAAAAGTGGAAATTTAGAATGACAGAAAGCAGAGCAGGGGTCGCCTGGGAGGGACGGACTGCAGAGGGCTACAAGGTACCTCATGGGATGATGGAAATATTCTGTATCTGACCTGTGGCAGTGACTTTGCGGTGCATACAACACCAAAGCCCTCGGATCGTGCCCTTTGCACGGGTGCAGTTTATTGTACTTAAATTATACCTCAATCAGAAAGGGAGGAAAATGGGGACACAGGGACATGCGGGGCCTCGCGGGCAAGTGTGCAGGCCACCAGCTCCTGCTCGTTTGCACACTGACCATCCATCACCATCCCCCCGCTTTCTGATCCCCAGAGCTCAGGGAGCGCCTCCCAGACCCCATCCCCTTCCTTGAGGGAGGGGCCCCATTCTGCAGCCGCAGCTGCTGCAGCACTGTCCTGTTCTCTCTGTCCCCAGGACTCCAATCTGTCCGTGCACACTGACAGCCCGGACCTCACTCCCTGCTTCCAGAACTCTCTGCTGGCCTGGGCGCCCTGCTTCTACCTGTGGGCCGCCCTGCCCGGCTACCTGCTCTATCGGGAATACCACTGCAGAGGCTACATCGTCCTCTCCCGCCTCTCCAGGCTCAAGACGGTCAGGGGCCCAGGGATCTCCGGGGGGCGGGGCTGGCACTTGGAAGGTTCTCCATTTCAAGGTTCTCCTCTCCGCCCTGCCAAACAACCATCGGTGGCTGGACAGGGTTTCCTAGAGACACCTGCCCAGCCAGCTGCTCAGGGCCATGGCAGCCTGCCAGCTGGGTCTGCAGTGAAACGAGATAGTCTGTTTGCGGAAGTTCAGGAAAGTTCTCTGGCAATGTTCTCCCCACACTTGGAAAGCTTCTGGCCATGCCCAGCCTAGCTTCGGGGGTCGGACCCAGGGTAGGTCTGGCCATTTCAGAATAAAAGGCCCTTCTCTGGGGGGAACCGTCCCTCCTTTTGGAGATGGAGTCCCCAATGTGTGCCCTGTTTGTAGGTCTCGGGTGTCCTGCTGTGGTGTGTCTCCTGGGCTGACCTCTTCTACTCCTTCCATGGCCTGGTTCACGGCAGGGCCCCCGCCCCAATCTTCTTTGTCACCCCCTTGGTGGTGGGGATCACCATGGTCAGTGTGGGGCCCAGGAAGGGGATGCAGGGGGTTCTCCAGTGGGTTGTGGGGCTGTGCTGGGGAAACAGTGGGCTCTCAGGAGAGGGCTAGACACTGTAGCAGTGGGAAGAGGATGGGGTGACCACAAAAACATCTGGCCATGTGGGTTGGGGAGGACGGTGGCAGGTCCAGATGTGCTCTGGCCCAGCCTTCCTCGCCTCCCTACACAGCTGCTGGCCACCCTGCTAATCCAGTATGACCGGCTGCGGGGAGTACAGTCCTCGGGGGTCCTCATCATCTTTTGGTTTCTGTGTGTGGTCTGTGCCATCGTCCCCTTCCGCTCCAGGATCTTGTTGGCCATGGCAAAGGTAAGGGGAAGGAGGGGAACCTGCCAGAAGCAACCCTGTCTGGGGGATGGCCTCAGGGCTCAAGGTCACTGCTGGGTCCTGGGCTGCCCCTCCCCTGCTCCCAGGACCTCCCCTTCTGTTCAGACCTTTCCATGTTGTCCCCTACTTGCTGCATCTCTGCCAGGAAGCAGGCTGGGGGCCTGAGGGTGAGGCCCATGTAGCACGGGGGAATGGGGCCGGACACAGCCCTTGTAGGATGTTCACGGGCGTACAAGGGGCCGTTCTTAGCCACGACCGCCACCACCGAGTGCAGTGTGGGATGCGGTGTCGGCCAGTGTCTGGGTAAGGAGCACATAGGGGCAGACACGCATGAGTAGTTTCATCCTACCTGGAAGTCCCATTATCCTGCTCTCGCCTTTCTTCCCTTCCGCCTCCGTTGTGTGGGCTTCATCTTGACCTTCACTGCAGTGATGGGGTGGGTTCTTTCTCCATGTCAAGGGGAGGCAGTCAAATGTGGCAGTCAGAAGGGCAGGCTTGGGCTGCTCCGCTTACTGTCTGTGTGACCCTGGGCAAGTTGCTCAGCCTTTTGGAGGCTCATTTCCTCGACTGCAAACAGGATATCGTAAGATTTCGTACCTCGTAGGGAGGGTTGGGCAAGGTGATGGAGATGAGGTGCTTAGCCAGCCATCACTGAACAGTGGTCCCCCTATGACCTTTCCCCATCTCTCAGAACTCTCTGGGTGGGAGACCCAGGGGCCCCCTGGAAGCTGCCTCCTACCCCCGAGGCACCTGATGCCCTAGAGGACCCCTCAGGGCAGGACTGGAGACCTAGAGCTCCCCGTGCCTCTGAGGTCCCTCTGCACTCTCCCCCCTAGGGAAAGATCTCGGACCCCTTCCGCTTCACCACTTTCTACATCTACTTCGCCCTGGTGCTCTTTGCTCTCATCCTGTCCTGCTTCAGGGAGAAGCCGCCATTTTTCTCCCCAAGGAATGTCAACCCTGTGAGTTTTCCATGGAGGCTGGGTGGTAATGGGGGTTCCATGGCCCACGTCTCAGCCCAGCCCATTACCAGCAGCCCCCGTCTCTTCTAGTTCTTTCCATCCCCATGTCATCTGCACCCCCGAGGCTGGGGGCAGGAAGGAACAAGGGTTCCTGCTCCCTCTGCTCTGGTTTGAGAGGATTCTTCCCATCCTACCCTCTCATCTTCTAGAATCCCTGCCCGGAACTCAGTGCTGGCTTCCTCTCCCGCCTGTGTTTCTGGTGGTTCACAAAGTGAGTTGGCTCTTCTTCCAGCCTGGGCCAGAGGGAGGAGACAGGAGGTGGAGAGGAAGGGAAGTGGGCCAGAAGTTGAGGCTCTTTCCTCTATCCCAAACCCTAACCCCAGAGGGCCCTGTGGGCAGGTGAGGGTGGGGAAACCTGTCTGTTTGGGTTGGGGGCTGAGTGAGGAGGCCGGGCTGGCCCAGCTCTGATCCCAGGCCATAGGCCAGCCCTTCATCTGTCACATCACAGGAACAGGCCCAGGGGCCTGGAGAGGACCTGTAATTAGTTCCCAGCTCTTGGGTCCAGGATAAGCTTGTAGCTTGTCATTTCCTTGGCCGCCCCTCCGAGCAGCTTGAGCAGAATAATTGTGTCTGTGACTTGGGTGACAGCTCATTAGCCACACTGCACTGAGGAGACACCTGGGTCTGGGACTCCATCTACCTGGCCTTGTCCTCTTCTGGGGCCCCAGTCAGCGTGAAGTTCATTACCAGGCTCCCAGGGTCAACGGAGCATCTGGGGAGGAGGGGGGGAAGGGGCCGAGGTCAGAACTTGACATGGGAGGCAGTGACCTCCAGCCTGCTCCCTGGGGGAATAAAGGACACACCGCCCTTGGCCATAGCACCTTAGGGATGCCCTCCTCTGGAGGTCTAGGGGCTCTGGAGACCCTGGTCCCCAGCTTGAGGCTGCTCAGCTCTGCCCCTGTGTGGGGTTGCTGCCCGCCCCAGGATGGCCATCCTTGGCTACCGGCGCCCTCTGGAGGAGCAGGACCTCTGGTCCCTGAAGGAGGAGGACTGTTCGCAGAACGTGGTGCACGGGCTGCTGGAGGCCTGGAAGAAGCTTCAGAAGACTGCTGCACGGTGAGGCCTTCTCTGGGGTCCCCACGTCCCCCCACCCCACCCCACTACACATGCCCCAAATCTCCTGCAGAGGACTGAGGTGATCACAGGGGTCGGGGTGGGGAGAAGAGCAGTGCAGGGGGATCACCGGCTGGGACACTCAGCCCAGAGTGGTGCCAGCTCTCCCCAGCCCTACTGACTCCAGAGGGCCCAAATGTGGGCCCAAATGTGTAGATGAGCCCAATTTCCAATTGCCCTTCAGGGGACGCTCTGTTGTCTCCAGGTTACAGAGGGGGAGGCGCAGGAGTGAAGATAGGACAGTGCCCCCCGCGCCCCCTAGTGGCTGGTGGCAGAGCTGCCCTCACACCCAGGTGTCCGGGCTTATCCTGCTTGGCCTGAAGGCTGGTTTCCAGGGACTTCCCTTGGAAGGGGAAGGGGCCAGGGGAAGAAGTTTGAGGCCAGCCTCTCCCCTCAATCCTGCCTCCTCCTGTTTGGAGGCAGGGGCTGGAGGAGAGGACCCTCTGGCTGAAGGGAGCTCCCACTGGCAGCTTTGCTCGCCAGCCCCAGCTGTGCTTGGCTCCTGGGGCACGTGTGCCTGTTTCTACCCACGGCTCCTTCCTCCCTGAACCAGACACAAGACTGCCGCGTCATCCGGGAAGAGAGTGTCCGGTGAGGACGAGATGCTGCTGGGGGGCCAGCGCAGGCCCCAGCAGCCCTCCTTCCTGTGGGCCCTGCTGGTCACCTTCCGTTCCAGCCTCCTCATCAGCATATGCCTCAAGGTGGCCCAGGACCTGCTCTCCTTCGTCAATCCACAGCTGCTCAGGTCTGACCTCACGAGCTCTGGTGGCCACCCTCCCATGGGTAGTGGGGGCTGGCTGGATGTCCCTGAGGACTGAGCCCAGAGGGACCACACGAAGTGAAGTGAGTCCTAGAGTAGGACCGAAGGGCCTATCCCCACTCCCTGAGTGACCTTTGGCAAGTGCAGTTTCCCGATTCACATAAAAAAAAAAAAAAAAAGCCTGTCTTTAAATCCCCCCAAGGATCCTACAGACAGGTGGCCCTCTTCCCATTTTGCAAGAGAGGAAGCAGGAAAACTCAAAGCAAAACAAACACATGAGGAAGCAGAAAATCAGAGAGGCGAACCGGCCCCAGGGCACACAGCTGGTCAGGATGGATTGGAGTCTGGGGCTCTGAACTCCAGCTGCGGTGCTGTTTCCCGTTGATAGGCTCTGTTGTCTGTTGCGTGGGTGGCTTGGACTGGGAGGAGCTCTCAAATGAAGGGGTAAGAAGGAGAGCCACCTAGCAGCTGAGCCCCCAACACCTTGTCCCTCCATTCGTTCATGTCTGCATTCTCACTAAAAAAACATTTATTGAGTCCCCAGTATACCTGAATGGTGCCAGCCACGAAGGATACAGGGATAAATAAGACAGGATCTCAAAGTCTTGCAGGAGATACCAACGTGTAAACCCGTTAGAGTGGAGTACAGGCCGAGGTGTAGTCAGGTGTCTGGAAATTCCCAGGAGGAGTGGGGAAGCCAGCCTGGGGAGGAGCAGGAGCTGTGGCGTCCCTGCCAGCCGGGGAGGTCATCAAGCTTGGAAGGACAGGGAGGTGTTAGTTGACTAGGTGAGGAAGGAGGGGAGAGGGCAAGCAGCTATGCCACATCACCAAGGTCTCCACCGGCATGACTCAAGAACTCCAGGTATTTCTGAATTCTGGAGGAAAGTGTGACCAGAGGCAGGGGGGAGAGAGGGAGAGCCAAGGAAATCCTTGGAAGAGTTGATGCCCAGGAGGAGCATCTGGTGTGCATTTCAGAAGGATCTCCCTGCCAGTCGTGGTGGAGGGGTGTTGGGGGGGGTGGCTGGATCGATGGAAGGGAGCTGATCAGGTTAGAGGAGGACTGGTCGGTTCAGGCCTGGAATGAGCTAGGACTCAGGTGCGGCTGGGGAGTGGGTGTGTCCTGGGGTGAGGGAGGGGTCAGATACTACCTGGGCATGGATAAGTGGAGGGCAATGAATCTCTTTCACTGGGATGATGAATGTCTTGGAAGGAAGGGTCTGGGCACCGGGCAGGGTGGTGAGTTGAGTCTGGGTTACGTTGGGGCCGAGGTGTGGTGGTGGTGGAGGGGGGACAGTCCCAGCTCACTGGAGACCATGTTTTCAGGGCCATTGGGTAGAAGCCTATGGCCCTGTGGCTGGGCTCTCCCAGAGGGCTCATGTAGGGGGCCCCAGACAGAGTCCTAGGGAACTATGACAGTTAAGGAGTGAGCAAAAAACTGGCTTGGAAGAGCCAGAGCTCAGGAAAGAGCAGATCGTGGCACAGAGTGCAGAGAATGCTTCTGGGACAAGGTATGGCCTTCAGGACAGCAAGTTGACCAGAAAAACAGAGCCTGAGGCAGGCAACCTGGATTTGTTAGTGCGCACCAAGAATGGAGGCTGAGACAGAGGGGAAGCGCCTAGAGCAGGGGGCCTGCCTTGGAGAGCAAGGACCATGGAGATCTAGAAACTTCCTGTAAAGAACACGTATTCATTTTCTGTGGCTGCCGGAACAAATTGCCACAAACTAAGGGCCTTAAAACAGCAGGAATTTATTCTTTCTGAATAACAGAAGTCTGAAATCAAGTTATTGGAGGGTTGGCTCCTTCTGGAGGTTCTGAATGAGAATCTGTACCAGGCCTCCTAGTTCCTGGTGGTTGCTGGCAATCCTTGGCATTCCTAGGCTTGTAGACACATCACTCTAATCTCTGCCTCCAGCATTCTCCCGTGTGCGTGTGTGTGTGGGTGCACACTCCCATCTGTGTCTCTGTATGCAAATCCCTTTCTTCTCCCATTAAGACAGTAGTCCCTGGATTAGAGCCCACCCTACTCCAGGATAACCGTATTTTTTAATTAATTTTTTTAAAGATTTTATTTATTTATTTGACAGAGAGAGATCACAAGCAGGCAGAGAGAGAAGGGGAAGCAGGCTCCCTGCTGAGCAGAGAGCCCAATGCGGGGCTTGATCCCAGGACCCTGAGACCATAACCTGAACCGAAGGCAGAGGCTTAACCCACTGAGCCACCCAGGTGCCCCCAGGATAACCGCATTTTAACTTGATTACATCTGCAAAGAGCCTGTCTTCAAATAAGGTCACATTCACAGGTGCTAGAAGTTAGCACTTTTTGCAATCAACACACAGCAGAAGGAGAGGCATATGGCTATGGGAGTAGCTCCAGGGGTTGAAGGAAGTTTCGTCCCAACATGGGAGAGACTTGGTTATGCCAATAGGTGAAGGTACAGAGTGACCAGCAGAGATAGTTATATCGGCAATCAGGAGAAAGGAGAACAATGGTGGAACATGGTCCTGGGCAGGTGATCAGGGCTCAGTGGGACAGGACTCAGAAAGCCAGAGGGACACCTGCTGTCCTGAGGCAGAGGAGAAAGAGAGCCAGTGCTCAGAGGGAAGGCTGCCGTTGACAGGGAGTTCTCACTGGGTGGTTAAGAAACAAGACATAAATGGGTAGCTACTGAGCAGGGCGGGGACTGGGGACAAGGAGAAGGTAAGAGAGCAGAGGTGAAGGGAGCTGGGGGACAAGAAGTAGCTTAGAGCCCTGGGGAAGGTCACTGAGCAGCACCGGGGGGCCGCTGATGTTGGAGAGAGTGGATTTTGGATTTGGAGGGGCGAGCCTGTAGGGTCACATGGTAGGCTCTCGGGCCCTCGGCAGCCAAGGAGAAGATGCAGGAAAGTCTAATCTGTGGATATGGGGCATTTATTCCTGCTGTGTGGTCCAAGAGGCAAGAAAGGCGGGTGGGTAGGCTGGCAGTGAGCATGATGGAAGGGGCGGGCGGCCGAGCCATGGCAGGTAGGGAAATCGGGGAGGACAGAAGGGAGGAAAGTTGGAGGGTCATGGTCTTGAGGCAGCCCAGGGCTGAGTCTGGCTGTGGGGATGGTCTGGGTGGGGGCGTGGGGGGGGGGCCAGAAAGCCCCCCCCCCCACGCCCCAGTAGGTTTCAGAGGCAGCCCTGAGTGGAGGCTGAGGGCGGAAGGGAAGGGCAGCCGTAGACCGAGCAGCCTGGGGAGCCTCCCACTCTCATGCCCCACTTCCGTCCCTGCAGCATCCTGATCAGTTTTATCTCCAACCCCACGGCCCCCACCTGGTGGGGCTTCCTGGTGGCCGGGCTGATGTTTGCGTGCTCCATGATGCAGACCCTGATTTTACAGCAGTTTTATCACTTCGTCTTCGCGAAGGCGCTGAAACTTCGTTTGGCGATCATTGGTGTCATCTATAGGAAGGTCAGCTGGGACAGGGCAGCGGGGGACTCTAGGGGCCAGCTTGGGGAGCATTGGGGAGGCCTGGGGCCCAGTCCATCACCCTCCTGTCTACCTGCAGGCTCTGCTTATCAGCAATTCAGCCAAACGGGAGTCCCCGGTGGGAGAAATTGTCAACCTCATGTCTACAGATGCCCAGCGCTTCATGGATCTTGCTCCCTTCCTCAACCTGGTGGTGTCCGTACCCCTGCAGATCATTCTGGCAATGTACTTCCTCTGGCAGGTGACTCTTAAGCTCCAGCCTCCGCCCCCTTCCTCTGACCTTGACCCTGCTGAGAAAGGACAAGAGAGGGCAAGTCTGGGTCAGCGAAGGGCTGCGTAATGAACACAAGAACTTCCCTAGCTATTTGGGTCAGGGACAGGACGGTGAGGACGCCAGTGTCTGCAACTGAGCCTTTCCAGCCTCTGCTGTTAGCCTTCTCACAGATCCCAGGGGAGGGAACAGGGACTTGGAGGCGGGATGGGTGAGAGTCTGGCCGTCGTTGTTGGTCAGTCTGTACTTGCCTTCCCATGTGTCCGGACACCCTTCTATGTTTGCCTCTTTGTCCCGTCTTGTCATTATCTGATGGCTGGCAGCTTCTGCCCATGTTCTCAGCATTTGGGCTCTCTCTGTATATCTGCTTTTCGCTATCCATTTGGCTGACTGCCATCTTTTGCTTCCTGCCCAGCCCCATGTCTCTGATCAATAGGGTTTTGTCTGTGGGATTCCATGCGCATACTTTAGTTATCTGTTTTATCCATCCGCCCGCCCGTGCCTCCTCAGAACCTGGGTCCCTCCATCCTGGCTGGGGTCGCTCTCATGGTCTTGCTGATCCCGCTCAACGGAGCCGTGGCCATGAAGATGCGTGCTTTCCAGGTAAGGGCTCTGATGGGTCTGCGGCTCCTGCCCCGAGCACCTGGCCGCTGCCTGGGGGGAGACCCTCACTAGCCTGGGGCCCCTCGGTCGCCTTGCTTACTGAGTGGGGGATGACCATAAGCCACTTCCACAAGCCTCAGCTCACTCTATCCTCACAGCACCCCGAGAGGGTCTTAGCAACATTCTCAGTTTGTAGCTGAGCGGCCAAAGCCCAGAGAGAAACAGAAATCAGGGCTGTGGGGACTCAAACCTGGGTCTTTGGGTCTAATGAGAGCCTTCTCTCTCCCACGCTGTGCCCAATGTGAAGAGCCAGTCATCCAGTCCTTTATTTGCAAATATTTATCAGAATCTCCAGTGCATGTAGAATAAATGACAAATGCCCTCTGATCACCACCCACCAGGCCCCTGCTCACTGCCAGCCCTCGCCCCCTGGGGAATGGCTCAGTGGCAGCCACTCTGACCTTCTTTCTTTTCTCCAAAGCACCAAGCTCTGTGTATCTCTGGGCCACCCCACCCACTGTTTCCTGGGACCTACCTCATCCCTTCCTTCCCTGCTCACGCCACCCCTTTCTTCCCCAGCATGACCTCTGGCTTCCCAGTCCCCACCCCATTACTCTCTCACAGAATCTTGTTGTTTCCCTTCAGAATGTGCCTACTGGGGCACCTGGGTGGCTCATGGTTAAGTGTCTGATTCTTGATTTCAGCTCAGGTCAGAATCTCAGGGTCGTGGATGGAGCCCCCCCATAGGGCTCCTCGCTCACTCAGCAGGAAGTCTGCTGGAGATTCTGCTTCTCCCTCTCCCTCTGTCTCCACCACCCCACCCCTGCCGCGTGCACACACTGTCTGAAATAAATAAATCTTAAAAAAAAAAAAAGGAATATGCACACTGATTTATTAAGCATTTACTTAGGTAACTGTTATCTATCTGCCTCCCCCATCAGACTGTCAGCTTCAGGCTGGCTGGGACCATGTTTGATCTTCTGGGTGTCCAACAACGGCCTGGCACAGAGTAGGCGTTCACTAAGTCGTGTTGAATGAATCATCAATTCGGTGTGCTGTGCCCTGGGTGAGGGTCTGGGGAAACAGAAAGAAGGAAGTGATCTGTGCCCCCAGCAGGCTCCCAGTCTAATGGTGGAGTCATGCATGCACAAAGACCTCCACGGGAATGATAGGAAAGAACAACATGGCTTAGAAACCCAGGAAAGGTGGCAGAGAATTCAGCCTGGGGGGTAGTGGTGGGGAGGTCAGGGATGGAGGCACAGAAGGCTGGAGCTGGGCTCTGTGCACAGAGGAGAAGGGGAAGCTGGACTGGGCCCGGCACCTGGGGGCTGAGGGACAGCCCCAGCCCTGCAGGAGGAGGGAGGAGGCATGGGAGCTGTCCTAATGGCTGCTGGGCATTGTGAGTGCATGGAAGGTGGGAGTCCCTGGGAGCGGAGGTCTGGGAAGGGGAGCAAGGCACCCCACTGCCACTCTTTCCACAGGCAGAACAAATGAAGTTCAAGGACTCACGCATCAAGCTGATGAGTGAGATCCTGGCTGGCATCAAGGTGCTAAAGCTGTATGCCTGGGAGCCGAGTTTCTTGGAGAAGGTAGAAGGCATCCGGGATGACGAGCTCCGGCTGCTGCGCAAGTCCGCCTACCTCCAAGCCATCTCCACCTTCACCTGGGTCTGCACCCCTGTCCTGGTGAGGCTCTCCCCCCGGGGCCGGTCTCCCACCTGCTGCCTGGCCAGCCCAGCCCTCTGGGCCCAACAGACTCCATTCTGATACCCACCTTCCACCCCCTTCCCAGGTGACCCTGACCACGCTTGGGGTGTATGTGTCTGTGGACCCAAACAACGTGCTGGATGCTGAGAAGGCCTTTGTGTCTGTGTCCCTGTTCAATATTTTAAAGATTCCCCTCAACATGTTGCCTCAGTTAATCAGCAGCCTGATCCAGGTGAGCCGGGGCAGGGCTGGGCATTCTGCTGGAGTTTGGGCAGGTTGTTAGGGTCAGGAGATAATCGAGGAGTACTCCTGGAATTGAGGGGGTGGGTATTTCGAATGAGGCTATCAGAATCAAAGGTCGTTTGGAGTCAGAGGGGGACAGGTGAGGTCCCCAGAAACCTGAAGCTCTGAAGACAACCTCCTCTTACCATCATGGACCCTGACTTTGGCAGTGGGAACCAGAGAAGTCTCAGTCATGGGAGGGGCCCCTCACCCCATCTGGGCCCTTAGGACGCCCTGCCTCTCCCAGGAAGTCGGGGAGGGGTGAGGGAGGCTATAGGAAGTGGGGGGCGGGGAAGGAGCCAGCTTCCAAGGCTGACTCACTCTTCTGCAGACCAGTGTGTCTCTGAAACGGATCCAGCATTTCCTGAGCCAAGATGAACTTCACCCCCAGTGTGTGGAAAGAAAGACCATCACCCCAGGTCCAGACACCCTTTCCCTGGGCTGCCCTTGCCCCAGCCCCTGCTCCAGAAAGTCTTTTGTTCTAAGCTTCTGACTTGTTTCTTGTGACTGCCATTTCCTTTTCCCCTTTTCCCACCAGCACCACTTTCTCCCTCTTCTGGGCTCTTCCTCAGTCTACCTCATCCCTCCCCCAGGCCTCCCCCACTTTTCTTCCTTTCCTAGGGCTCCCAGCCCCTGGACTTCCTGCCCTTCCCCTTGAGTCCCTCCCCCCCCAGGGATCCGCCCCACCTTGCCCTGCATCCCCTGACCCTGGCCCTGTACATCTTGGTCCTCCCAGGATATGCTGTCACCATACACAATGGCACCTTCACCTGGGCCCAGGACCTGCCCCCTACACTGCACAGGTACCAGCATCTCCTGTCCCTTCCCAGCTACCTGAAGTGAGCCAAAGTTCAGATCAGTAGCAGAACCCAGTAAGCCCCCGCCACACCCCTCCAGCCCCCATCTGTGGGCTGGAAAGCAAGCAGAGCCTCCACTTGTCAGGGTGGCGTCTGAAAGGGAGGAGGGCTTGGGTCTCTAGGTGGAAGGTCGGGAGACCAAAATCCTGATCCCTACCTCTAACTGGGCTCCTGGCCTCCTTGCCCTCAGCCTAGACATCCAGGTGCCAAAAGGGGCACTGGTGGCCGTGGTGGGGCCCGTGGGCTGTGGGAAGTCTTCCCTGGTGTCTGCCCTGCTGGGAGAGATGGAGAAACTGGAAGGCACGGTGTGTGTGAAGGTAAGAGAGAGGGCAGAACTCCTGGCAAGGGCTGCTAGGCCAGGCCTCGTGTGGACCCTGAGATAACTTCTCTGGCAGGGCTCCGTGGCCTACGTGCCCCAGCAGGCATGGATCCAGAATTGCACGCTTCAGGAAAACATACTGTTTGGCCGAGCCCTGGACCCCAAGAGGTACCATCGGGCTCTGGAAGCCTGTGCCTTGCTAGCTGACCTGGAGATGCTGCCTGGCGGGGACCAGACAGAGATCGGAGAAAAGGTACAGGGCTCTCTCCCATCCTCTAGGGGGTCAGCCCATACAGCTGCCCAGCTCAGCCCAGCTCGGGTCTATATATGTGCCCCTTCCTTCCTCCCCTTCCCACCTTCCTGCCTTCCCAAATCCATGTGAATCACTCAGCTTCCATCTAGTGATAGAAAGTCTTCAAAGGTGTGAGCCAAGGAATGGTGAGTAGACCAGCATTCTGGTGTAATTTGGTGTAACTGGAGATTAGGAAGAGGTGGGTACAGGGCAAAGCAGATCCTTAAAGACCTTGGTTAAAGTTTTAGCCTTTGGGGGCACCTGGGTGGGTTAAAGCCTCTGCCTTCGGCTCAGGTCATGATCGCAGGGTCCTGGGATCGAGCCCCGAATCTGGCTCTCTGCTCAGCAGGGAGCCTGTTTCCTCCTCTCTGTCTGCCTGCTTCTCTGCCTACTTATGATCTCTGTCTGTCAAATAAATAGAATCTTAAAAAAAAAAAAAAAAGTTTTGGCCTTTGCCCTAAAAACCATGGGGCATCAGTGAAAGTTTTTATTTTTAAATTAACTTATTTTTAATTGTTGCCAAACGCACATGCCATAAAATTTATCACCTTGACCATTTGTAATTGTAAGGTCAGTAGTGTTAAGAATATTCACAGTGTCGTGTGGCCAATCTCCAGAATTCTTTTCATCTTGCAAAACTGAAACCCTGTACCCAATTAAACAACTCCCCATTCCCCCCCTGCTCCCCCTAGCCCGTGGCAACTGCCACTCTCTTTCCTGTCCCTAGGAAGTTGACCTACTCCAGGTACATCATATAAATGGAATCAGACAGTATCTGGGTTATTTTGAGACTGGCTCATTTCACTTAGTATCGTATCTTTAAGGTTCATCCATGTTCTCGCATGTGTCAGAATTTCTTTCCTTTTTAAAGTTGAATAACATTTTATTATATGTGTAGATCACATTTTGTTTATCTACTCACTTGTCAGGGGACACTTGGGTTGTTTCCAACATGTTAGCTATTATGAATAAGACTGCTGTGCTGAGGGGCCCCTGGGTGGCTCAGTGGGTTAAAGCCTCTGCCTTCAGCTCAGGTCATGATCCTAGGGTCCTGGGATTGAGCCCCGCATTGGGCTCTCTGCTCAGCGGGGAGCCTGCTTCTCCCTCTCTCTCTCTGTCTGCCTCTCTGCCTACTGTGATCTCTATCTATCAAATAAATGAATAAAATCTTAAAAAGAAAAAAAAAGCTAAAAAAAAAAAAAAAAAGACTGCTGTGCTGAGGGTTGCCAGGGGGAGGGGGATAGGGAGAGGGTGGTTGGGTTATGGACATTGGGGAGGGTATGTGCTATGGTGAGTGCTGTGAAGTGTGTAAGCCTGATGATTCACAGACCTGTACCCCTGGGGCTAATAATACAGTATATGTTAATAAAAAATAAATTTAAAAAAATAGATTAAAAAAAGACTGCTGTGAACATGAGTGGGCAAATATCTCTTAAAGACTCTACTTTCATGTCTTTTGAACATATACTCGGAAACAGAATTTCTCAATCCCATGGTAATTCTTTTTTTTTTTTTTTTTTTTTTTTTTTTTGAGGAAATTGCCATGCTAGGACATGGTATGCTCTTTTCCATAATGGTTGCACCATTTTAAGTTCCCACCGACAGTGCACAAGACTCCCATCATCTACACATCCTCGCCAACACGGTTCTTTTCTTGGGGAGGGGCCTTTGGTTTTTGATAGCAACCATTCTGATGGGTGTCAGGTGATATTTCGTTGAGGGTTTGGTTTGCATTTCCCTGATGAGAAATGATGCTGAGCACCTTTTCTTAGGTTTATTGGCCATTTATGTATTTTCTTTGGAGAAATGTCTAGCCAAGTCTTTGCTCATTTTTGAATGTTTGGTTTTTTTGTTGTTGATTTATAGGCATTCCTTATATATCCCAGATATTAACCCCTTATCAAATATACAAGTTGCAAATATTTGCTCCTATTCTGAAGGTTGCCTTTTCACCCCATTGATAGTGTCCTTTGATGCTCAAAAGTTTTCAAATTTGGGGCACCTGGCTGGCTCAGTCAGAAGAGCATGTGACACTTGATCTCGGGGTTTTGAGTTCAAACCCCGGATTGGGTGTAGAGATTACTTAAAAATAAAATATTTTTTAAAGGTTTTTTTTTTTAATTGATTTGACAAAGACATCAAGAGTGGGAACACAAGCATGGGGAGTGGGAGAGGAAGAAGCAGGCTTCCTGTAGAACAGGGAGCCCAACATGGGGCTCGATCCCAGGATCCTGGGATCATGACCGGAGCCAAAGGCAGACACTTAATGACTGAGCCATCCCAGCACCCCAAAAATAAAATCTTAAAAAAAACCACTTTCAATTTTGATGTAATCCAGTATATCTTTTTCTTTTTACTTTTGTTGCCTATGCATTTAATATCATATCTGAAAAATCATTGCCAAATCTGATGAAAAGTTTCCCTCGGTGTTTTCTTCTAAGAGTTTTACAGTTTTAGCTCTTTGGGGTATTTGGGTTTTTTAATACTAATGACTTTGGTGGGCGCCTGAGTGGCACAGTGGTTTAAAGCCACTGCCTTTGGCTCAGGTCATGATATCAGGGTCGTGGGATCGACCCCCCATTGGGCTCTCTGCTCAGCATGGAGCTTGCTTCCCTTTCTCTCTCTCTTTGCCTACCTCTCTGCCTACTTGTGATCTCTGTCTGTCAAACAAATAAATAAAAAGTCTTTTAAAAAATTTTGTAAAAAAAAAAAAAAAACTAATGACTTTGGTGCATATTCCCTCAAGACAGGCATTCTCTATTGTGACTATAGTCAAATTATCAAAATCAGGAAATTTAACATCGATACAATATTATTTACTTCACTGTTTGTATTCACATGTCCTCGTTTGTTCCAGTAAATGTCTTTTTTTCGTTATTTTCATTCCTGGGCGAGGATCCAATCCAGGATCATGAGTTGCAGTTACTTGTCACAGTTCTTTATTCTCTGTCAATCTGGATAATTCCTCAGTCTTTGTCTTTCAAGACCTTGACACTTTGGAAAAGTACAGGCCAGCTATTTTGTAGAATATCTCTCAATTTGAACATAGTTTAGTGCTCAGCACATAGTAGGCACTGAAGACTGGTTGGTTGAATGAAGACACACTCACATGCCTCAGTCACTACAGCCGCACACCCACCTCCTGCTTCTCCCCAACAGCTCCTCTCCCATCCCACACTTGCTACCCCACCCACCTCATGCTAGGCTCAGTTGCTCAGGGTACCTGAAAAAGCTGGGCCCTATTCCAGAGGGAATGAGGAAAGCTGGAGGTAGGAAAGCAGGCTCTATCTCTGGGGTCTGCTTTCTGGGCCCAGCCCTGCTGCAAGGAGTCTCAGTTTCCCATGATGGGTTTAAAGAGAGGTCTTACCTCTCCTCTAGCTCCTGAACCATCTCAGGGTCAAATTTTGGGATTGGAGCTGGCTTTCTGTTCTTGCTTCTGCCCTGAATAGTTCAGGACCTTGGACAAAGCCATTAACATCTTGGGCTCTTGATTTCTTCACCTAGAAAGTGGGGCTGATGGTACCTCCCTGAAAGGACTGACGTAAGAATCAAATGGGATCCGTGTTATGAAAGTCATCTGCAAACTGGTTGGGCGATGGGAGATTAAAAGGCCTATTACGGATCCCCTGGGGATTTCCAGCCTTTCAGAATATAAAGGCAGTAGGCAGGAAAACCAGCTGGGCAGGGTAGTGGGGCAAAGGGAGCAGGTTGTCCTCACCTGCCCCTGGAGGACTTTTGAGAGCCACCACCTCTTCCTCTGTGGCCTCAGACCTTCCCGGGGACAAGATCAGGCATATCAAATGCGAATTTTGAGGTCGACCTTGTTGAATAACGGTTACAAGGCCCTTGTCTCCTTCCACCTGTCTGACTCCCTTCTATCTGATACACACCTCCCACCTCTCTCCTCCATCCAGGGCATTAACCTGTCTGGGGGCCAGCGACAGCGGGTCAGTCTGGCCCGAGCTGTTTACAGTGAAGCTGATCTTTTTTTGCTGGATGACCCACTGTCAGCCGTGGACTCTCATGTGGCCAAGCATATCTTTGACCAAGTCATCGGGCCAGAAGGTGTGCTGGCAGGCAAGGTGAGGCCTCCGGGAGGTTGTGGGGGCGTCCCTAGGGTGAGATCTAGAACCCTAGGAGAGAGCTGGTGCAAGGCCCCGGGGTTTGGAGGAGACCTGGAAGAACAGGAGGCCTGAGAAGCAGGAATGTTGGTTGGGTGGCGGGGGACCCACCCTGGAGGCACTGAGCCCATGGCAGTGAGCATGGGGTCAGCCACTGATGTGCTTATCCTTGCTCCCTGGCATATGGGCACCTCACACCATCTCTATGGCCCTGTACCTGTGCCAGGGGTGTGTGCTAAGGATGGTGGAAATGGTAGCTTGCTGTCCTCTCCCCAGACACGGGTGCTGGTGACACACAGCATCAGCTTCCTGCCCCAGATGGACATCATCATAGTGCTGGCTGATGGGCAGGTGTCCGAGGTGGGCTCCTACCCAGACCTGCTGGGACGCAATGGCTCCTTTGCCAACTTTCTCTGCAACTACGCGCCCGAGGAGGACAAGGAGAGCCTGAAGAAGAACAGCAGGACCGGTATCCGCCATCCCTGACCCTCCGCATTCCTGTGCCCTCCCACCATCTCCCCTGTCTTGGGGATCTCTGAGTGTCTCTGGATGGGCCCGGTGTCCTACAAGGGAGGTCCAAGGAACTTGGGCCATCTGTGTGAGAATCCAACATTGCCAAGTGCCTCCCCCTCCTCTCCCCTAACAGTGTGACCTTATGGGCAGCTCAGGCCTCGGGGCCCCACACTTCCTGTGTGTCCAAAGGGCATAAGGGCCCAGGCCCAGTCTGTAGGCAAGACTATCTCACAGATAAGTCATTCGGTAAATGGACAAGTGGTTGGAAGGGTCATTTCGTTATCAACAAAGATTGTTGAGTAATTACTATGTCCTAGCACTACTCTCGGCACTGAGAGATGGCAGCGAACAAATGGAAAATTCTGTGTCCTCATGGAGTGCTTTGAAGTGTCTGGACCCCTAAGACCCCCCCACCCAACTTTTTGTCCAGTTCTGACTCCTCAACCTCCCAGACCTCTTCCTGAGTCTTCTTGCCTACTGCTGCATAGACAGCTGTCATGTGTTGAACATGTGCCACGGGCTGAGCCCCTTGCTAAGCATTTGACACACATTCTTTCCTTTAATCCTCACAATGACAATGACACCATGAAGCGGGTACTATTATTATCCCCACTTTACATGCCCGCCTAAAGTCATGCAGGGAGGAAGTGGCATTTGAGCTCAGCCAGTGTGCCCCTAGAGCCCAAGCTCCTGACCCTTATATTTGAGACCTTCTCCAGTCCCCGATGGGAAGTTTTTCTCCTTGTCTAACCTAAGTCTTTCTTGCTGCCTCTTTTTTTCTTTCCCCAGCTCAAAATTGGTCATTTATTTTTGTCCTTGTCCTTGCTGTTCTTTCATGCCTCTTGTGTTCTCTCCTGCGTGTCCACTGGGGCTTCTTCTCTGGCCTGGGGACTGGAGAACACCGGCGGCTTGCAGGGCGAGCTAGCCCGGCGCTTCTCCTTTCCCCCAACCTGCTGCAGCCTTGGAGAACACAGAGGATGAGGAGCTGCTGCTGATTGAAGACACGCTGAGCAATCACACAGACCTGACAGACGACGAGCCGGTCCTGTATGAGGTCCAGAAGCAATTTATGAGGTGAGCCCCCGAGAGCTCCCGGCGCCGTCCCTAAGCCCCGCCAGGTGGGACACGGGTGGGCAATCTCCCTGCTGCTCACAGCCTGGGCCTCCAGCTACAGCCTGAACCCCCTGGGGCTCTGGCCTGTGGGTGTGTTAGAGACCACCTCCCTGGGCCTGACCAGCTGCCTCCACAGACAGCTGAGTGTCATGTCCTCGGAAGGCGAGGGCCAGGGCCGGCCTGTGCCCCGGAGACGCCTGTGTTCAGCAGAGAAGGCAGTGCAGGCAGCAGAGGCGAAGGCGAGGGGGGCGCTGATCCAGGAGGAGAAGGCGGCGATGGGCACTGTGAGTAGGATGGACAAGGGAGGCTGGAGAGGGTGGGCAGGCCCCCAGCCATCCTGGGGCTCACGAGAGTCCTCTGCCCTTGACTGCTATGCCATGTAGGTGAAGCTGAGTGTGTTCTGGGATTATGCCAAAGCCATGGGGCTCTATACCACAGTGGCTATCTGTGTCCTATACCTGTGTCAAACTGCGGCTGCCATTGGGGCCAGCGTATGGCTCAGCGCCTGGACTAATGAGGCGATGGTGGACAGCCGACAGAATAACACCTCCATGAGGCTGGGCGTCTATGCTGCCTTGGGATTTCTGCAAGGTGAGCGGCAGAGATCGCTGGAAGATACTTTCCTCACATCTGGGTTGCCAGATCCCCCAAATCATGCCCTTGCCTCTTCCTCAATCATCACGGCCATTGCCCTGCCCTAGTGCCTCCCTAGCAGCCCATCTGCCTCTGGGCCATCTTGAGCTCATCCCAGCAGCGGCACTGCCTCTCTGAGCCTGCTGGCCACAGCAGCCATCCCATATCTCCTTACGTGCCCACCCCACGCCCTACATGCCCCACACCAGCCCCAGTGAACACTCCTCCACCTCCTCCAACAGGAATCCTGGTGATGCTGGCAGCCGTCACGCTGACGGTGGGCAGCGTCCACGCGGCACGCTCGCTTCACCAGGCGCTGCTGCACAACAAGATGCGCTCGCCACAGTCCTTCTTCGACACGACGCCCTCCGGCCGTATCCTCAACCGCTTCTCCAAAGATATCTACGTCATCGATGAGGTTCTGGCCCCCACTATCCTCATGCTGCTGAATTCCTTCTACAACTCCCTCGCCACCCTCGTGGTCATCATGGCCAGCACGCCGCTCTTCACCGTGGTCACCCTGCCCCTGGGGGTCTTCTATATCTTGATGCAGGTCCGCAGCCAGTGCGCGGGCGAGGTGCTGGTGTGGGCCGGGCTCGGTGTGGGCGGGACTCCCCGTGTGGGCGGGGCTCCCTGTAGACCGGGCGCTAATGCCGGCTGGACTCTTCTGTTAACTAACAGTCAACCTGGGTTGAGACTTAGGGAGGTCAGACTGCGGGTCGGTTAGGGACAGTAGTTACTTCACGTCTTTTGAAACTCATTTTCCTCACCTGTAAAACAGCATCATAGAACCTACTTTGTAGGGTTGTTGCTAGGATAAAATAAAATCCTTGTAAATTGTGGCTGACCCTGGAACTCCTTCTTGCTGCCTATTTTTTTTTAAGAATTTATCTATTTATTTATTTGACAGAAAGATAGAGAGAGCCAGAGAGCACAAGCGGGGGTAATGGCAGAGGGAGAGGGAGAAGCAGGCTTCCTGCTGAGCAGGGAGCCTGATGCAGGGATTGATTCCAGGCCCCTGGGATCATGACCTGAGCCGAAGGCAGACGCTTAACTGACTGAGCCACCCCGGCACCCCTTGCTGCCTATTTTTAACTAAAATGCTGTTAACAGTGTGAGATGCATTATCCTTCCCCTCCTTTATACATATCTAAACATATATGTGCATTTATGTTTTTAACATAGATGACTTGGTAATGTTCAGATACAGGTCAGAGGCTCAGCGGGGCATCTGCCATTCCCCCTGCTTGTGTTGCTGGGCCCCTGTACTGCCATGAGTTTAATCAGTTGCTGAAGGTAACCCACGAGGTGGCTGGAAGCTCAGGTGATGTGGGCTGTGCTCTGTGCAGGGACAGGAGGCTCTCAGATACCCATCCTTTAAGGTCCTGGCCATGTTGGGACCCACAGGCTAGAGGATGGAAGCTGGAGACAGAACTGTGTTTTTTGGGGGGCTGAAGTTCAAAAAACAGGGTGAGGGGCGCCTGGGTGGCTCAGTGGGTTAAAGCCTCTGCCTTCGGCTCAGGTCATGATCCCAGGGTCCTGGGATCGAGCCCCGCATCGGGCTCTCTGCTCAGCAGGGAGCCTGCTTCCTCCTCTCTCTGCCTGCCTTTCTGCCTACTTGTGATCTCTGTCTGTCAAATAAATAAATAAATAAAAATCTTAAAAAAAAAACAAAACAGGGTGAGGTGGGGAGAGGCTCTTTAAGAAAAGGAATACAAAATTATCTTATTTTTGCAAAGTTTGTGATATTCTGACTATGTAGGCACATCACTGGGGCACCTCAGAGGAGACAGACATAGTCACTGATTGAGGAGGCCAAGTGAAGTGGGTTCTGTAATCAAGGCCCCTACAAGCGGTGAGGGGGTCAGGAGCTGAGAGGGAATCAGGAAGGGCTTCATGGAGGAAGAGGCCTGGAAGACCCAGCAGGAGGGGACCGGGGGAAAGGGTGGAATGAGTTCGTGGAGACACATCAGGTAGAGAAAGGAAACAGAGTCTTACTGGGGCGTGGGGCTGGCTGAGAGGAAGCCCAGATGGGTTCAGAGGACATGCAGGACTGAGTTAGGGGGTCTCACGGTGCTGACCTCAAGCTCTTTCTCCATCCTCTGCCAGCGCCTCTATGTGGCGACGTCACGGCAGCTAAAGAGGCTGGAGTCCATCAGCCGCTCGCCCATTTACTCCCACTTTTCGGAGACAGTGACCGGCTCCAGCGTCATCCGGGCCTATGGCCGCAGCCAAGACTTCCAGGCTATCAGTGACGCTAAGGTGGACGCCAACCAGAGGAGCTGCTATGCCCACATTGCCTCCAATAGGTTAGAAGCCTCCTCCCTCACCCCCTGCCCCTCCGGGAGTCCCCACCAGGATCCCTGCAGGAGAGACCTTGAAGTTCTGGGTCCCCCTTCCGCCTTCCCCCATACTGGAAATTGCCTCCTTCCTCCACCCGCCCCACCTCCTGCTCGTCTTGTCCCCACAGGTGGCTGGGAGTCCAAGTGGAGTTTGTGGGCAACTGTGTTGTGTTCTTTGCTGCACTCTTTGCTGTGATCGGCAGAAACAGCCTGAGTCCGGGGCTGGTGGGCCTATCCGTGTCCTATGCCCTACAGGTACGCAGGGGTCAGGGCCCCAGGGCAAGGCCACACTGAGGCAGAGGCCACCCAGGTGTCACAAGCATCTCCTGAGCCTTTGCTCTGCCTGGTATGGGAACCAGCCACAGGTTCTGCTCCCCAGGATTGTGAGCTCCGTGGAGCACAGAGAAGACAGTCCCAGCAACAGGGGACTATAACGCAGGGTGAATAGGTCTTTGTGGAGGAAGGACCCAAACTTGGTGAGAACCCGGAAGAGAGTCTCTACCTTGGGTTTTGGTGCTGGAGAAATTATCTTAGGCTTGGCCCCAAAAGACAAATGGAACTTGTCCTGTCTGTGTGCAGGATCGAGAAGGTCAGCTCTACCAGTGGTTCTGGGCCAGGGATGTGTAGGGCCGGAGTACACCCCATATCCCGGGCCTTCGGAGAAAGCACACAGAGAAGCCAGGGCTGGAGAGCGGGCTGTCTCCCCAATATCAGCCTGTATTGTCAGAAGCTTAAATAACTACACATGGCATTTTTGTGACTCAGATCGCATTTCAAGGCCACAGAGAGCCTTGAATGCTTTGGAACAAAAGACAATCTAGACAAATGAGCCTTCTCAAACTTTCCCCTGCTGTTGAGTCAGCTGGAGATCTTGTGAAAATGTGGTTTCTGATATGGCAGGGCTAGGATGGGGCGCAGAGTTCTGCATGTCTACCAAGACCCTCTGGTACACAGTGTGGTCCAGGGACTGGTTATATCAACATCACCTGGAAGTTTGTTAAAAGTGCAGAATCGCCAGGATACCTGGGTGGCTCAGTCGGTTAAGCGTCTGCCTTCAGCTCAGGTCATGATCCCAGGGTCCTGGGATGGAGCCCCACATCAGGGTCCTTGCTCAGCGGAGAGCCTGCTTCTCCTTCTGCCTGCCATTCTCCCTGCTTATGCTCTCTCTCTTTCTGTCTCTCTGACAAGTAAAATCTTTTTTAAAAGCTGCAGAATCAAAAAAATAAAAATAAAAAAAATTAAATGATGCCAAATCTCAAGTCCCACTGCAGACCTACTGAATCAGAAGCCACATTTTAACAGATTCCCTTAATTCCCTTAAATTTCCCAGATTCCCTGGGAAGTCTTCCTTAAATATACCAACATTTGAGACACATGGGGGCTAGGGGGCCCTGGGTCAAGTCTTCGAGGTCACTGCCTGAGATACAGTTGTGATTAGAGCCCCAGGTGGCCCACCTATGGGGTTGCCCAGGCCTACCCACTTTGTAAAGGCAAGGAGCATCATTAGGGAGTCAGAACTCCTCCCACAGCTGTTGTGGGGAAAGGGAAGATTACCGTATCCATGACCCAGTCCCTTTGGCCAGATAACATTGACTCTGAATTGGATGATCCGAATGATGTCCGACTTGGAGGCTAACATTGTGGCCGTAGAGAGAGTCAAGGAGTACTCCAAGACGGAGACTGAGGTGGGTACTGGGATGAGCCTGGGGCAGGGTGATTCTGGAATAGCTGGGGAGGGGTGCTTGGTGACCCATCATCCCTACATTTCAAGGCCAGCTCTTCATTTGGAGGGCTCTTCATTCATTCATTCATTCATTCATCCATGATGGCCTATTGAGCATCAGCCAGAGGTCCCAGCAGGTATGGAGGGTCCAGAGTTGAGGAAGACAGGGTCTATCCTCAAGCAGATTCTGATGTCGTGTTCAAAGTAGGACAGGGCTCTGCCCTGGAAGACAGGAGCTCTGGGGAGATGCATCCAAAGAAAGCAGATCGGAGAATCATTCAGCTGGAGGTGGTCAGCTGGAGGGTGAGAATTCCAGCCAGAGATCATCCTAGTTGAAGGAGCAGGGGTGGGGTAGCATGCCCTTTGTTGGGGAAAGGGAGTGTCCCCTACTTGGGGAGGGGGGGGATGTGGACGTTTGTCCACCTACGTCTTCCCATGGCCACACCCCAGACCTCTTCAAGCTCAGAAGCTACACCATCTCTGAGATCTTAAGTCAAGCTTTTAGACCACCCTTCCCAGCCCTCCCAGCTCTCTTGCCCCAAACCCTCTGCTGTCTCAGAACTTTGTCCTTCTACCTTTGTCCCTCTGTCCACTAGCTCATCTAGCCTGGATTCCTTGCTCCATAGGTACCAGCCTGTGCCTCCCTTGTCCTCCCCTCTCTCAGGGGTTCTCACCTACAAAACCCCTCCCTGGTTGAGCCCCTCTGTCTGCCTTCTACATGCTAGCACTCAGCAGCTAAGACATTCCTGGAGAAAAATCACTGATTTTACTTCAAGCTTATGACCAGACACCACCGCTGCATATTCCCATTTTGCTTCCCCAAGAAGCCTGTGTTCCCACTTCCAGAAAGATCTGTAGTGAACCTTCTTTCCTCCAACCCCCCATCTCCTCCCCTTTGCTCAGCCGTGGACCTTGCATGACTTGCCAGTGAGAAAACAGCATGAGATACGAACTCCCTCAACCTTCCTGCCCCCAGACTTTCCATCATGCTTGTGGTCTGTTCACCTTTTCCTTCCTCTTTTAGCAGGAAGCGTCCCTCCTCTGATCAAAATCCACGCCTTCAGACTTCACCTCCCTAATTACACCCTCCTGATCCTACAGCCTGCTCCTTATGTTAGATGACTCCCATCCACGGGCAAACATAAGCTCTTGTAGCTTCCATCCTAGACATACAAACCAACCTCCTTTCCCCCTGTGTTTCTCTGTTCTCCTTTGTCATGAAGCTTGTTTTAAAACCCACATGCTCTCACCGCTTCCCTATCACCCTTTATCACATCTGCCTCCCACAGTCTTGTTTCTGGCCCTGTCATTCCACTGATGACCTGCCTGGTTCCAAACCCAGGGGACACATTTCTGTTCTCATCTAATTCAGCCTCTCAGTGACATTCAGACACACTGACCCCTGCCTTCTTCTTGGATGGCTCTCCTTCCTGGCTTCTGTGACCCGGGCTCTCGCTCTGTCAGTCTCCATTGAGCCCTGGCCTGCCTGTTCCTCCCAGTCTGGCTCCCCTCCCTCCCCCGGCCTTCCCCAGGCATCTCCTGTCACCCCCCTCATCCCCCACTGTCTGGGATCTTCAAATTCTTCCTCTTTGCATCTAGCATTCCCATTTCCCCCATCCATACCCATGATCTTGTCTCCACAGTCACATAGGTCCCCATACTTAGAAGGACCTTACATTGGATTTAATGTTCTGCTGTCACCACTTGGACATTCTTCATAATTACTGAACAAGAATCCCCACCTTTCCATTTTGTACGGGACCTCCCAAATGGTAGCTCGTCCTGTCTCAAAGCCACCATCATCTTATGCCCAATTTATTTTAAGTACCTCCTCACTAGCTTCCCTATTTCCCATCATCCTGTCTCCCTTCTCTTAGCAGCCAGAGGAATCCTTTAAAAACACACCAAACCATATCATTGCTCTGTGCACGGCCCTCTGAGGGCTCTGCATCTTAGAGTAAAAAACCATAGTCCTTAAAATGGCCTGCAAAGCCCTTTGTGACGGGGCCACCCACTATCTCTCTCCTACCTCTCACCTTTGTCCCCATGCTCCAGAACACACCTGGGCGGGCATTTGCAGTTTCTGTTCCTTTTGCCCGGCATGCCGTTCCCCCCAGGCATTTACTTGGCTTGTTGCCTCACCTCCTTCGGGTCTTTATTTAAATATTGCCTCCTCCAGGAAGCCTTCACTGAGCACCCTGTACTGCTACACCACCAAGCATTTCTCAGCACTTATCACTTTCCTACATTAGATACATTTGCTTTTTTGTTGATGGTAGGCACCCCGTCCCCCATACTAAATGTAAGCCTCACAAGGAGGCAATGACTTTGTCTCGTTCACCACTGTGATCCCAGTAGCCATTCAGTAGGAAGGTTTTGGAGCTATGCACAGAATAAACATAGAGATAAAGGATTCATTGGACCACATCGTTGGGCCCTGGGGGACACCAGGGACCCTCCCCCAGGGACCTTGATGGGGGAGGACGGAGGGGGCCTCGGGAGAGAGGCAGACTGAAGAGGGAGAGGGCCAGGCTGGGGAGAAGGGGCCACCCTAATGCAGACCCATTTTCCCTTCCCGGCCAGGCCCCCTGGTTGGTGGAGGGCAGCCGTCCTCCCGCAGGCTGGCCCCGGAAGGGCGAGGTGGAGTTCCGCAATTACTCCGTGCGCTACCGGCCTGGCCTGGAGCTGGTGCTGAAGAACCTTAGTGTGCGCGTGCGCGGCGGCGAGAAGGTGCGCGAGGGCCGGGGGTGTGCGTGGCACGTGGTCGGAACCTATGGGCGAGCAGGTGCGATGCCCCCGCAGACTCCTCCCCACCCCCCTTACAGCCTCACTCACTCCCTCCAGGTGGGGATCGTGGGCCGCACGGGGGCCGGCAAATCATCCATGACCTTGTGCCTGTTCCGCATCCTGGAGGCTGCGGAGGGTGAAATCCGCATCGACGGCCTCAACGTGGCAGACATCGGCCTCCACGACCTCCGCTCTCAGCTGACCATCATTCCCCAGGTCCGAGCCTGTTATAGACCGAGGTTGACCCACAGTCCTGGGGCGGGGGGTGGGGGGCGCGGGGACAGGCCCCACTCTGCTCTGTAGCTTGGGGTCCAGGCCTGGGACCCCTGACCCCCAGCAGGTGCGGAGCCACAGAGCGGCGCCCTGTCATGGATCCGAAAGGGTCCAACGCGTCCTGGGCCAGTCTGCCTCTGCCCTCTGAACCCCTGGGCCGCCAGTCGAGACCAGGATTGCAGGACCCTTCAAGCACCCCACACTCTGAGAGGCTCTGCCCTGGTCTCCCTGTTCTGTGGCTCGGAATCACATATCACTCTTTCTGGCTCTTCTGGAAGGCTTTTTTTTTTTTTTTTTTTCCCCTGCTGACTGGGCACTTTGGAGTCAGATTAGCGGCTCCGCTTTCTGCTTTGGTGGAGGACTTCGTGATTGGCAAAGCTGAGGTTTAACACTTTCCCACAGGCATGTATCAGCCCATGGCCTCCCACCTGGAGGGCCGGGGGCAGAATGGGAGTGCTGCTACCTAATCCCCAGCTTTCTCCCTGGCCCTGGGGCCCATGGTTCCTCATGGGGCCTGAGTTGCCCTCCTCTGAGGCCTTGTCCTGTTCCCAGGACCCCATCCTGTTCTCCGCATCCCTGCGTACGAACCTGGAC
This sequence comes from Lontra canadensis, assembly GCF_010015895.1. Lineage (NCBI taxonomy): Eukaryota > Metazoa > Chordata > Mammalia > Carnivora > Mustelidae > Lontra > Lontra canadensis. The sequence continues at coordinate 10,087,323 of NW_022631037.1, read as the reverse complement.
CCCTTTGGGCATTACTCCGAGGAAGATATATGGCGAGCCTTGGAGCTGTCCCACCTGCACACCTTCGTGAGCTCACAGCCAGCAGGCCTGGAATTCCAGTGCTCTGAGGGAGGGGAGAATCTCAGGTAATGGCTGGGATTGGGTGGGCCAGGAACAGCACCTTGAGGAGCCAGAAGATCTGGCCTCAGATGACACAGAGTCCGGGCCAATGCCCTCCGGGCCTCCAAACTCCCATCTCAGCCTGGGTGTGCTTAGGGCATGTCGTTTCATACTGAACATACACTGTGTGCCAGGCGTGGTGCACTGTCACACTGACTCCTCACACAAGCCCCAGATGTGGTGATGGCTCTATTTTATAGATGAGGAAACTGAGGCAGAGCCAAAGTCACCTAGCTGGGAGAAGGCATGCCTGGGATTTGAGCCATCAGGGAGATTCCAAAGCCCAATTTCATCCTGTCCTGTGAGGTTGTCAGTGCTGGGCTTGGCCTGGGGTGGGGGATCAGTACTAAGCCTATGGATCAGGTAAGAGGAAGTCTACTGTGCATTAGGGAGATCACAGATATTTCCCAAGATGGTGCTGCAGTCTCCTCTGTAGCTTAGGACTGAGCAAAGCACTCCAGCTCATGTGCCTGGCCCAAGCCCTGCTCCAGGCCCTTCTTTGCCCCCATGTTATATCCCCAGCCACTCAGCTGTGCAACGGGGAGGACCAGAGGTCACTTCTTACTAAGTCTAAGTGCTTGAGATTCTATTACGTGTGTTAGCTGTGTGATTTGGGGTAAGTTGCTTAACCTCTCTGTTCTGCCTCTGCCTTCACTGTAAGTGGGAGCAATAACAGTCCTCTACCTCTTTGCACCATGCTGCCTACTAAAAATACAACAGGAGCCACATGTATGTAATCAAAGTTTTTTCCAGTAGCCACATTAAAAAAAGAAAAAGAGACAGGTGAAATAAACTTGAATAGTATATTTTATTTATCCCAATATACCTGAGATAGTATTCTTTCTACAAGTAGTTGATACAAAAATTATTAGAGATATTTTGCAGGTTTTTTCATACTAAGTTTGAAGTCCCATGTGTATTTTCACATTTACGGTACTTCCCGATTTAGACTAGCCATATCTCAAGTATTTAGTAGCCACATGTGGCCAGTGGCTAGCATTTGGACAGGACAGTCTTTAGGTCATTGTGATGAAATAGCGCTTGGCCTGGACAGGCTCCTGCGGTATTTAGCTATTCTTATTCATATTTGTATTATTCTGCTCGGTCCACACCCATGGACTCTCTCCAGGCCTCAGAAACAAAAACAAAACCTTTACATTTGCTCAGCACTTTATAGTGTTCAAAGCACTTTGGTATCCGAGATCTTGTTTAATCTTTGCTGCAGTCCTGTGGGCCAGTAATGAGGCTCCAAAATATAAAATTATTGTCCAAAGCTGCTCAGCTGGCAGAGGGAGGGTCAGGGGCTCAGGGGAGCAGGGGGTTTTGCCCTAAATCCTTCATCGCTACATCACAGACTTGGGTGGGACGCCCGCCAAACCGCCACCATCCCCCACTACCTTAGGCAGTCCTGTCTATGCCCTTCAACTGGATTTCCCTTCCACAGCTGAGTTGGGGTGGCTGGTGGACATGCACAAGCTTCCAGACTCTGCACTCCATAGTGGGTTTTGCTCCATTTTCCTACCCCTGCTTGCTAGCCACACCTCTCGGAGAACATTTCCTCCATTGCCATAGAGGCCAGGGTCTGAGTCGGGTCGGCTCCCCTCCTCCCTCCCTGAGCTTGGAGCCACTTTAATAATTTTTTAAAAAGATTTTATTTATTTATTTGACAGAGAGAGACACAGTGAGAGAGGGAACACAAGCAGGGGGGAGTGGGAGAGGGAGAAGCAGGCTCCCTGCTCAGCAGGGAGTCTGATGTGGGGCTCGATCCCAGGACCCCAGGATCATGACCTGAGCCGAAGGTAGATGCTTAATAACTGAGCCACCCAGGCACCCCTTGGAGCCACTTTAATAAGCATAACCTGCATCCTATGCCAGTCCTACCATAAATCAGCCCTGAGTTCTAGCTAGAGGCTCCCTCCACTGCCAGAACCTTCATTAGCTGCGGGAATGGGCCAGGGAGAGAGCCTGGCCTTCACTTGTGCTGTGGTGACTCACCCCTTTGGGAAAGGCTGAGGTATTTGTCCTTGGGTGTGGGGGCACAGCCGCCTCTGTGGTTGGGAACACAGCCTTGCTTTGTTCGCTGGCTCTGGCTTCCAAGGCAAGAGGTGGAAGGTATGCATCCCTCCCCTCCTCCATCTCCCCAGTGACCAGACCCAGGAGTCCCCATGTCCTCCCCTGCCCCTTCCTGTTCCCCCATGGGGCTGGGAGATGATAGTCTGAATTGTGTGACATTAAGCTCAGCAAGATGGCATGATGTGCAATTATCCAGGAAGCGCCATTTCAGTGTATTCTGTCTAGAGTGTGAATGACTGATAGAGTAAAGCAAAGAAAGATCTTGGAACTAGCTGAGGAGCAAGGACAGGGGAGAAAGGCACAGAGGGAGGAGGCCGAGGGTTCCAGAGACCGACTGGACTTCACAACATTGTCGAGCACTGGCTCTACCCCAGACCCCTCATCATCCCTGTGGGGTCCAGACCCCGATGACTCCATGTTCCAGGAGGACTGGGCTGAGGCAGGAATGGGAGAGGTTAGAAGAAAGCTGGTCCTGGGCCATTGGGAAGGAATAGAGACGGAAGCAGTTCAGGGATCGAGGCCTGGGTGGGGTGGGGGCAGGTGGGGGCGTCGGGCTCAAGACCCCTGCCTTCTCCGTTGCCAGCGTGGGCCAGCGCCAGCTTGTGTGCCTGGCCCGAGCCCTGCTCCGCAAGAGCCGAATCCTGGTTTTAGACGAGGCCACGGCAGCCATCGACCTGGAGACGGACGACTTCATCCAGGCCATCATCCGCACCCAGTTTGAGAGCTGCACGGTGCTGACCATCGCCCACCGGCTCAACACCATCATGGACTACACCAGGTGGGACACCAGAACCCAGCCGGAGAGGAGTCTGGTGGAGTCATCTGGTCCACTGGGAAGGCAGATGAAGGTGGTCTGGACACAGGAGAGCTCATGGGATTGTCTAGGGCCCGGGAGTGGGGAGGGGGGAAAGGCAGGGCTTCCCAAGTTATGGGTAAGGGGCGGGACAGAGTGGAGTCAATGGCACTTGGGGGCCCAGGGACGTTTTCTGAGACAGGACACTTTCACCAGTTTCCCAGCGTGTAAGGAAGGGGCACACTGGGGCTCCCTAGGCATTCCAAATTGTGCCCAGGCCACCTCCCTCCAGCCTGTGAGGCGGGGCTGGCTCCTTCCTGGCCATACTCTCACTCCCTGGGCCCCAGGGTTTAGGGCCCGCACCCCTCGTTCGTACCTCACTCCCACAGTCTGAGTGGGGCATACAGATGAGGAAGCCACTGAGAGAAGTTCACGATGCTCAGGTCCCTGCCTTGGGGGGCTGGACCTGACAGCACTGTGGGAGGCAGATGCTCTGTGGTGAGAGCTCGGGGAGCGGGGCCGGGGAGGCTGAGTTCCAGCCCCTGCAGCTGCTGGGCCCCTGTGACCTTGGCCAAGGGGCCAAACCAACCTCTTTCTCTCTCTCTCTTTCTCTCTCTCTGTCTCGGGGTTGTTGTAGGGAGTCAATGAGCCCCTTTCTCCCTTTCTTTAACCCTCCCTGGCACCAGGGCATCTAAGGATTAGGGACGGGGCCTTGCCCTCTAGATCTTACGCCTTCCCTGGGGAGGCAGCCGCTCAGCCAAAAGGAAAACCTGGGAAAGGAAAACCTATTCCCTCATTGTGTCCAGTGCTAAGGTTCGCTGCTGGAGGACAGCATGAGGGGCTGAGGGGTCAGAAGTGTCAGGGAAGTGACTCGGCGCTGGCCTGGCAGACTGGCCGCCTCGGAGACGTGGGAGCTCCGGGGGATGAAGGGGAGGAAGCTGCAGCCAATCTGTGTTGAAGGAGTGTGGGGGGAGCACAGCTACAGGTGTCCATTCACAACATAAACCCTCATAGCAGGGGGACACGGGAAGATGCCACAGACTGGACGATGGGGCAGACCTTGTCCCTGTCTCGGATGTGTCCCCACACAGCCCTCAGGGGCTTGAGAACCAAGCTGAGAATGCCCGATGCTGCCATCCATCTGTTCCATCCCTCCCCCACTCTCATCCGGCACCCCACTGAGAAAGGAAAGGGTAGACAGGAGGTGCTAGGCCCTGGGTCCAGACAAGGGACAAGGAGGGGCTGAGAGAGTCTGTCCCCAGGCCTAACTGAAAATGGTGCTCACCAGCAGCCTTGAGGGTAGACGGCTCAAACCAGCCTGGGAGGTTGGGAGTTCATTCATTCTGCTGGGACCGATGGAAATGAATCCGACAATCATGCTATTGAATGTATAACTAGAGCTTGGAGGAAGGAAGTAGGGGTCCATGTGTGTAGATGGGAGGAAGCCAGTCTGCAAGGGCAGCCAGAACACTAACTCTCCTAAGAAGAGGAAGTGTCCGCCAGGCCCTAAAGGATAAGTAAGAGTTAGGGAGTGGATGAAATGGGGTATGGACACAAATGTCAGGCAAAGGATGCAACACATGCAAAGGCCCTGGGGTAGGAAGGCACGTGAGGCTGGAGCGTGCAGGGTGAAGGGGGCAGTAGAACCAAGCAGAGGAGGTGAGAGGGACAGGCCCCACTAGGCCACACTTCGGGAACTGTGGTAGAGTCATCCGTCCTCACCCTAAGAACAGTGAGAAACCACTGAAGGGGGGAGGGGCCGTCTGCAGGCTCTAGTTCAGGCAGTGGCCAGGCAGAGATGTGCTCAGACACACTCCTCCCAGAACAAGTTTCCGGGAGCCCTAGATAAGGAAGCAGAGTTTGGCCATCCCCTCCCATCGAGGGGCATCTCCCTGGGGCTCAAGAGAGCCCTTTCTGCACCTGCCTCTCCCTGGTAGCCAGGCTGCTGATCCCGCCCCAGGTGCACCCTGTGCTTCCTTGGCAGGGGATTGGAATCCCAAGCCCAGGCCTGACTCTGTGTGTGTGTGTGTGTGTGTGTGTGTGCAAGCGCGTGCATATAGATCCACCCATCAGCAGCAGCCAAAGTCCCAGATTCCAGGGTCAGGCCTCAGCACAGCCTGGTCCCCTGCCGTGTGCCTTTGTGACTTGGCACAAAGCAGATGGAACTGCGCAGGGGCTAGCACACAGGCCCATGGCTCCCTGAGCACAGTCCTGCGACCCCAGTGAGGGAAGGGCTCATTAAGGAAGCTTTTCGGAGCCCCGACTAGCAGAGATGAATAGCAACCTCGTGTTTGATCCCAGAAACCACCTCATCTGCCAGGAGAGCAAAGGGAGCGGCTAAAATAACCAGCCTTGCAAACCTGCACGTGTGGCTTCGAAGCTGTGTTGGGTGGGTTGCCCGAAGCAGGAGGGTTGGCCTGTCACTGCAGGGCCTGGGCGGTCCCCGGATGGGATGGGGTGGACTCGACCGCCAGGCCTAGGCTGATGGAGCCCTGACCACTTCTTCTCTTTGGCTAGGGTCCTGGTCCTGGACAAAGGGACGATAGCAGAATTTGACTCTCCGGCCAACCTCATTGCAGCCAGAGGCATCTTCTATGGGATGGCCAGAGACGCTGGACTTGCTTAGAATACATTCCCGGGACCTCCTCCCGGCCATTCCTGGTTTTCCGAGTACGTCTGTAGGATGGACTCTGACAGCAGAGGCTGGGGGCATCCATTGGGAGTTTTGCCCTGTCGGGTGCCTCCCAGAATAATTGTGCTTAAAATGCTTTAAATGCAGAAAGCAGGGCCCTAGAGGTGACTGAAGTACCTGAGGTCACAGCTGGCTGAAGGCAGAGCCCAGATGGGTGCCCGGGTCTCCTGATTCCCAACCTGGTGTTATTTCCACGCTGTGCTGTTCTCAATCATCTCATGGAATGACCTCTCTACTCTGTATGATTTTTCATATTTTCTACTCTGAAGTAGTTTTTTTTTTGGTTTTTTTTTTTTTAAGTAGAGCTTTTTCCTCCTGGAACACCAGACTGCCGGGTCAGGCCGTCCTCAGGAACGCAGTCCTGTACTCTGGGGTGCTGGCCTGAATCCATTAAAACCGGGGCACTGACGAAATAAAGCTACATGGTCAACAATACGTATGCCCCGACGTTGCCTTCCTCTGCCTGTTCACAAGGTTTGGGACTTAGGACCTTTGGGGGAGGCAGGGAGGTAGGGGGAGAGGTGGTAGAGGTAGACTTTACATACATTCACATGGCTGGAATTATCTGAAAACTTCAGACTCGATAGCTTTTGGCTAGATATATCGTCTTCGCAGCCAAAATTCACGGGGTAATTGCCAGGAATTCCTGCTCTGCTGTGCAGATACTGTAAAAAGGCAAGAAATAAAGCCCCTGAAATCTGACCCAAGGCCTCCTGGGAAGGCTGCTGTGAACACCTTCACATTTATGTCATCCCTCAGACCTCCAAGCCTGCTCCTCTAGGGGCTGAGATGGGCATGGGGCTTCATTTCCTTGCTCCTTTAGAATGTTCCAGACAGGTCCCCATAAGCAGCGAGGCCTCCAAGCCACTCCTCTTCCTCTGTCTGGCCAAAGCTGAATATGGGAGCAAACAGAAGCCTGGGGGCCTCATCACACACACACACTCCCCACCGCCCCCACCAATCCCAGGCTGGTAAATACATCTTGAGGGGGTAAATTAAATTTGGTCCGAGCAAGCCAACAGAGGACTCATTTTCTGCAGGTCAGAGTCCATCTGGCATAAGGCCTCCTATTTGGAATGGATCTCTCTTCTTTGTTACCTTAGAGTTTTCTCTGACTCTCTCACTTCTTTGACCTTTCTGCTGTCTGATGGGATTGGTTGGAGGTGATGGTTTATCTTTCTTCCCTAAATGGTTTGCGGTAGGTGCAGAGATGGCTCCTCTGATCTGGTTCTCCTCTACCTTTTGGGTCGGCCTGTGCTGCGGGACCATTTGTTAAAGGTTAATCACATTTTTTTTGGCAGCCTGTTTCTGCCCAGGATGTTTATGAGTATACGGAAGAAGACTTCCATCCTTGTGATAAAGCGAGTATGAAAGCACAAATGCCCGAATTATTCCGCCTCTCCTTGGTGCTAAGAAAAGGTCTCTGCTGTGTTCCTGGATTTATTAGGCCAATTTGGCATGACGTCTGCTTTGTGAGGCTCCAGCCGCCCTAAACCAACAGGAACGCGGATTCACTCGGACAGCAGGCTTGGCTGAGGCTCTGAAGGTGTAAGGCTGTATTTCCTCTCCTGCCTTGGGAGTTTGCTTCTGAGCTCTCAGAGGTCCTGACAGGTGCTGACAGCCCAGAGGAGAGGCTCAGTTGTACAAAGTAAATAGCATAATCAAAACCTGTGGTTAAAAGAGGATGACCTCCATCTATCTAGCTCAGCCACTCCGGGGAAATGAAGCTCACTGCTGTGAACTGGGAGGAAGGGCGCTGCACAAAACACCCGTCTCCAGCTGCCACTGACAGGCCACGAGCACCACAGCAGCCGCGGGAGGGAGGGAGGCGGCTCCGGTGGAGGGAACGCTCCCTTGTGTTTTTCCTCCAGAGCGTCGTGTCCCTGGGACTGTCCAGAAATTTGAACCCCCTGGGCTGAGAAGTGCCGTGCTGTTTAGGAGGCCGAAATGAAAGAAGATGGGCTCAGTCCGTTAATATTTGCTTTTAATAATACTTGTTATGTTTGAACAGTCGGCAATGCACAAAGAAAGAAGTTTTCAGTGAATGTTTACACATAGTGTGAACACATGCTTTAAATATGCGGTGGAAGAGGGGTGAAGTCACAGTTAACAAAGCTAAAAAAAAAAGTCCTTGTTATAAATTACACAAAGCATATAAAAATATTTCTCTGAATGCATAGATTAAGACTTTAAACTCACCTACCATCAACTGTGCAGTCTCATCCCACCACCAGACGCTGACTACAGAAGACCTGATGAAGGAGAAGGGAGGCCAGGGGAGAACTCAGCCCTCCCCTGAGATGCCAAGCCCCTCCCTCACTCTCACCTCTGTTTCAGGGGAAGTGCCCCTGGACAGACTCCTCCGTAGGGGCCACCTCCGGGCCAGGGACCTCCACTGCCTCTGAGTCTCTAACTGATCTAGATGGCTAGAAGAGTTTTTGCCCCAGTGATTTAGACATAAATTAATACTGGATTATTTCCTCCGACAGAACTAGCCTTCGTGTTATCAATAAATTGTAACTTTTCCCAACAGGAAGGAAAAAAGGTTAGTAGGTCTAGGTAAACTAGCTTCTGATTGGTTGAAACACAAGGGAGGTTTCTTCTTTAAAGCACTTCAGAGAAGGGATAGTAAGTAACCTTTACTCAGTGATGCAAACACTGTACAAGGGTGATTAAGTCACATCAGTAACTAGTGGAATACGGGTAAGTCACCGGACACAGTGACTCCGTGAAGCTGGCCTTGAAAACACCTCGGCCTCAGCTCGGCCCTGAGGCAGCAGCGGGAGGCCATTCGCTTAGCACAACATTCTCTTCCGTTGACATCTTCTGCATGTTCTCGCTCAATTAGTCGCAGTGTTCCAATAAAATTAACACAGTTAGGAAGTTCAGTTTCTTTGGAAACTATAGGCACTATGGGGAAAAAGCTTCTTAAGACAGCAGGGATGCTCTTCAGCTGGCTTCGAACCCCTGCCCTCCTGTTTGTCCAAGTGTGCTCGTTCTTGCTTCTAAAGTTAAGCTGTTTGTCTCAACAAGACAGTGGCTCTTTTACCATTAATGACACTGAAGGAGAGAAAAAGAATTCTTGAATGCGCTCTTTAAAGAAACATTCGTGTGCCATGCTCCAGAGTTTAATCAGGTGTCTTCCAGAACAAAGCCCAGGAAGCTCTCGACTGGCTTTGTTAAGTGGACTGGTGGTGGTAGTGGGGGAGCCCTAAGAGCAAACAATTTGTTTACAAAAAGCAACAGGTTTCAGAGTTGTGTAAAAATCCTAATAATTTCAAAATAACCTTTATCTTTGATACAAAAATAAAGATGCTAACTCCTTTAGCTCAGTTTCCCACAGTAACCTTTAAAATAGCAACAGATTCAGTTTCAAAAATTGCTTTTGCATTTCTAGTGGGAAATGGAAGTGGAGAACACGGGCCGGCCATGTTTGTGCTCTTCTCAGACGGCGCAATTAAACACGGAGAGGACAGGAACCGCTTTAGAGATTGAGAAGGGGTGGCGGGGGGTGGGGGGGGTGGAGAGAAAGTGGTCGCTTTTTTGGAAAGCATCAGAGAGCCCTCTAGCGGCCACAGAGTTAATGCAGCAAGGGCGGTCCAGGCAATGGCGGCCTAGAGATGGGGAAGCAGTCTTGAGGGCTCACAAAGGAGGGGCGGGGGAGGGGCAGCTCTTTTGGTTAACAGCATACGTACAACTAGGAAACTGAATTCTTAAAGACTTTGAACCTGAGTAACATTTATAAGTAGGGTATGTGAAACCTCACAGCCACTAGTCACACGAAAATTCTTTTGCCCAGTACCTGTGCTTTCCCCAGTTTCCTCTGTGGCCAGCTCCTCCTTGCGGAGAGGCGGGAGGAGGCGACACCAAGAGAGCATGTTCGCCCTGCAGGCGCCCCTGCGAACAGGCTCCGCGCCCTCTCGGTATCTGCGTGGACAGCTCACTGTGGACTCGGGACTGCCGGCTGTTGCCTCTCCAGACCACTTCTCAGCTGTTCACAGCTTCAAGCAATAGGTTTATTGTGCACCAAGAGGCTTGGAAGAGTGGCACCGCTGCTGGGGGGGGGGGGGCCTCCTACCTTGGCAGAATGATGTTAGTGTATGCTACACAGTGGCGCCCAAGGCATTTCCATCCATGGCTGGTCCTTGGCCCAGAGGGGACGCGCACTGTCACAATACTCAGCGGGGAAAGTCCCTGCTGCATTAGTAAGTCAGTTTGGAAGCTCTCCTGTTGTAGCAAGGTCTTTCAGTCAGTGTGGATGCAGCATTTCTGAACAGAAAATTGTTCTCACTTATCATTAGAACCAGTTCCAGCTCCTGGAAGTCTTGGAGTCGAGCAACGTCTTTATCCTAAAACAAAATAGGTTGGGCATGTTAAGAGCAGTCACTTGTCTCTATATGTTTGGTGTGTTGTGTCAATACCAGTATCTCAGCTCATTTTAAGAGTCTCATGCTCTACCGACTGAGCTAGCTGGGCTCTCCACTCATTTTAAAGCCAGGGAGAAAAAGGAGGAGGGGGAGAAGCAGGGGGAGGAGGAGAGGGGGAGGAGGAAGAGGACGACGGTCGAGAAAAGGAGTGGAAGAGGGTTGAGAAGAGGAGTGGAAGAGGAGGAGGAAGAGAAAGAAGAGGAAGAGGAGGAGGAGGCTCGGGAAGAGAAGTGGGAGGAGGAGGAAGAAGACGAGGAGGATTGGGAAGAGGAGGAGGAGGGCGGGGGGAGGAGAAGAGGAAGATCCCAGTGGCAGGCTGTGGGTGACAGGGCAAGAGAGTCCCTGGGGGTATGAGCTGGGTTGGCATGGAGGCGGAAGCCCTTACCAGCAGCTGCTCCAGGATGAGCACCCCCTGAAGCGAGAGGCCATTCGGATCTGTTCTCCCCAGGTGCCCTGAGACGCCATGGATGCTGGGAGGACCACACACGTGTCCATGTGGATTTGTGTTATCATCTAACCTGGTTCTTAACACTGGCCGTATCTGATAGTGCAGTAGAGTGACCCTTACCTATCACCCCACAACCAACCAAAAATGGGTACATGGGAATTATAATTCAGAACATTCTCTCTGGTATCCTACAACTTTCAAAAATGTCACGTCTCTGTAGACGCAGTAGAGGGAAAGAAAGCTCAATGACAGCGGCTGGAAAACCACCCTTTGGTCCTTGTCTAGTCTCTTTTCAGTTCTCAACTATGATTCACACAGCCAAGGAGGAAGCTGGGTATTTTCCAAATGCAAAAAGCCACCAACCACTCGTGCTTAACAGACCTTCCTTACCTTTCTTACCAGAGTATTGGGTAACTTTCTGATCTTCTCCACCTGATCTGGATTAACACCCAGCTCACAGCAACTCACTCTGAGTAATTCTTGATAGGTGAGCTCCTGCCGGTCCAGTTCAATTTCAATGAAATCATTTTCTCGAAGAGATGGGTTCTGAATCCTCACCTTGAGTACCAGCTCTAAGAAAAAGAGAGAGAGAAATGTTCACGGATGAGGCCTGCACCATCAGCCCATGTAATTTAAGATCTTCCCCAGAAGACGGTTCTACATAACTATGTCCCGTGCCAAAGGCCTGCACCACCCCGTGAGAGAAGCCAGCCCCGTTGGCAGGGTCAGCTCAGCTCCACTTCCGGCTCCGCCGCCACTCTCCTGCACTGCCTGCCCTACGTGGAAGACTGCAGTTCACTGAGCAAAAGGGGGGAGCGTTGCGGGGCGAGACAACCATCCAGTGTGCGGAAGGACAATTTACTTTTGCTGCTGGAGCACAGGTGAAGGTGTACAGGTGGCTTTGGGTATCAAACCACACAGGAGCAGGGCAGGGGAAGAGAGATGAAAGGAAGGCACAGGCAAGGTATGGGAGAGGAGTGACTCTAAAAGGACTTAATACGTGTGAATATAAAGGTATCGATGAATGATGACATTCCTTGCAACAAACACAGTAAGACAGCGGAAAGATAAGCTACTAATAAGAAAGACAGTCTAACTGTGATCTGAATGCAGTATACCTCAGCATGGAAAGAATCTGGGCTTTGGGAGTGAATAAGCACTATTATTCAAGGGTCTGGGATCTAAGCCCTCCGTCCCTAAAATTCTGAGCCTGGCTGCCAAGATGGCCCACGCCAAGCACCTACATGGGTCTGTGGGTTCTGCTTTGCTCTTTACGTATGAATCCCTCATGGCAGCTCTAGGCCACGCCTATCAGCACCTGAATGTACTTCTTTCCTAGCTCTGTCCTCCGTGTAGACCTAGAAGGCATGACATAGCTAGAGTCTAAGTGCACCCGGTGTGCACAGCCTCATATCTGAACACCACTCTCTGCCAGAAGGAACCAGGGCTCCTTGGAGAAACAGATGCTTCTGGGGCTGGGGTAGGGAAAGTTACACTGGAAGCCTGGACCTTCTTGCCACACCAGAAAGGACACACTCCAAGAATGATGGGACATGTCCATGCGACATGAGAACTGGCTTGAAGGGGCTCCCTCTGGACAGATTTGGTGTAATTTGAACATCAAGATAATGCTAGTAATGAATTATAACCTAATGTAAAGAAACTACGAGTTCATACTGATATAAAATATGGAGGCTAAGGGAAGGTCCTTCTTTACAGTAGAATAGCGACTAGTATGTAGAGAAAGATGATAGGGGATCATATTACACAATACCGGGCCTGGATTCTTCAAAAATACTGAGGACCAAAATGACAGAGAAAGGCTGAGGAACCTTCTACGTGAAAGGAAAATGGAACAACAGGATAACTAAATGCAACGGGTGACTCCGGGCAGGGGGCAGGGGGCAGGGGGTAGGGGGCAGAGGTGGAGGGAGAGCACAGAGCCGCCAGAGGGCACCATGGAGATAACTGACAACATCTGAATACGGCCTGGATTAGAGAATGGTAATGTAGCAAGGTTAATTTCCTGAATTCGATCACTGGACGGTGCTTATGCAAGAGACCACCCTTGTTCTTGGAAAATACATACTTAACTATTTCAAGATAAACAACTTGTGAATCTGGGTAAAGAGAGCTCCTTAAACTAGTCTTGCAAAATTTCTGTAACTCTGCGATTAGATTCTCAATACCTACATAAATCTCACCCCCTACTGCCCCTTCCACCCTCCCGCCCCCAACCAAGAAGTGCATCACTAGACCTCTGGACACCGGTTGGCCCGCAGCGAAGGCTGCTTCCCGCCGCAGGCTTACCTTGCATATTAAATGGAAATGCCCCCGTGAAGAAGAACGGCTGGAATGCTGGCGTCGGGCCTGCATATGTCCCATTTTGAGGCTCCAGAGACACTGGTGGCTTGGACGGGACAGAAGAGAACAACGAGCGGCTCTGACTCACTGGTGGCTGACAGACAGGACCCGGTTTTGTGCTTTCTGGTGTTCTGAGTATGGCAGAGGGGGCAGACACGTCCCGGTTCTGAACCAGTGCCAAAGAGGTGTGGTCCCGTGGAAAGGCCCCAGCCAGGGGAGGCTCCCCCGTGGGGAGCAATGGAGCAGAGCCATCTGCAGCGGGCGATGCCGGCGGTGTGGAGGGACCCCCGTTCTGTAGCTGGCCTGGATCCTCTGCCGCAGGGGTGTAGATGAAAGGGAAGGCTGGGTTGGCCAAATAGTTGGGAACAAAGGGCAGTTCTGACTCCTTCTTCAGCTGGGGGAGGCTGTCAGCACCATCATCTTCTTCCACTTACAAAGAAGAAAATGCGTAACATTTACACAGCCCTTTAAAAATCACCAGGGAAGAAGCGTCTTGTGAAAGCTAGTGGTCTGTGACATATTTTGTTCAATGTTTACCGCCTCTTCAAATCAGAAGAGAAAAAAAGCGTTTCATCAGGTTTATGATCGCCATTTTTATCACCTTAAATTTTACTGATTAAAAGAATAAAACCTGGTAGCGCCTTGTCTGGAAACCACACGGAATTGCTATCTTGGCACGGTAATATTACCTCTGCTTTTAAAAACAGATTTGCGGTTTGAGTGGCCTCAGGATCGCGGCCAACAACACTGTGAGTCTTAAATTAGTTTGACAAAATCAGAGGTTGCCCCCAACACAGACTCACCTCCCATGATCTTCCTGATTTCTCTCCTTGATGTCAATTGTACTGGCATTTCTCCTTTTGTCGTAAGAATCTCTTTGTCAGCTCCTGATTGTAATAAGTAGGAGACCACCTGACCGTGATTGCGCTTACATGCCCAGTGTAAACAGGTCCTGTCCCAAGGAAAGAGAAAAAAGAGTGAGTTAAAAGGCGAGAGGTGATTCGGGATTTCAAATCCCATCTGCTTGTCAAGAAATATATAGAAGCCCAATAAAGAGTTCAGATAGAACCAGGAAACCAGGCTGGCAACCACAACTTTTCTTTCCAGAAAGCAGGTGCTTGAAATTTATTTCTAAATTTCATTCTGGGCCCTTGGGAAAAACCAATTTATCCTGGGAGCTTTCATGTCAATGGCTTCCACGAGGCTGGCTGGCCAGCGAACTCTGATGGTACTGCTGAGTGGTCTTCTATCAGTGACGCTCATTAGACTATCCCAGTCTCTTTACAATGTTTTTATAGGGCCCCATTCCTTTTTAGGGACAATGGCAACTTGCTTCATATGCACCAAATGACACATGAAGATTAAATATTATCAGGCTAATAATCATCTACAGCTTGCTCTGCTGCTAAAATTATTATAGCTACAGTAGATATTCCCAGCCGAATCTCGGTTGCTCACTCTTTTCCTTTTCTTTCCTTCACACACACACACACACACACACACACACACACACACACACACACGGTTTTGAAATTTCCATTTCTGAAAAAGTTGGCTTCTCTAGTTCTCTCCAGAAGGCTCATCTGCTTAAACGTACAGCACCGCACTCAGACTTTAATTCCTACGGCATTTAAAAAATGTACATCAACGACCAAAATTTTGAAGAACAAACTCTTCTGGGGTGCCTGGGTGGTTCAGTGGGTTAAGCCTCTGCCTTCAGCTCAGGTCATGGTCTCAGGGTCCCGGGATCGAGCCCCGCATCAGGCTCTCTGCTCTGCTCAGCAGAGAGCCTGCTTCCCCCTCTCTCTGTGCCTGCCTTTCTGCCTAATTGTGATCTGTCTCTATCAAATAAATAAATAAAATCTTTTTAAAGATTAAAAAAAGAAGAAGAAAAAAGAACAAACTCTTCTAACATATTAGCCTCATTTAAGTAAAACTAATTATTTACTATTGTACACATAGGGTTTATGCATACTCTGAAGGGCTATTAACACATAGAAATATAATTAGCATGCCAGTTAAAAACTCCATCTTAACAGAAATGAAAGGATTCAAAGTTACTAAGTTCATCCCCAGTTGCCAAAAGCTGAATGATATTAAAGAAGGAAAATATTTTTCCCCTCTGTTCTGAAATGTCCTCACTCACCAATTCTCTAACTGAACAGAGGTAAATATCTTCAGAGCTTACAGCCAAATAAGCCAATATTGTAAAGAACAGAAGAGTATGTTCAGTAGTGAGGGGCAGGTCACCAACCTGGAAGTTTAACTATCCAGGCAGTTCCTTGGGTTCCAGGGAGACACTGATTTGCCCTGGCCTCCTAAACATTTCTGACTTACAGAAAGCCAGCCACTCCACTGATATTTCAGAGGGCTAGCCTGCGCTATTATTCATTAGAATTAGATTATCTGGGTACCTTTAAGATATACTCTATGAAGAAAAGATTGCCATTTTGGGAGAAATAAGGGAAGAGGCTTGATCTCGGCTTCCGAAATATAAGCTCACGAAGACAAGAAAGTGTCTGCTTGGACATACTGGCACTTCGCCACTGAACACATGAACCAAGAACAAGGTGGACATTGCTCCGAGTGGAAGGAGCCAATACATCCTTGATCGTGGGCAAACTGCAGCTGAGTGAGTGAGTGTGTGTGTGTGCGTGTGTGTGTCTGTGGCACAGGCTTGAAGAGTGAATAATGATAATAAGCGGCCATTCAAAAATGAATGGAGCATGATGAGAAAAATACATTCCCTTTTGGAAATAAACTACTCATTTGCTGGTAGTAAATCACTTGTCCATGACAAGCTTGAGACTAGAGAAGCTAATTTACTGCCAGCAGGTCTGAGACCCTCTGGGAAAACCAACTAACTAAAGCATCACCATGTAAAGTGGGGTTGAGTCAATGTGGCGTGATTCCCCACAACCCCATGCCCTGAGTGATCATCATTTACAGCCCAGACTTGCGTGGCTCTGAGCAGCCATAACTCAGCTAGGGAGCACTTTCAACTTTTTCAGGAGCCATTATACTTGTTCCTTAAAGCCAAGGGGGTATGCACACCCTTGAATTACAACTGCTGTGGGAACCCTCTCTCTGAACTTCAACTCTTTCGGCTTTAAATTTGCAGTCAGACTATCCGGTTAGTCCGGGGAAAGTATTTCAGACCAGAGGCACTGGCCATCATTCATCGGTGCTGAAATTGTGGTTATTGAGCAACTACAAATTGAAAGCAGTTACCATTCTGTTTTTCTATGCTAGAGGCTATGTTTTTTGAGGGTAACCTTTATATCCCATTACTCAGCACACTGCTTAATAAGAAGAAAACAACAGTTAACACAGATCTAATGCTTTTTACACGGAGGACACTGTTCTAAAGGCTTCACATCTATTAACTCATTCGATCTCTGAACAACCCCTGAGTTAAGTGCTGTTATCAACATTCCCCTCATTTTCCAGAAGAGGAAACAGAGGTAGTCAGCAAATAAGGGAGCTGAACAGTACCCTAGGTGGTGATTAAGCTTTACAGGGACGATAAAACAAAAGAAGGGACTAGGGAGTGCCAGAGGCGGGGGAGGGGCACGGTGCCATTTTAAATAAAGGGCTGAGGAGAGGCTCACCAAGGTGACATGGGCACTGATACCTGAAGGAGATGAGGGAACAAAAGCATTTTAGACTTTGAGGGAAGAAAAAACACAAATGCCTTGAATCAGGGCCATGCCCGGTGTTCTGGGAAAAGCTGGAGGGCAGGGGAGCAGAATGAGGGAAGCAAGGGTCAAATTCAGAGATGAGGCATAGAGGTAAGGAGAGAGGACAGTGCAGACAGGAGGCGGAAACTCTAGGACTGCGGGCTTTTACTCAGAGTGGGATGGCAGCCATGAGAGGGTTCTGAGAAGAGTGAAACAATCCGACTTACAACTTACGTTTTCCGTCAGGCTCCCTCTGGCTGCTGTACTGAGAAAAGACTGCAGGGTATTAAGGGTAGACGCAAGGAAACCAGTTGGGGGGCGGCCGCGAGAATCCGGGCAACAGGATGATGGTGGCCGTGTACCAGAGGTGTAGAGGTAGAGCTAGTGAGAAGTGGTCCAATTCCGACCACCGCTGTAGGTAAAGCTGGCAGAATTAGCCGACTGGCCAGATGTGGAATATGAGGGAAAGACAGGAGGCAAGAAGGGCACCGAGAGCTCTGGCCCATGCACCTCAGACACCTACTCAGATGAGTAGGACTCGAGGAGCAGGCCTGGGGTGGTAGGGGGAGGAGGGGAGATCAGGAATGCAACCTTGAACTTCCAACATGAGGTGCCTAACAGACACCTTCCTGGATGGATGAGGAGCTTCCTCAAATTCAGCTTACATATACTGAGCACCTCTTATGGGGCAGGCATCATGATTAGGAAAGTAGGGTCTGGAGTCAGATGCTGGCTTCCTTTCTAGTAAATTCTATGACCTTGGGGGAAATTACTTAATCTTGCTGGGCCTCAGTTTCCTCATCTGTAAAATGGAGAGAGTAACATCTATGTTCTTGAGTAGTTGTGAATGAGATAATGAGGCAAAGCTCTCAGAGCCTTGTTTATGTCACAAACTCAGTAAATGTTAGTGATTCCTACAATGCTTCCTCCCCTTCAGTGGTCACAACACTCTTCTCAGCTGGAAAATGAAGTGACTCAGGCAAGGTTGTATTAGCTAAAGCAGGAAAGGGAGAAGAACCTGAGGGAAAGACCAGGCTCCTTCTTCTACACAACACTGCCTCCCACTGCCAAAACAGTGAGTCACAGCTTGCGAACCAGAGAGCCACAGAAAAGGTACACATAGGACAGCAGGCTTGTTTACAAACACTTTTAAAGAAAACAAAACACAATGAGAATAGCTAATGTTTCCTGGCCTTCTGGTGGGCTATCCCCGGCTGTTCTCCTTAGGAGGTAGGTAACTTTGTGAGGGAGTCAGGAGACAATGGTTGTGGTCCCCGCTATCTTATTAATAGCTGTGTGACCTAGGGCTGGTTATTTTCTGTGGTTGGACTCAACCACCCATCTCTAATGTCCCTCTCAGTTCCAAACTGTATGATTCCACTTTAAAAAACAAAGCCTTGGGGTGCCTGGGTGGCTCAGTGGGTTAAGCCTCTGCCTTCAGCTCGGGTCATGATCTCAGGGTCCTGGGACTGAGCCCCAGCACTGGGCTCTCTGCTCAGCGGGGAGCCTGCTTCCCCACCTCTCTCTCAGCCTGCTTGTGATCTGTCTGTATATATATATATACATATATGTATATGTATATATATATATACATACACAAACATATATAAATAAAATCTTAGAAAAAAAAATAAAGCCTTAAAAAATAAAATAAAAAATAAAGTCTTTCCAAGCTCACTTTAACTCTAAGCTAGCTAAACAGGCTGGTTAAGTGATACTTGGATCAAATAAAAATTTAAAATTTAAGTGAGAAGAGGACAGAATGACACCACACTCGGGAACTTAACACTAAAAATTTGACCAGCACATCCTAAAATGACACTCCTTTTAGACTGGGAAGGACTCAGTCTACAGGCAGCCATCTAGAGTCTTGATTCAAATTCTGTATTTAAGATTGTCATTAAATAAAGCTAAACACTCCATGGGATAAACGAGTAAGTCTTCCCTCAACAGGCAGCCGTAGGCAGCAGCAAACCACTGGTGCAGTGAGACAACAGAGACACAGAATAGTGATGCAAGTGATTGGGGTTTTTGTTTTTGTTTCTCCGGTCTTGGGAAAAGAAATCGTGCTAATTTATAAGATTCGTATTTGCTCGGTTGCTTATGCGTTTTGCTCTGTACAGGTGTGTTCTCCAGAAACTCCTAGGGCAAAATAATTCAACACTCGAACCGGGGTGAGCTCCATAGGAGCGTGCGAATCATTGGAATCGTGGCCGCCAGGGTTCCGGCCCAGCGAGCCAGGGGAGCGCAGGCGGGGTGCGGGGCTCGGCAGGGCGGGGTGGAGGGGCGGGCAGGGCTCGGGTGGGCGCTGCCCCGGGAGGACCACGTGGGCGTGGATTGGGGCAGGCCGCGCTCCCCACCGCACCGCGCAGGTCGGGGGGGCCCGAGCCGGCCTCGCGAGCGCCCGGCCTCAAAGGCCCCGGCGCCGGGCCACGCCTTGATGGGCGTCCGCGGGCAGCGCCGGGCCTCGGTCGCCCGCCCAGCGCCCCGGGCCCCGGCCGGCTGCTGGAACCTAGGCCTCCCCCGCTCCCCACTTACCAGCCGTTGACCTCATTTTGGGAGTTCACATCCACCCCGCTCTCCACCAGTTTCTGCACCTCCCGAATGTCCCCCAAGGCCGCGGCCTCCCGCAGCCTCTCCTGCTGCTCCTTCTGCTCTAGGAGAGCGCTCATCTTCCCCCTCCGGCCCAAGCCCCCGCCCGCCCCGCCCCGCCCCAGGCCCGTCAGCGCCGCCGCCGCCGCGGCCCGCTCCCCGCCATGGGGAGAGCGCGGGGCTCGCCCGCCCTGCTCGCGCCCGGCCCGGGGCTGCTGCTCCCGCCCGCCGCCGCCCGCCGCTCCCCAGGCAGCTCCCGGCCGGCCACAGGCCCCAGCCTCCGCCCCGGCCGCGCCTCCCGCGGGCGGACTGCGGGGGACCCTATTCGGAGTGACAACCCTGACCCAGATAATTTCCGTTCCTACCCTCGGCCCGGGTGCCCGGCTGGCTGTTTATGTAACCGCTGCACAACATTACCCGCCGTGATTCATGGACTATTTTTAGACCTCCCCGCCCCGCAGCTTCAGGGGAGGAGGACAGACACATGGAAAGGGAAGAAAGCATAGCTGAGAGCCAGAAAAGCCTTATCCTCTGGCGCAGGCTGTTTACCAGGCATCAAAAATAATTGGTGTTTCTTCGCCACCACCCCCCAGGTCTGTTTGGCTCTTTTTCCTTATCTGAGCCAACGCCTGCCCAGCAGGACGCGGAAACGGGCTGAAAACGATCCTACTATTATAGGCCCATAATTGCGGACGTAGATTACGCTGTTCTTCTCCCGACAGTGCTTGGGACCATCCGGTTCGACTTTCTTTGATTCACTGCTGTTTTCCATCTCGTTTTAGACAGAGATTTCTTCTAACTTGGCTTGCAGGGAAAATATTTATATTGTGCCCGGAGTCTCTAAACCGTAATTTATTACCAATTATAAATAATGATTAATTACTCTCCATGAAGGCCATCTAAGGATAAAAGAGAACGAGGAAGGCTCTCTTTTTTTATCTGGCCCTGATGCCGGATCTCTGGGGAGAGCTGGGGTGTGTAGACGCGCAGCATTTTGCCTGACTCCTGCCTGATCAACGCAACGAGGCTCAGAGCCTGGGTTGGCACTGGTTTACTACCCAGTGGGAGAAACACAGAACATGGTTTTGCTGAGCCCAAGGTGCCTCGGAGAGATCTTCCAAAGTGGCACAGGTCGGAACCGAGCAAATGGGGTCAGGAAGATTAAGGAAATAACCCTGGGGTGGAAAGGAGAAAGGCCTCAAAGAGAGGAGATGAAAAGGAAAGAGACAAATGTAGGCACGGAGTTTTCATTTCCCTCTCTTGGGGCTGCCCAGGGTCTGCACAGCAAGCATTTTTCTTGCTACTGTTTGAGAAAAAGCCATGTCTGTCGGCTTATGACACAGTAATTCACACAGCACTCAGTGCACACCAGGCATTGCTGATTATAAACTGACTGCTCACTTCAACTGACCCCCCGGGGCAAATTGGAGCCCAGCTTGAGCTTACAGTTTTTATTTGTCCCCCAATTTAAATTTTAATTCTCAGATCCAGCATGATACTCCATCTGAAGCTGACGTGCGCAGCACTGGAATTGGGTCCTTTTTAAAAATATTTATTTATTTGACAGAGAGAGAGATCACAAGTAGGCATAGAGGCAGGCGGAGAGAGAGGGGGAAGCAGGCTTCCTGCTGAGCAGAGCCAGATGCCAGGGGCTTAATCCCAGGACCCTGGACCATGACCTGAGCCCAAGGCAGAGGCTTAACCCACTGAGCCACCCAGGCACCCCAAATCGGGTCCTTTAAACATCATTTGAGTGACATGAGCGTAGGTAGTGGCCTCTTTTTTTTTTAAAGCAGTTTTAAAAAATGGGTAGTGACTGCGCCACAGTCTGTGAATCCTTCCTTAAAAGGATTATAGCACGTGCCCTACAACAACTGTTAAATCAGTGGCTATTAATATCTTCTTAACATCAACCTCTGCTCATCTTTGACTTCAATCTTCTCCTTGTTATCCTCACATTAAAAAAAAGAATAGAGAAGAAAAAAACAACTTAGTCCACAAACAAAAATCTCCGGCCATAACTGAACGCGACCTGATGGCTCTTCTTTCGCCTCTCCCTGTTTATAATTTGTCTCTAACTCACTGGGTGTATTAAGCGCACATTGTTTGCCAGGCGCTATTCTGGTCACCGAAGGTGATGCTGTAAACAAATCAAGAATCCCTGATTTCAAAGAACAGAGTCTGGCAGGGGAGATGAGACCAACCACAGAATGTGTAAGTCTTAACAATAGAAGCAGTAGGGCACCCGGCTCCGGGTTTGTGAGCATGAAGGTTAAAAGCAGACTGCACAGATTTGCGTCCCAGCCTTTGCCACTCATATAATCTTAGACGAGTTACTTAAACTTTCTGTGCCTCAAATTCTGCATCTGCAAAACAGAGGGGGTAATAATAGCACCTACTTTGCAGGACTGTTCTACGGACTGGATGAATGTCTAAAGTCTGGACATCGGAAAGGTTCAGGAGATCCTAGGTATGTGGAAGGAAAGTCGAGTCAAGGATGAGCCCCTGATAGGATAGGAAGGCAGCGGTGGTCAGGAAAGGATAACACCCAGGTTTCCGGCTGGAGAGATAGTGGTGCCGTTTACAGGGATTTGAGTCAAAGAAGAAAGAAAAGGTTTCAGTTATGGGGATGATTGACTTCTGAATCTGCTGAGTTGAGCCTTCAGAAGAGCTCTCATTACTGCTTCTACCAACATTTATTCATTTCCAGGCACTACCCTAAGTGCTGTACCTGGATGATCTCATTTGATTCTCACAGCAAACCCATAAGGTAAAACCCTCATTACTATCTGAGGCACAGAGAGGTAAGTAACTTGCCCAACATCCTATAGCTTAGTCATTGATAGAGCAAGGCTTTGAACTCAAGTCAAGCAGCTTGACTCCAGAGCCCGTGCTTTCTTTTCTGATTTTCATGTAAGAAGAGATGCCCGCAAAGAGTTGTGTATATGGGTGTGGCGTTTAGAAAGGAGTTCTGGGCTGGTGACTGGGATTTGGTAGTCATCAGTAAAAGGTGCTAGCTGAAGTCATGGGAATAGCAGGGATAGCCCCAACAGAGTGTGCTGAGTGTCGAGAGAAGACAGCCAAATACGGAACCCTCAAAACACCCAATGTTTTAATGATGGACAGAAGAGAAATCCACAAATGAGATTGAAGGGGAGCCACTGGAAGAGTACGAGGAAAAGCAAAGGAATGGGAAAGTTTGGAGAAAAGAGAATGACGCAGAGTCAAATGGTGCAGAAAGGGCAAGAAAGGATTGAAAAGTGTAGAATGGATGTAGCCACAAGGTGGTGGTGCTGGGGACCTTGGAGAAGGAAGTTACTGTGGAGCTTTAATGATGGCGGCCAGACTGTCATGGGGTTAGGAGAGAATACGAGCTACCTCCTGTGCATTAATATACTGTGTGGGAATCTGGGTGTCAGGGATGAATAAGAAATGGCATATGACTGAAAAGAACTTTCATTTAATTATTTTTTTTTTTTTTAATTAGAGAGAGAGAACAGTGGGAGGGACAGAGGGAGAGCAAGAAGCAGGATCCCAACCAAGCAGGGAGCCCCACGTGGGACTCAATCCCAGGACGCTGGGCTCATGACCCGAGTCAAAGGCAGACACTCAACCAACTGAGCCACCCAGGTGCCCCATTTATTTATTTTTTAAGATTTTATTTATTTATTTGAGAAAGAGAGAGCGAGAGCATGCATGAGAAAGAGCACAAGAGAGAGAACACGAGCAGTGTGGACGAGGAGAGAGGGAGAGAAAGAAGCAGACTCTTCCCTGAGTAAGGAGCCTGATGCGGGGCTTGATCCCAGAACCCAGGGATCATGACCTGAGCCAAAGGCAGACACTTTACCAACTGAGCCAACCAGGCACCTCAGGAACTTTCATTTTAAATGAAGGGAAAGACTCATATTTACAATATTGTGCATGTTTGTTTAAGGTAAAAATGTGGTACAGAGAGAGGGTGATCAGTTGTGTGTGGCCAGTGGGCAGTGAGGGTCCAGGTTGGCTTTATAGAGCTGGTGATGCTTGAGGTGGGGGTGATCGTTGCTGGAGTGAGGGAAGAGCATTGCATGCCTGGAGCAGCGGGACATAGTGTAATGTAGTAGGAAACTGGCGATTAGAGGGTGTAGGGGACCAGTAGCAGATGAAGTTGGAGAGGCAGGTCAGATTGTGGGTAACCTTGTCATTTTTGTATTTTATTTTTTAAAAGATTTTATTTACTTGACAGAGAGAGACCGTGAGAGAGAGGGAATACAAGCAGGGGAAGTGGGAGAGGGAGAAGCAGGCTTCCTGCTGAGCCGAGAGCCCAATGTAGGGATGTGGGGCTCGTTCCCAGGACCCTGGGATCATGACCTGAGCCAAAGGCAGACGCTTAATGACTGAGTCACCCAGCCACCCCTGGTTTTTTAATTTTAGAGTGAGGGGTGATGGGCAGCCATTGAAGGGTTTCAAGCAGGAAAGAGACACGGCCAGATTTACATTTATCAAGCTGGTTGGTCAAGGCAGCCAAGCAGATGGAGGACGACGTAATGGGGGCCATGCTGGAAACTGGGAAGTAGTTAAGAGACCTGTAGTACCTATGGTTTCTTTTCTGTATTAGCTCGCTAGAGCTGCCATAACGAAATATCATAGACTGGGTGGTTTAAACAACAGAAATTTATTTTCTTATAGTTCTGGAGGCAAAAAGTCCAAGATCAAGGTTTCATCAGGTTTGGTTTCTCCTGAGGCCTCTCCTTGGCTTGCAGATGTCTGTCTTCTCTCTGTGTCCTCGCATGGTCTCCCCTCTGTGTATGAGCCTCCCTGGTGTCTCTTTGTGTTCAAATCTCCTTTTCTTAGAAGGACACCAGTAATATCCGATTTTTTTAAAGTAGGCTCTACGCCCAGTAGACTTGAGATCAAGATCT
Organism: Lontra canadensis; assembly: GCF_010015895.1. Classification (NCBI taxonomy): domain Eukaryota; kingdom Metazoa; phylum Chordata; class Mammalia; order Carnivora; family Mustelidae; genus Lontra; species Lontra canadensis. The sequence continues at coordinate 10,063,194 of NW_022631037.1, read as the reverse complement.
GAGCTGAGATCAAGAATTGGATGCTTAACCAACTGAGACACACAGGTGATTAATCACCTCTTTTAAAGGCCTTATCTCCAAATATAGTCACATTCTGAGATACTGGGGATTAGAATTTCAACATATGAATTTGAGGGGGGAGGGGACACAATTCAGTCCATTAATATTTTCCATTAGTAACATGTAAGGAATGGGGTCTGGAGACCCCTGCCTGATAAGATTAAGTCGCTTCCCTTCTCATCATTGGGAAACAACAAATTCATATAATCTGTGTTAACAGTAAATTGGATATTATGATGTTAATAAAGACTACTTTTATTTCTGAGTCTCTGATGTCCAGCAGAGTGTGAAACAGATGATACTGGTGCTCACTGAATTAATGTAGGAGAGATGAATGAATCTGTTATCTGCACTTGTAAAACACATGGAATTGTGTCTGCTCTTAGAGTCTAGGGAAAGGAGAGTTGTAGTGTTAAGACTTACTGAGGGTGTGACTGGATAAGATCCAAAGGCATTTAGTATTTTCATTTACATTTCATTTCAAGTCACTGTTCCATTTTGTCTGTCTTCTGTTGATCAGGAGTTCCCTGGGAAAGGGTCTTACACAACTGTCTGAGCATTCCCAGCCACTAATCCAGTTCCTGGCCCAGAGCACAGAGCCTGGCATGGAGCACGTGATACCAGTGAAGTTTGTGGAATGAATGAGGGGATTAGATTTAAAAGTTTTAGTGAGTAGAAGCTGTAACTTTGCATTCAGCTTTTATAACTCTTGGCGGTTCAAGCGTATAATTTTTTTTCCTTTTTCAGTAGTATAGTGGCACTGGTGAACCTTCAAAAAAATGCTTCATTGAGCAAAGAGTAGTCTAGCCATCAGCTGAGAACTCCTCCAGCTCACTGCTACACCAACAAACTGATATGTCTTTTTCTCTTTCTCTTTTCAGTGGAGAGAGGTCCTTTCTTGTAGCAAAGGCCAATAGCTACAAGTATGCCCTGAAGTCTGTACCACCATTATCTTCTTCTTCCTCGTCTTTTTACATTTTTGCTTCTTTAAAACATAAAGCTTGGGGCGCCTGGATGGCTCAGTCGGTTAAGTGTCTGCCTTCGGCTCAGCCCATGATCTTGGGGTCCTGGGATCAAGCCCCAAATCGGGATCCCTTCTCTGTAAGAGTTTGCTTCCCTTTCTCCCTCTGCTGCTCCCCGATCGTCTGCTCATACTCTCTTTCTCTTGCTCTCAAATAAATAAAATCTTAAATAATAATACTAAAGCTTGGTTACCCTATGTTCTCCTGCAAATGGACCTTGGGAGCTTGTTTGGAGGTTCTAATTGGGGAGCACAGCTACTTGTATAACCTTGACCAAAGCAAGGTCCTTCTCTTTCAGGGAAGGTCGTCCTCTTTTTTTTTTTTTTTTTAAGATTTTATTTCTTTATTTGACAGACAGAGATCACAAGTGGGCAGAGAGGCAGGCAGCAAGAGAGAGGAGGAAGCAGGCTCTTCTCGGAGCAGAGAGCCCGATGTGGGGCTCGATCCCAGGACCCTGGGATCATGACCAGAGCCGAAGGCAGAGGCTTTAACCCACTGAGCCACCCAGGTGCCCCAAGGTCGTCCTCTTGAACCAAATACCTAACTTCAGGGTTGGGGGAGGTGGGTGCCAATGGAGTGGTAAGTGTGGTAGGGGACATCCACTTAGCCAGCCAGATGAGCTGAATCAACCCTGGCGCTCAATGGGGTGACAGATGTCATGGTCAGATCACCCTCACATCCTTCTTTTTTAAGTTTGAAGATCTAATCGGCTTTATTAAATGATTCATGAATTGGGCAGCATCCCATCTGGCTGACAGAGATGAAGTCTACTACCACCTTCTTAAGAACTTAACTTTTGGGGCCCCTGGCTGCTCAGTTGGAAAAACATGTGACTCTTGATCTTAGGGTTGTGCGTTCAAGCCCCACACTGGGTGTAGAGATTCTTTAAATAAAAACAAAACAAACAAACAAAAAAGAACTTACAAACTTTATCTCCCACCTCTTCCTCTGATGTTAAACATACCCTAATTTCCCATGTTAAAAAAGCATCCCTTGACCCATACCTCCTTTTTCCCCTTATCATTATAACAGCTAATGATTAAAGGAACTTAAAATGTGTTGGGCCTGTTCTACCTGTCTTGTGTTGTATCAATCCATTTAACGTTCACAACAACATCCTGTGTATAGGGGACTATGGAAAAAAAAACCCAAAATTTAACTAAAAAATTTGAAGATCTAATTGGCTGTATGACAAGGATTCATGAATGGGCAGCATCCTATCCAGCAAGTAGACAGGAGCTCTGAAGAGCTGTACAGAATGGAAGGATTTTATAGGTAGAAGGACCCTGGACAAGGAAGGTAAGAGTGGATTGTTTCAGGCAAAGTTACCTTCCCATAGGGGAAGGGTCTTATCATGCAGATGACCTCACTAGAACTGATCAGAAAATTTCAGAATTATTGGTTTAAATTCTAATTACTTTAGAGGCTAAAACTGCAATTAGGTCACATATTAAGTCTTAGTGGGGTTTATCTATCAACAGTGACTCCGATTTGAGCCTGTTAACTCTTTTTAACAGGACCGTTACCATAAATCCCATTTTTTTTCGGATGGGGAAAAATAAGGCACAGGGTGGCAGAGCCAGGATTACCAAACCAAGTTGATCTGGCTTTAGACTCCCATCCCCTTCAATGTGATGGAGAACTTAACGCAATTCATGTTGACAGATTTCATTTTATTTCTTTAGTGACCGTCAAACTTCAAGAGCTTACCGGGAACACGGTAAATACTCAGTTATTGAATAGACGCATTTAAAAATAAATTCGACTAATTCGAGTAATTAAAAAAAAAACAAACCGAAAAACTCCTCACTCTGGTTGACCTTGTAGAAACCGTGTTATCTCTCTTTCTCCCTGCTTGATTTCCCACCCAGTGAATCAGGAGAATTGGGGTGGGAGGACAGCGGGGTAGAGGAGGAGGCGAGCGCAAGTGACTAGGAACAGGAGGTCGGAACCCGGAATTGGGAGGGCAGATCTTCAGCCTCCTCCACTGGAAGATGGTACCGACTGCACCCTGTGGTGCGAAGGGTTCATTTTCCGAGCGGAGTCCAAGGTTCCACACGGAGGCTCCCAGTGAAAGAGCTCGGGGAAGACCCGAGCCTGGGGAGTCAAGCATGCACCGTTACGGAGCCGCTTGGCCCTTCGTTACGCGGGGCGCGGAGTAGGGCGCTGCCACGGGCAGGGGCGGAATCCGAGCCGGGTCTCGGCAAGCCCCGCCCCCAGGGCGGCGGAAGCGGACCCGTCCTCACCTCCCAGATCTGGGCGTGTCCCCGCGGGCGCACGCGCGCGCACGGCATGCTGGGAAGGCGCCCGCGCGGCGGCCATTTTGTCTTATCGGCTCCTGTTTAGAGGAGGCTTTTCGGCCTGCGAGAGGGCCAAAGGGGTTGGCGACTGTGTCGCCGGCGTTTTTTTTGGCGGGTGCCAGGGCAGGTGGGAGCAGCCGCCCGAGAAAAGCACCATGATTTCGGCCGCGCAATTGTTGGATGAGTTAATGGGCCGGGACCGAAACCTCGCCCCGGACGAGAAGCGCAGCAACGTGCGGTGGGACCACGAGAGCGTAAGTCCCGCGGGCCTTGGGTCTGTGCCCGGGCGCCGTGGGGGAGGGGAGCGGCGCGGGCTGGGGAGCGGCGCGGGCTGGGGCCCGTCCGGCAGTCGGCGCGATTTGGGGCGCGGGCCGCACGGGGTCGAGTGTCTGATCCTGTGGCGGGAGGGAGGAGCCCGCCGGGGTCCGGGGATGAGGGATGATTTGTTTTTGTTGTTGTTTTAGGATTGAGGAAGTCTGAGAGGGCCTTTGGCAGAATTGAAAAGCACCTTAAAAAGGCAGGGAAACGCGGGAAAAGATTTTATTATATCTAGCGGCTTTGGAGTTTTTAACCTTATTATGAGGTAGAGAGGAAAGCAAATTCTTCCGTTATTTGGGTTGAGCGTCGTATTTAGACCGAAATTTCGGGGGGAGGGTTAGTGATAAAATTTGTGGCATTGTATTACTTCAAGAAAGGGTCCATTTCGATGCTTACGTGAGGAAATAAAATTCCAAGAGGTCATAACTTGGTAGGGTTTCCCGTGATGATTTACAGATACCGTTTGATAGCCGCACGTTTTAGTTAAGCTAGCTCTTCTTGTAGATGGTTGTCCTGTTTTTTTCTTCACTACAAGATTCCTTTGATAAGAGTACAGGTATCTTGATGAGCACTGAGAAACGTGTAGAATTGTCGAATCATTATCGGATGCTCCTGAAACTAATAAAACAATTATATTTGAATGAAACAAAACTCATTTGGTCTTTTTTACCTTATGAGTAAAGGGTAACTATAACCCTAGTTTCACAGATAAGACTTGAGAGGCCACCCAAGGTCTCTTGGCAAGTTAAGCGGCAAAACTAAACCTAATCTTTGTAGTCCTGGTCAGTCACCACAGTTCTTTCAGACTGACGTCTCTGCAGATACCCGTGCATTCCAAGTGTTTTGAACATGGCAGTGTTAGGTTTATGTTTGTTCTTAACCTGAAGAAGAGATGTAGATTCGAATCATACGTAGCTTGCAATTGCAGTCAAACAACGTGGTAATTTAAAGGCAGTTACTAATCAAAATAGGTATAGTTGGACAGTAGGTTTTCTAAAAAAGTTGTGTTTTGTTTTTTAATGTAGGCTTTGGTCAGAGTAAAATTTCTCTTTTGTAATTCAGGAAAATAAGCTGTGCTAGATGAGTCGTTTCAGTATCTTAAGTAAGTGCCTAAGCTGTATTGGGTTGTTGGTTGATTCTAAAGTAGTATGAAGGGTAATGGTAGAATTTATTGTGTGGGGTCAAATTCACAAGTTTGTTGTTGACTTCAAGAGAGGGGAAGCTTTTTGAAAGCCCCCCCACCTTTCTTTTCTGAAATTGGGGTTTTTCCCCTGCTTGTTAAATAGGCAGTTGAGTAACTTTGTTGCTTGTTTTGATCCTGTTTTTGTCTAGACATTTGTCACTGTGAAGTCCGTTTTCCTTTTACTACTTAGGGATCTTTCCATCTTGTCTTGCAAAACAAAGAACATGATTTAGTTGATGTGCAGATAGGACATTTTGGACATAATGTATTTGGGGTTAAAAAGAAAATTGCTTTTGACTGCCTGCTTATCAACTGGAACAGTCTAAAATCTGTGCCTCCTTGGTTTTGAACATATGTTGTGAAGAAACTTTGTTTTCCTGATACTATTATATTGCCACATTGCTTTGGATACCATGGGTTTATAGTTGGCAGTGGGGCTCTGGGAATTGCAGCTTAAGTCTTCTGTCATCTCAGCCCTAATCTTTGGCTTAAGGTATTTCTCATTGATTTTAAATTCTCGGCACTGTCACCAAGATTCTTTATGCTTGAATGACAGATTTACTTCATTCCCAATCCAGGGATTTGAAAAAGTCAAATTACTGCTATTTCAGATTCATGTCTGCTGGGGTGTTCGGGGAGAAGGTTGATGTTGACCTGGAACAACACATGGCCTCTTCTAAATAAGACTGAATTACTCCGGGATAAAATAAAGCTGTGGAAGCTCCTGACATCACTTCCGGGTTATTTGCATATTCTTAGGCTGTTGGTTAGTAGTGGTAAAATCCTGGGAAAAAATGGACAACCCCAACATATACTGTAAAGGTTTCAGGATCATTGAACCTGATGTTTCAAATGTTTTTACATTCCTGTTCTATGTGGAAATTTTTCTTTGCTACCTTTGCACTGGGTGGGAAAAGCTGTTTCAGCGGGGTGGAGTCCTTTTGTTTAACAATTGAAATGGAAACTTTACCGTACTGGTAAAGGTAGTTCTTGGTTGTCTGTATTTGACCAACCTGTGGGATTTGTTTTACATGCAGATTTCTCTTCTTTGCCTGAAGAGATTCCAATCTGTAGGCCTGTGGGATGGCCCCAGAAATCTGGGTTTTCTTTAAATGGCCTCTTACACATTCTAAAACTTGTGAACTGTAGCTTCCTGACCCACCTGATTAGTCTTGGGTTTTTAATAGTTAGCTCATAGCCCTTGAAGCTCTTTTTTTTTTTTTTTCCCCAAGTACAATTTCTTTTCTTTTTTTTTTTAATTTTATTTTTTATAAACATATATTTTTTTTCTGTGAATCGCCAGGTTTACACACTTCACTTGAAGCTCATTTTTAAGTGAAGTATGCATCAGTGATGTAAATTACTGACCTTTCCTTTGTTTGTAATGGTTTTTATGTAATCACTATCCCCGGGTGAATCTTGGAAAGTGCCGCAGTGGGGTTTTACAGCATTTCCAACTTTTGTAGATTGTTATCTTGATGTGAGAGAAAGTAGTTTTCAGCTAAAGTCAGATTAGTTTTAATACCATCCCAATGATTCATTCATATATCCTACTGCCTTGCCTATTAATATTTTACAATTTCTTGAGGTTAGTATTTTGCATTAAGCAGTTTGTTTTCTCTACCCCGTTAATTCTAAACAACCACAGTAATGAAGAAAGCATCTGATTTTTAACTACCTAGCATGAGCACCTTTCAGTTAGTGTCCACATGGGGAGATTTCAGTCTTTGCTAGAGAAGGCATGAATAGCCGTCTCCTTATCTGAATAATTTAGATTGTGGGGATCCCCCCTCCCCCAATTTATTTAGTTAAGAGAGGGGGAGGGGCTGACAGAGAGAAAATCTTAAGCACTTTCCACTCCCAGCGCAGAGGCCGGCATTGAACACAGCACAGAACTCCATCTCAGAACCCCTAAGAGTATGGCCTGTGCTAACATCAACAGCTTGATGCTTAACTAACTAAGCCACGCAGGTGCCCCTGTTCTTTAAACTTTTTTGTGGGAGATTTTAAAGTTTGGTCTAGAGTTTTCATTATCTTTTATATTATATAACAGGAATTTTATAGTTCAAATTGAGGTTTTTACATGTAGCTCTGAACCCAGAAATGAGATTATTTAACTGATTCTAATAATATCCAAAATGGGATTTCTTTCATAATTTATCAAATTTAAGTATGCCACCTGTTCAGTGACAGTTTAATAATTTATGGAGGGAATTGAACTAAATGTTCTTTTCTAAAATCTTCAGAATGTTAACAGGTATTTTCACTGACCCTGAAAACTGTTTGGAAAAGAAAAGTTAAAGCTCTGTCCACACTTTACAAGTAAAGTTTCCTTTACAAGGAAACAAAAATTAGTAATTATAGTGCATGACATCTAATCTAGGTATTTTATTGGATAGTGTTTAGAGTCACCCAAATGTTCTTTGTGACAGAAATGTAGGCATTTCTGGTCCTACTCCGTAGTATGTGGTAAGTGTTGGGCTTCTCCAAGCAGCAGTCTGTGTGTTTGTTTGTATGTGTAGATAACTGCTGTTTCCTTCTTCCCAAAATATATACAGAAGTAGATTGAATTCTCTATGTACCCACACCTAATGCAACGTTATCAAAACGTTGCCAGTGTTATTGTTTCTATATTCCCTATCCTTTTCTTTATTTTGAAGCAGTTCTATCATTTAAGCTTTAAGTACATTATTATGTATCTTTAAAATAGAACCTCAAGAAGGCATAACCACAATATTACCATCACTTTGAAAATATTAAGGTATTTTTATAATATTTATTTGATCGCTTTAGGAAAAATGTATCATTAGAGTTGATTTCTTCACAAGGGGAAAAAGTAGTTTAAGTTAGTAATAGTGCTTCTGTGTTTTATGAAATATGCTTAATTTTCTCATGTTTTCTCTCTCCTTTTTTTAAAAAAGATTTATTTATTTTGGGGACAGGGAGAGAGTCTTAAAGCAGACCCCATGCTGAGCACAGCACTGGGCTCCATCTCATGACCCTGAGATCACCTGAGTGGAAACCAAGAGTCAGCTGTGTAACTGACTGCACCATCCAGGTGCCCCAGTTTTCTCATCATTTCTTATTTGTAACTTGGGGGAATTTCATGTATTCATTTATTCAACAAAACATGTAGCACTGTAACAGTATGGATATGGCACTTGGCCTGAGAGAACCATTAGTCTGGTGGCAAATGTAAGGATTAAACATGCTTTTGTAACATAATTTGGTACGTGCCATAGTAGGACATGTGTAGGGTCTAGAAAAGAGCACATGAGAGGGACATCTAATAAGCTAGACTGGGGTACTTGGGAAAGGCCTCTTCAAGTGGCCCTTCAATACTGGGACCTGAAGGATTAATAGGAATTGGCCTCAGGGAGTGGGAGAGAAGACAGATGTTAGTTACCAGGGGCTGGAAAAAATCTTAGTCCTGAAAAATTGTGAACAGTATTATAGCTGGAGCCCATGTTTTTTTTTTTCTTTTAAGATTTTATTTATTTGACAGATCACAAGTAGGCAGAGAGGCAGGCGGGGGTGGGGTGGGGGAGCAGGCTTCTTGCTGAGCAGAGAGCCCGATGGAGGGCTGATGGAGGGCTGGATCCCAGGACCCTGAGATCACGACCTGAGCCGAAGGCAGAGGCTTTAACCCATTGAGCCACCCAGGCGCCCTTTGAGTCAGATTTCTAAGGTTGATGGTATTTCTGCTTTCTCTTCACTGGTAGTGGATTTATTAAAGGATGCTGTTGAGATGGAACTCTTGTCAGTAGCGTTGCCTTAGATTTATCAAGAGGATAAATCTCAAGAATTCAGGCCCTACCCCACTCCCTAGGTATCTGCCCCTCCCACCTGTGGTTATCAGACTATTAACTCCATGATGGCTATTTCGTGAAGACTTGCTTAAGTAAAAGACAGTAGTGTTTGTTTGTTTGTTTTTTAAGATTTTATATATTTATTTGACAGATCACAAGTAGGCAGAGAGGTAGGCAGAGGGCAGAGCCACCCAGGTGCCCCTAAAAGACAGTTTAAAAGATCCTTAGTCCCTGGGGAGGGTTAAAGAAGCAGTCTAAGTAGCTAGAGTTCAATGGGTAGAGTAATATTTTGATGTGCCATTGTGTTACAGTAGTATTTTAAGGAGAGTTGAAGAGTGGAAAGGGGATATAGATCCAGATTGAGAAAGGGGGGTTCTAATCTGGATTCTGTAAATAGCTAGATATCTTTAGGGCAGGTCATTTGTTCTCCCTTATCTTAAATAGGGTGATTGGACTAAATTTTAAGAAGCACATGTTTCGCCCGTGGGCAGTCTTGTCTTACTTGGTGTGAATACTGCCTAAAACCATTTTTTAAAAAGTAGCTTGAATAGTAGTGTAAAAATCAGACAAATTTTCCCCTCTCTCCCAGTGTAACAAACATAATTTAAGTGTTAAAATCTCACTGTGAAATACTGTCTTTTTTTTTTTTTTTTTTCCCATACACGGAAACGAAGGCAGTTAAAGTCTGTAGTTCACAGTAGGTGTCAGCCAAGATTAAAACTCTGCGCTGTGTTGTCTCTCCAAGCATACCTGTTTTACACTTGGCCATTTCATACTGGGTTAGGTCTTTTTCACATGTTTTCCTTATGCCTAGAATGTCTTGCAGTCTTTCTACTTCGGAATTTAAGAGGCAGTTCCAGCTTCATCACCTGTGATGACCTGGCATTCCTGACTAAAATCACTTCTGTATCTAGTGTTGGATGTGTATTCTAACACTCTTGTTTTTTGTTCTTGACTTCTATTAGACTATGGTCTTTTTTTTTTTTTTTTTTTAAAGGCAAGTTAGGGAGGCCTTGTCTGCTAGGAGCAGACATCTACAAGCCATCTGGTGTTTTTTGTTTTTTAAGATTTTATTTATTTATTTGACAGACAGAGATCACAAGTAGGCAGAGAGGCAGGCAGAGAGAGAGGAGGAAGCAGGCTGCCTGCTGAGCAGAGAGCCCGATGTGGGGCTCGATCCCAGAACCCTGGGATCATGACCTGAGCCGAAGTCAGAGGCTTGAACCCACTGAGCCACCCAGGCGCCCCTAGACTGTGGTCTTCTTGAGAAGTCGATGTTACTCAATCTTGAATTTCCTGCACTGTTCTTAGCATGTAGTGTTAAGTGATTGTTGAAGTGCCATTTTCTACCTTTTAAAATTAAAATGTCACTTAAAATTAAATGCCACTTTATTTTTTAAGGTTATTTTAAAAATTCATTTAATCAGGGGTGCCTGGGTGGCTCAATGGGTTAAGCCTCTGCCTTCGGCTCAGGCCATGATCTGGCTCAGGTCATGATCTTGGGGTCCTGGATTCGGGCTCTCTGCTCAGCAGGGAGCCTGCTTCCCTTCCTCTCTGCCTACTTGCAATCTCTGCCTGTCAAATAAATAAATAAAAATCTAAAAAAAAATTTTTCATTTAATCACTACACCCAGTATAAGACTCAAATTCACCACTGCAAGATCAAGAAACAGTTGCATGCTCCGCGGACTGAGCCAACCAGGTGCCCATAAGTGCCACTCTCTCTCTATGTATATTTATTATTTATTTAAAATTTTTTATTTACTAGAGAGAGAATGAGCAAGAGGGAGAGGGAGAAACTGACGCCCTGCTGAGCAGGGAGCCCCATTCAGGACTCCATCCCAGGACCCTGAGATCATGACCTGAGTCCAAGGCAGATGCTTAACTGACTGAGCCACCCAGGCCTCCCCTAAGGGCCACTTTAAATTAAAATCACATGTGGTACTTACTAGATTTGAGAGTGTGTTCATTTCAATTTTTTTTGAAATTATATTTCATTTAAAAACTGATAGAGTACATTTGAAGTTTTGACCAGTTAGAATCTACGTTTGTCCATTTTTTTTTAACGTGGGGCTTGAACTCATGGTCCTGAAATAAGGAGTCCCATGCTCTACCAACTGAGTCAGCCAGGTGCCCCCAAGAATCTGCTGGGTTTTTTGGTTTTTTTTAGGAAGTCTTATTTGTATGAATAAGGCTTAGGTTTTATAGTAAAACTACATAGCTGTGGGAAATCACAAGTATTTTAGTTTTAAAAAACAAGTATCAGTTTATGACAAATCTTGTAGCTAGTGGTAATCATAAGTGTTAAAGAAAAACCACACATTATATAGTAAAGTGTAAACTCAGATCTGGTCAGTTTGATTTCAGTGAAAAATATTATTAAAACTAAGCTTCAATAAGTACTATACTGATAATTTTAAGAATTACATGAATTCCAAAAGAATTATATGATTTCCTTCCTAGAAAAAGTTTGTATTGGCTTATATTTTAGAGTCAGGAGAGGGACTATGGAGGTGTTCGTTCTTTTTGTTATTTTATTTTTTATTTTTTAATATTTTATCTTTTTAAGATTTTATCCACAAGCAGGAAGAGTGTGTGGGGGGAGAAACAGGCCTCCTGCTGAGCAAGAGCCCCCATGTAGGGCTTGATCCCAGGACCCTGGACTCATGACCTAAGCCAAAGGCAGACGCCTAACAACTGAGCCTGGCACCCAGGCGTCCGTCTTGTTTTTTTAAAGATTTTATTTTATTTTTCTTTAAGTAACGTCTGCAGCCAATATGGGATTGGAACTCACAACCCTGAGATCAAGAGTTGCATGTTTTATAGACGAAGCCAGCTAGGCGCCCCTACTTTGTTTTAATGATGAGCCTTTTTTGAGGATCATAGAGATTGACTCGGTTTAAACAAAGAACAGTAGTCTTATGTTTTATTAGTTATGATGATAAATAGAAATTCTATTAAAAACAAAAAAGATGCACAATAGTAAAATTTGTTCTTCTGGTTCTCTTTTCCATATTGTTGCTATGTGGGGAGAGTGGCAATTAAAAGTAGATAGTAGGAAATACTGGTGCCTGTGTCCTGCATTTTTTACTGAACTCTGGGAGTTGGAAAGTCATTAATTTAACTAATGTGGTTTAACGAAACAAAAAAAAAATTGTTCTTATTTGGCTGAAAGATGAAGGTTAAGAAATGAGAAAATAGTAGTTTGGCACCCTTTTCCAATACAGTTTTAAAGCTGAACAATTTTTAAAAGTTAAGTACCTTTGTTTTTCTTCACTAGGTTTGTAAATATTATCTCTGTGGTTTTTGTCCTGCGGAATTGTTCACAAACACTCGTTCAGATCTAGGTAAGTGAATTTTCTTTGTCACTTTTATCAAATTATGATTTAAAATAAAAACTGGTACTTTATAAATTCCAAAAAGTATTCTCTTAAATAAGGTTTGTTGGTAAAATAATTTTTTTCTTGGCTTAGATTTTTGGACGTATTTTAATAAATGCCAGTGTAGTTGAACATGGTGGCTTAAGTGAACATACATGTCTATTTCTACTCCCTCCCAAAACCCTCCACTGAAATGAAAGTTTAAAAACAAAAAAGGTGTAAACAGAAGAGGAGATAACAATTAGCGATATCAAGGAATTTTTGGAAGATGACAAGTGGATGGAAGAGTAGCAGCAAACTCAACAGCAGAACAACCTCTACCCTAAACGCCTGCAGAATGGTACATTAAAAGGAAGTGTTTGATCAGCAGAACCCTGGACAGGTTCAGCATTTGGAGGCACCAGGTATCATAGCAGAGTTGAGTCATGGGCTAAAAATGAAAGATTAGTCTAGTTAGGGTCTCTCACCTGTGAGATATTTTGATATTTTGAGCTGGATATTTTTGTTTCAGGGGGCTATCCTGTGCATTGTAGAATGTTTAGTAGTAGTCCTGGCCTCTACCCACTAGATGCCGGTGGCACTCCTCAGCTGTGACAGCTAAAACGTCTTCAACTAAAAAGACATTGCCGCGTGTCCCTGGAGGGACTCTTAAAACCTGTGCATCTCGTGATTTTCTGTCTCCCACCCCTGCACCCCAGGAGACACTAGGGGGTTCTTTTCTGGAGAAATTGGACCTGTAAGACTGTAGTTCCATTTGAACCACAGAATGCAAAATGAAACAAAAACCAGTAACGTTTTTCTCCCAAGGATGATACATAATTAGTATCATTCATTCTTGAAACATAAAAGAGAAGTTAATTATTTGAAGCACAGTGCTTGCCCTAGAGCCTTAGAAGCACATTAGGGCTGGATGAATCTAGCTGTTGGGATTCCAGACACAGCACAGGGCAGTAATGAGTAAAAATGAGACTTATTAAGAGAATTAAGTCTATATTCTTAATAGTGGGGTTTTCCCATTCCCTTCCTCTGCCCTGTTCCTAGAAGGATACAGCCAGATGTTTTTCCCCAGGCAGAAGAGAAGAGGATTCTTTAGAGAAAGTGAACAGTTCCAGAGAAATGATCTAAGGTACTGACCCTCGGGGAATCTCCTAAAAGAATTTTGCTGCCTGATTTTCCTGTGGTGAAGCCCATTAGTTGGCAAACCCTGCCTGTGCATACCAACTGCCAGTTAGATTTTGGAAGTGTTTGCCAGCCAAGGAATACCAGTTAGACGTGAAGAAAATCTTCAACACAACAGATTAATGAAACCAACTGGGGCTGGGGGAGTTTAGTGGAATTAGAGATAATGAGGAAAGCAGAAGAAAAGATACTTGTTGTTTTAAGTAAGCTTTATACCCAATAGGGGAACTCACAACCCTGAAATCAGGAGTTTCATGTTCTATCGACTGAGCCAGCCTGGTGCCCTAAAATACTAAAAGTCTTAACTAAATTTAGTATCCTCAGAGAAATAAGAGCGGATATAAGGAATAGGATGCTGTATAAAAAGGGAACTTTCGAAAAACCAAAGAGAGCTCTTGGAAATTAGGACTGAAGAAATGTGAAATAAAAATCAGTGTAAAGGTTTGAGAATAAAATCAAGGAAATTTGCTGGAATGTTGGGTGATCAAACAGAAAAGATTAAAATTTGAAAAAATTACATCAGTACAACACTAATTAGGAGTTCTAGAGAAAGCAGAAGGGAGGAAATTAAAGATTTTGCAATACTGAAGGGCGGTAGTCTGTAGATTGAGTGGGTCCTTCAAATGCTCACAGCACACTGGATGAAAAAAGATCCATTCAAAGGCACCATTCAAAAACCACTGAAGTTTCAGAATGGTGGAAGTGGGGCAGGGACACACAGGATTATGAATCAGAATGGCCTCAGATTTGTCAGTAACACCACCAGAAGCTTGAAGACTTTGGGAAATAAACCTTCAGGATTCTGCGTGAAAAAATAATTTTCCTAGGTTAGCTTTATAACCAAACTCCAAAGTATGAGAGAGAAAAAAGACATTTTCAGACATATAAGATCTCAAAAAATTTATCTCCCGTGATTCTTTTCTCTGGAAATGCTACCAACACATGGGTATAAAACCAAGGAGAAAAACAAGAGATCCAGTAAACTGCATTCAATACAGACAGAAAAAGAACCTCTCAGGGTGACAACCGTTATTAGTGAGCTTAGAAAACCAGTAGCCTAGATTGAAGCAGAAAGAAAGCTCAGGGGCAAAACTGAAGCTGATTATCTGATAGATTTGGAATTTTGAGAGAATTTCTGTAGCTGACTTAAAGTGTTTGAGAAGAGTTCAGAAATACAGAAATCTAAACAAATGAAAAGAATTTCAACAGAAATGTGAAGCATATCTTAAGTCATCTTTATGCCCCTTTTGTTTGGCTCAGTGGGTAACAGTACTTGCATAGTCAAAATGTAAAGTGTTTATTTAACTTAAAAATTTTTTGACCTAAAATTTTGATGTCTAAGATAAATTAAGAAAAAGCAAAATAGTTTAGAAATATGGAAATAAATTCCAGAAGGCATAGGTGACATGGTTGAAATTGGTTGCCTTCTGGAGTTAAGGAGTAGGTCCTTGAGCATTCTTGTACTATCTGGCTTCATTTGCAGACACCCCGGATTAGTAAAAGATGAGTGGTTCACCCTCCTCACAGTTTCACTGGGTGGCAGAGGATACAATTCCTCTTTTTTTCAACTTCCTCTTCTTTTTTCTTCTCTTTCCTTACCATATAGTTGGCTCTCTTTTATACTGATCTTGAAGATTAAGGAGAATAATTTTCATGTGTTTACTTGGGCACATTACTTTGTGATACATTAGGCTCAGTTTAGGGGTGTACAGACTATTTTTTGATGAAATGGGTCTTGTTTTCCTTTTTTTTAAGAACTTCCTTTCGTTTTGGCAAGAGAAAAGTTGGTTAACATCACCAATAGTTTATACAATCATATTTCTCATCTTTTTTTTCAGGTCCATGTGAAAAAATTCACGATGAAAACCTTCGAAAACAGTAAGTTATCTTTTTTGGTCATTTCTCCCTTCTTCATCATTCTTTGGTTTAGGGGACAAGGATTGAAGAAGTATTGAAATTGGTATAAAATGAATGTCTTGCCGAGGTTCTCTTCATTAGTTGGGATGGTAGAAAGTCATAGCTTCAAAAATGATATGATTAGCTACCTTATGAGTGCATATTTTACGCTTAAGTACTACTGTATCCTCAGCTTTTTTATGTATTATGTTAGTTTTTTGTTTTTTGGTTTTTTTTTCCCCTCATAGTCCTGATTTTATAAATGAGAGTTGTCCTGGGGCCAGGGTCACAGATCCAGTATTGTGATAGAACTGGTGTTGAAGCACCTAGCTTTGCCTTACTGTAAAGTCCATGCTCTTAACCAGACATGATGCTAAGTACTTGTCTTCTCTTCACCAGGATGAGAGACTAGAAATTGACTTCTTTTCTTCCCTTTTCTTTTCTTCTCTTTTCTTTTCTTCTTTTCTTTTCTTTTCTTTTCTTTTCTTTTCTTTTCTTTTTCTTTCTTTCTTTCTTTCTTTCTTTCTTTCTTTCTTTCTTTCTTTCAGATTTTATTTATTTATTTGATAGAAACACAGCAGGAGAGGGAGCACAAGCAGGGGGAGTGGGAAGGGGAGAAGCAGGCTTTCCGCAGAGCAGGGAGCCTGACGTGGGTGGGGCTTGATCCCCGGACCCTGGGATCATGACCTGAGCTGAAGACAGATGCTTATCCACTGAGCCACCCAGATGCCCCTTGAAATTAACTTCTTACATATGGGTTTACTGTTCAGAGTAAATGCAACAGTTTATAAGATGAGTTAAGATAGAATATGTGAGTTGTAACAGATAAAGATTTGGAAAGAAAATAATGCTTATTAATTTTTATCCTTAACCAGGTATGAGAAGAGTTCTCGTTTTATGAAGGTTGGCTATGAGAGAGATTTTCTGCGATACCTACAGAGCTTACTTGCGGAAGTAGAACGTAGAATTAGACGAGGCCATGCTCGTTTGGCATTATCTCAAAACCAGCAGTCCTCTGGGGTGCGTATGAAATTAATTTGTAGTCTTTGTAAAGTGTCCTTACTCTTGACACCCACAGACTTCCCTAGTATTGAAACTTGTGGTCAAGTTCATTAATTTGTATTCTTTTTTTTTTTAAATTAAGACTTTATTTATTTGACAGAGATCACAAATAGGCAGAGAGGCAGGCAGAGAGAGAGGGGGATATGCAGGCTTCCTGCCGAGCAGAGAGCCCGATTGTGGGGCTTGATCCCAGGACCCCGAGATCATCACCTGAGCTGAAGGCAGAGGCTCAACCCACTGAGCCACCCAAGCACCTCTAATTTGTATTCTTTTAGAATGATACAAACTTAAAGGGCATTCATTTTTTTCAGTCTTTGTTTTTATTAAGTGGTTTTTTTTTTTTTAAGATTTTATTTATTTATTTGATAGACAGAGATCACAAGTAGGCAGAGAGGCAGGCAGAGAGAGAGGAGGAAGCAGGCTCCCCGCCGAGCAGAGAGCCCAATGTGGGGCTCGATCCCAGGACCCTGGGATCAGGACCTGAGCCGAAGGCAGAGGCTTTAACCCACTGAACCACCTAGGCGCCCCTTTTTCAGTCTTTATTAATAATATTCATTTTGCTACTCGTTAAGATTTTTCTCATTATCCATAACTGACAAAATATGTAATTGAGTAGCAGAAATTGAAGGTAATTATTCTTGTGACTCAGTATTTTAACTGTTAAATACAGATTCTATGAATGGTATGTGAGAGCTTGAATATTTTTTACTTACTGATAATACATTTTATTTATTTATTTAATTTATTTGACAGATCACAAGTAGGCAGAGGGGGAGGGGGAAGCAGGCCCCCTACTGAGCAGAGAGCCCAATGGGGAGCACGGCAGGACCCCAGGGTCATGACCTGAGCCGAAGGCAGAGGCCCCACCCACTGAGCCACCCTGGTGCCCCACTGATGATACTGTTTGTTATCTCTTAATAGGCGGCTGGCCCAACAGGCAAAAATGAAGAAAAAATTCAGGTTCTGACAGATAAAATCGATGTACTCCTGCAGCAGGTAAGAGTTGTATACATTAATAACAAAATACTTGGCGTAGACACTTAACCAAAGATAAAAGGTGGCAAATATGTATATGTAAAGGTGCTCAAAGTCATTAGTCATTAGGGAAACACAAGTTAAAACCACAATGAGATACTTACTGTATGTCTGTGAGAAGGGCCACAGTTAAACAGACTACATACCAGGTGTTAATGATGATGTGGGCAAACTGGAACTAACCTACACTGCTGGTGGAATGTAAAATGGTATAACCACTTCGGAAAATTGTAGGTTTCTTTCTTCCTTTTTTTTTTTTTTTAAATTAAGATTTTATTTATTTATTTGACAGAAATCACAAGTAGGCAGAGAGAGAGGGGGGAAGCAGGCTCCCTGCAGGGAGCCTGATGCAGGGCTTGATCCCAGGCCCCTGAGATCATGACCTGAGCCAAAGGCAGAGGCTTAACACACTGAGCCACCCAGGCATACCGTAGGTTTCTTAAAAAGTTAAAAAAAGATCCACCGTGAGTCTCTCCAGTTCTAGATAGTGACCCAAGAGAAACAAAAGCATATGTTTACAGAGTTGTATTACCAGTGTTCATAACAGCTTTGTTCGTAATTGGCAAAATCCCTAAACTGGAACCAGCTCAAACATCTATCAGTTAAGTGAATGGGTAAATGCTGTGATGTATCCGTGCAGTAGAGTACTGCTCAGTAATAAAATGAGTCAACAACATGGAACACTGTGAGTGAATCTTAAGATAATTAGGCTGAATGAAAGAAGCCAGACTAAAATAAGTACGTAATTCCATTTATGTAGAGTCCTAGAAAATGTAAACTGATCTGTAGGGACAGCAGATCCATGATCTGGGCGGAGGTACTACGAAGGAAATTTGGGGTAGTGGATGTGTTCTCTAGATGAGGGTGTTAGTTTCGTGGTTGTCAAAACTTCCTCAGATTTTAAACCTTAAAAATACGCAGCTCATTGCATGTCAGATCTACTTTATTAATGTTGTAAAAAAATCAAAAGGGTAAATTTAACCCAAGGAGTCTTCAATAAACAAAACCAAAAGACCCAAAACAACCATGAAATGGTAATGAAGCTTGGGGAAGAACAGAAGAATGGTTTGGTTAAAAAGGAGTCTTGACTGCTTTGCCTTCTTTTTTTTTAAAATCCGCCTTAGATTGAAGAATTAGGATCTGAAGGAAAAGTAGAAGAAGCCCAGGGGATGATGAAATTAGTTGAACAGCTAAAAGAAGAGAGGGAATTGCTTAGGTCCACAACCTCGGTGAGTAGCAACCTCATTTTGATTTATCCAGGCTGTTCACTGTGAATACTAGGACCTATTCCTAGTTGAGAATTGTAGTGAACAGTTTTCTAATGTCCTAAATCAAGAGTCTGCAAGCTATCTTAAAGGATACACAGTAAATACTTAAGGTTTGTAGGCCACAAGGTCCCCTGGCCAATACCAAGCTCTGCCTTTACATTATGAAAACAGCTTTGGATAATGCATAAACAAAAGGATGTGGCTGTGTTCCAATAAAACTTTATTTACAAAAACAAGCTTCTAGCTGCTGCATGCCAACCCATGCCTTAGATCATGAGTTTTCACTGGGGCCTGGGTTGGTCGGTTCATCTTTCTCTCTCTCTCTCTCTCTTTTTCTCCTTTCTCTCTTCCTTTCTTATTTTTTTAAAGTTTTATTATTTGAGAGGGAGAGAGAACACGAGTGGAGAGAGGAGGAGAGGGAGAAGCAGATTGCCTGCTGAGCAGGGAGCTCAGCATGGGGCTCTCCTAGGACCTTGGGATCATGACCTGAGCCGAAGGTAGACATTTAACTGACTGAGCCACCCAGGTGCCCCTAGATTTATTTATTTTTAGAGAGAGACCATGGGTGTAAGTGGGGAAAGAGGGAGAGAAGCAGATACCCTGGGAGTGGGGAGCCCAGCTTGTGGCTCAATCCCATGACACTGAGATCATGGAAATCAAAAGTTAGACACGACCGACTGAGCCACCCAGGCGCCCCTTAACTTTCTTATTATGATAAATTAGCCCATACATACTTACCTTAGCTCAAAATTGGTATACTCTTCTACTTTTTTGTATTAATTAGAGAATGTGATACTCAGGTTTTGGATTTTTTTTTTTAATATTTTAATTTTTATTTATTTGACAGAGATCACAAGTAGGCAGACAGGCAGGCAAAGAGAGGGGAGAGGGAGAAGCAGGCTCCCTGGTGAGCAGAGACAGAGAGCCCGATTCGGGGCTTGATCCCAGGACTCTGGGATTGTGACCTGAGCCGAAGGCAGAGGCTTAACACACTGAGCCACCCAGGCATACCGTAGGTTTCTTAAAAAGTTAAAAAAAGATCCACCGTGAGTCTCTCCAGTTCTAGATAGTGACCCAAGAGAAACAAAAGCATATGTTTACAGAGTTGTATTACCAGTGTTCATAACAGCTTTGTTCGTAATTGGCAAAATCCACTGAGGCTTTAACCCACTGAGCCACCCAGGCACCCCCTCACGTTTTGGATATTGATGGTAGAATGTAATTGGCCATTGGTTCCCAGATATTGAATAGGATATATACAGATTATGCTCAGTAAGTTCTGTTCTCTAAGCATTTTAGGGTTAAACCAAAAAAAATTTTTTTATAGATTTTATTTATTTATTGACAGAGATACTAAGAGAGGGAGCACAAGCGGGGGTTGGGGGGTGGGAGAGGGAGAAGCAGGCTTCCCGCTGAGCAGGGAGCCTGATGTGGGGTTCAGTTCCAGGACCCTGGGATCATGGCCTGAGCCAAAGGTAGATGCTTAACTGACTGAGCCACCCAGGTTCCCCAGACAGAATTTTTTTAAAGTAAGTTCTGTTCCCATTTTAGGCTTGAACTCACAACCGAAATCAAGTTACATGCTCTACTGACTCGCTAGCTAGGCATGCCTTGAAAAATATTTTTAATGTGGAGGCCACACCTTTAACCTGTTGAAACTAAGGAATGAATTGGGACTAGAATAGGTAGCTTTCTGAAAGGTAGTTAACATTTTTCAAGGTGGTGTGCGCATTTCATCGGTTATAGTTGAGTGATGGGATCTCAGTCCATCCTTGGGATACGGAAAATTTCTTGCTGTTGCCTTTGTTTCCCTGCTCTAAAAGTTTACCAGTTACTTCTTAGGGCTTTGGGGAAATTCACAAAATTTGAAAACTATTTTAGACTGTAAGTACTTTGTTTTATTTTGTTTCTTCTTTTTCTCAAATACTCTTAAAATAACTGATTTATCATTTCAGACAATTGAAAGTTTTG
Organism: Lontra canadensis; assembly: GCF_010015895.1. Lineage (NCBI taxonomy): Eukaryota > Metazoa > Chordata > Mammalia > Carnivora > Mustelidae > Lontra > Lontra canadensis. Next base: position 10,042,711 of record NW_022631037.1, on the reverse strand, counting down.
CTGCCCAAGAAAAACAAATGGAAGTTTGTGAAGTGTGTGGAGCCTTTTTGATAGTAGGAGATGCCCAGTCCCGAGTAGATGACCATTTGATGGGAAAGCAGCACATGGGCTATGCCAAAATTAAAGCTACTGTAGAAGAATTAAAAGTAAGCTTTTTGCAAGCATGCGCTTTAGCCACAGCCAATACTCTCATTTTAGTATGGCCAGAAATTGATCACATAGACACATAAGCCTCTTGTTGATACTTTGCTTGTTTGTGTTATTTGAAAGTATGATAATCCCTATAAAATTTTGCTATTCATCAGATAGGGCTTTATTTTCTTCACGTTTTTTTTGTGCCAGGAATTTGGGAGAAAACTATCCCTGAGGTCTTAGCCAAGTAACAGTATCTTACATACAGACATGGTTTTGGAATTTCTGCATTTTTCTTTCAGGGCATCAAGTTTCATACATTGATCTACACATGCTTTGCATTCAGTAACCGTTGTTTGATAGTGTCTTTAAGAGTATAGTTCTATAAAAATCAAACTTGATTTGTTTTAGGAAAAGTTAAGAAAAAGAACTGAAGAACCTGATCGTGATGAGCGTTTAAAAAAGGAGAAGCAAGAACGGGAAGAAAGAGAAAAAGAACGGGAGAGAGAAAGAGAAGAAAGAGAAAGGAAAAGACGGAGAGAAGAGGAAGAAAGAGAGAAAGAAAGGGCTAGAGACAGAGAAAGAAGAAAGAGAAGTCGTTCACGAAGTCGGCATTCAAGCCGAACCTCAGACCGAAGATGCAGCAGGTCTCGGGACCACAAAAGATCACGAAGTAGAGAAAGAAGGCGAAGCAGGTACGTGGAACACACGAGACGGTACCTTGCACGTAGCGAGTGTGCAGTATGCAGTAGCAGTTGCTAGTCCTTAAGTATTGTCAGGCACTAGGATGGATTATGAGAGGAATCAGTGAGCCAGGCCACCTTCAAGGCAACCTTTTTGCTATTTCCCACCAGTCTAAGGAGGTTTGATGCACTCTTCTAGGAAGTCCATGTTATCATATGGTCTCTTTAAGCGCATCTCTTCTCAATGATCTAAGAAGACATTTAAATTATAAGTTATTTTGGTAAAATTACCTACTTTTGCTTTGGATGACATCACACAGAACGTAAGAACTAAAGTGCTTTATAACCAATTCTTTTTTTTTTTTTTTTTTAAGATTTTATTTATTTGACACAGATCACAAGTAGGCACAGAGGCAGGCAGAGTGGGGTGGGGGGAAGCAGGCTCCCTGCTGAGCAGAGAGTCTGAAGCGGGGCTCCATCACAGGACCCTGAGATAATGACCTGAGCCAAAGGCAGAAGCTTTAACCCACTGAATCACCCAGGCGCCTCTATAACCAATTCTTTAAAAATGTGAAAAATGAGATCCATTTTACAGTTTGTTTATTTATTTATTTATTTGACAGTGATCACAAGTAGGCAGAGCAGAAGGCAGAGGGAGGGGGGAAGCAGGCTCCCACTGAACAGAGAGCCCGATGCGGGGCTTGATCCAGGACCCTGAGCTCATGATCTGAGCCAAAGGCAGAGCCTTAACCCACTGAGCCACCCAGGCGCACCCCCCCCGCCCTTTTACTGTTTTAGAGTTGGGATTGAAGAGTCTTAAAGAATGTGGTGATGGGGCACATGAATGGCTCAGTCGGTTAAGCATCCGAATCTTGATTTCAGCTCAGGTCATGAGCTCAGGGTCATGAGATTGAGCCCTGCAGTGGGTTCTATGCTGGGTGTGGAGCCTGCATAATACCCCCCGCCCCCGCAACCCTGTTTTTGCTCACCCATTCTCAAAAAAAAAGGCATGATGGTGATTATCTTAGCTCTATTTGAAAAATTGAAGTTAGATTTTTTTTCTTAAAAAAATTTTTAAGATTTTTATTCATTTATTTGACAGACAAAGCAAGGGAGGGAACACAAGCAGGGGGACTGGGAGAGGAAGAATCAGGCTTCCCACTGAGCAGGGAGCCTTGTGGGAGGCTTGATCCCAGGACTCTGGGATCATGACCTGAGCTGAAGGCAGACGCTTAATGACTGAGCCACCCAGGCATCTCGAAATTAGATTGTCAGTAGTTTCCAATTCTTAAGTTTTCTACTGTAGTTTTAGTTTTAGTTTTCTACTGTATTAGTAATGGATTCTACTCATTTGCCTTTTAAGGGTAAGTTTTACTTAACTTGTTAATTATTGAACAGTGTATAATCTTTGCAAGGTTTTTTCTCATTGTAATGTCGGCTGAAGTTGCTTTCCTTTTTGTTTTCCACTGTGAAGAAGTAGAGATCGACGAAGAAGCAGAAGCCATGATAGATCAGAAAGAAAGCATAGATCTCGTAGTCGGGATCGAAGAAGATCAAAAAGCCGGGATCGAAAGTCCTATAAGCACAGGAGCAAAAGTCGGGACAGAGAACAAGATAGAAAATCCAAGGAGAAAGGTTAGTTTGTGTGAGAATTTGATTCATTAATTGGAGACTATTTTCAGTCTTTTCTCCCCCTCACATTTCTTTGGACATAGGCAGAGTTCCATTTTAAGCTCTGTTCTTTTTTTACTACCTCCAGCAGCATTCAGTAGGAGATGGGGGCAGTATTTTCCCCTTGTCTGGTTTGTGAGAAAGACAGTTGACCTGGTGTTTTCTTAGAACATGTTAAAAACACATCCTTCAGTTGTTCATCTAAAGGTTTGTCATCTCGATTCTTCCAAGTATTGCATTACCTTTCAGGGTTATTAGGCTGTAGAATTTATTAGCTTATTTATTGGCAACTTTTTATCTGCTGCGTGTTCCATAGTATATCTTGCAGAGTCAGTGTGTAGTATTGCATTGGTCCTCGTGTGCAGCCTTCATTTACCTGTGTAATGAAGTTCTAAGTTTGTGGAAGTTGAATACCTTACCTTGTCTTAACCATGTTTTCTGTTGAAACAACATGCAATTTCCTTTGTACTTTTCCCTTTGGTTTTTGGTGGTGTCCAGTGGCTGGAACGCACATGCACAGCACTATTAATGGACTTTTTCATTTTGTCTTCGGCATGTTTTCACGTGGCTATTTTCATCTTTTAGCTTAGTCTTCATTGAAAGATAATTCTTTTAAATCATCAGGGTCTCCTTTCTGTATTTTCTTTAGATTCTTTGAGCGTCTTTCATTGTGTATTGACTGGGCCGTTCTGCTTTGCATGGGTTTTGGGAGCGAGAGCAAGGGCCTGTTTCGCATTCTCTTGGCTCTGCTTGTTCCATCTTGTTCTGCCCGTCTGTGTCCATGTTTGGTCACCCGACATGTGAACTGGACTTCTGTGTGACATTCGTTTCTTCATTTCTTTTTTGGAACTATTCTGTGGTATTTGTTTTTTTTTTGGGGTTTTCTGGGGGCCAGACATGGGTTTTTGTTAGACCGAGTTAGAGAACTAGCAGAGCAAACAGTGGACATTTTTTTTTTTAGTCTTAGGCTTTCATTTTTCCTCAAACAGGTGTACCTTTTCTTCTAAAAAAATTTACATACATTGTTTTTTTCCTACAACATGGAGCAAATGTTAAAAAGTAGGAAACAAGGACAGTTTTTTTAATTTACTGTCGTAAGCTTAAGTTCAGAAATTACATTTGTGATTCAACAGGCAGTTGCTACAAAGTATTGTAACCTGATTTTACATTAGTTTTAAGCTTTCACCCAACCTTTTTTGTAAGACTTTGTGGAATGTATCTTTTTGGGGATGGGTCCAATCTCAAGAGCCAGGTAATGGATGTCAGAGATCAAATTAATCACTTCTCTTTAAGAATTAAAGTTCTTTGCTATATCATACTTCACGTCACTTAAAATAGTTGGATTTTTTTTTTTTTAAGATTTTATATATTTATTTGACAGATCACAAGTAGGCAGAGAGGCAGGCAGAAAGGAGGAAGCAGGCTCCCTGCTGAGCAGAGAGCCCAATACGGGGCTGGATCCCAGGACCCTGAGACCATGACCTGAGCCGAAGGCAGAGGCTTTAATCCACTGAGCCGCCCAGGCACCCAGTTGGGTTGGTTCTTGGGGATAAAAGCTAGCTAGCCTTCCTAACTGTCTGGGATCAATAGTGAACACAATGGCCTGACTATAAAAACACGACATGTTTGTGTAATTTCTGGGTAGAGCAAAAAGATGTCCTGAATTGCTTAACTATTAAAAAAAAAAAAATCCTAATTGTGATAATGACATCATAGAATTTAATAAAGCTTTTGCTTAAGTAAATAAGCTGCATTGTGTTTGGATTATGGACAAACAGGATTTTCCTAGTGAAGTATGGAGGAAGGAGAGAAGATTTCCTTTTTGGATAAAGCTCTGCATCAGTCCCATCTTGAAAGATGGGGAATGCATTACAGATTTTTCTTAAGCTTAGGGATCTCTTTTAGAAGTGAAATGATTTATTGGCTTTTGAAGATGCCACATAGCCATTCAGGCAGTCCTAGGTATGTAGGTGACTGAAGGCCTGAACTCTGAGCAGGAATAGCCTTTGATAATGGCGCGAGTAAGGAGTTTACTGTGCCACATGCTACCGTGGAAATAATTTGACTCCACAGTGGAAGGACGTGTAGTTCTTAACACCAACCCATTTAGGTTTCTCTCTTTGTCAAGAGAGTTTCCTTTTTTAATCCATAGCCCTGAAATCCTCCACACTTTGTGGATGTCCTTAGGACTATTAAGATCTACCATATTTACATAGGACAGAAGATAAGATTATTGGACTGACTACTAGTCCTCTGCGGGGCAACAAGACGACTCTTCTTCATTGAAGCTACCTGTGCACCGGCGAAGCCCATAAGGCACAAAGGGAGGACTTTGCCACAAGGTCAGTTA